>NC_048225.1:14167902-14340051 GCF_002007445.2 Ailuropoda melanoleuca | reverse complement strand
GCACCGCGGCTCCGCCAGGCCGAGGCCCGGGCCGCCGCCGCCCTCCCGCCCGCCCGCCCCGCAACCTGGATAAGTGCATGCCCCGCCCCTCCGGGAGCGGCACTGCTGGGGAAAAGGAGGGGGGAAGGAAGCCCAGGAGCCCGACGCGGAGCGCGGGTTCCGGGGAGAGGGGGAGGGGGCGAGGACTACGGGGAGGATGGAGGCGGAGGGAGCCCGGCCGCCTGCAGCCTCGAGAGCCGAGAGGCCGATTACACACGTTCCCGGGATGCGCTGGGAATCGAACCGCCCGGGAGAGCGGCTTCCAGTGTAGCGCGGCTGCCGGGTCGGGGACGAGTGAGCCTTCTCTGCCTCGAGGCACGGATACAAGATGGGTTAGCCCTCATTTAACGCTTCTAGAATAAAAGGGCCCTTATTGTGCCATATGCAAAACGGAAGCGTTGCCCAGTTTACTATAAGCAAAATAGAAAGGCCCTCAATGAACGCGCTTTAAAAAAAGAGAGCCCCTCCCATTTTCATGCTGGAGCTCTCTCCAAAATGCACACACCAAGTGGCAGGTCTCCCGCCACCTCCTCGCCCTACTATGCACTCGGGGCTGAGGAACCTCTGGCTTTCATGCCCTTCTGCAGAGAGTTGGGTCGTGTTTCTCTAGTCCGGGCATTGGGGCCACGGCGTGCTCCGCTAACGAGGCGGTGTTACAACGAAGCTGAAGCTGGATGGCTAACGGGGCCTGGAGGGAAGAGGCGGGCAAAAGCGCCCCCGCCCCTTCTTCCTCAGTTCTCTGCCTGCCGCTGCATGCAAAGCAGACCCTAATGTATGCATGCAGAGGGAGGGGGGCTCGCGAGCACGTTTCTGATTGAGAGAGGGGGAGGAGAAGAGCGTTGGGCATTATGATACACTGGGTGGAAGGGGCCCGCCGGCGGCGAGCTCTGGGCGCGGGGTTAGTAGGCTGAGGGGGGAGGGGGAAGGAAGGAGGAGGGTGAGGGCGGGGGATGAATATCCACCCGGTTTACTTTATTGCGGGAAGAGGGGAGGACTCCTCAAGCTAGGCGTTAGAAGCCTACAAGGCTGGGAAAGCAGAGAGGGGAGGGAGGGGTTTGTACCGGGAGAACTTGTGTTGGCTGAGGCTGGGGGGATCGATACACAGCCTGCAGGCCCCAGGGCAGCCTCAATCCCCCCAGCCGAGGTGGAGTTCGCTGGAAGGTCACGCAGCCTTCCTGGACTCCCGCACGGGTACAGAGCACGCTGCTTGTAATATTACAGCCTGGGGCGGCGAATTTGGGAAGGAGGGGGAGGGTCGTGGTGAGCAGGTTGCAATCAGCTCTGGCCCTCTGGAGGGTGCACTGCACGCCTCCAGAGAAGGTCCACGGCCTCCTGGTGCTGAAAACCTACGTCCCTCCGCCAGCGAAACGTTAGGGCAGAGTGAAAGATGGGGTGGGGGCTAGAGGGGAGCAGAGAAAGGGAGGAGACACAGGCAAGCTCCAACTCCCCCAACTCGTCCGGGATCGATCGTCGTTCCAACCGCGCAGGATGGAGCCCAGATGGTTTGCAAAGCGCACACTCACAGCGCACACACAGAAGCAGATTCCGTTGTTACATCGCGTGGTTTACTGGGTGCAAAAGGGGTGGGAGTAGCGGCAGAGTCTCTTAAGCGGCAGCCCAAAGACTCTGCTAAGGATATAGACACCCCATTGTGGACGGTTTCTCCGTTGCAATATATTTGGCGGTAGGAGCTGGGGGGTTTGCTTCAGTGTAGCTGCTCTGATCAGTTACAGATTGGCGACCACGTGGATTCCCTCATGCATCCTGATTTGTTCACTCTCTCACTCTTTCTCGCTTATTTTTCTTTTGTATTTGCCGCCCCCCCTTCTTTAATATGCATAACGGTCTTCAGAGGTAATAGGCAGGAGACTGAGTGACAGCTTTACATAACGGTGTCAACAGGATTTCTTCCCGTCCTCCACCCCTGAGAAAACATAAACTGGCTGGATTCTGAGTAACCTCGATTCAAGCACACGTCATTTGGCACAGGTGGGAGGTCTGCAGGTCTGGTCGGGGCAGCAGGAAGGAAGAATGTCAGTGGAGAATGTATGAAGCCCCCCAGACTCAAGCCCCTAGGTAGAGAAACTCCTTAAGAAATCTAGTTTGTCACTTTGCCTCCACACTAGTCCAAAAGGAGCCAGAGCAAATCAGAATTTGGTTTATTGTTGGAGCTTTTAAGGCAGAAATAATAATTTACATTTGCTGGGTGCTTTCTGTGACCTGGGTGTTTTATGTGAATTCAACGCTCCCCAACCCTCTGAGATAAGTCTGATTTTACAAATGGGGAAACTGAGGCCTAGGACAATATCAAAGGTCACACAGCTAGTAAGTAGCAGCACTCAAAGTCATGGGGGTCTAACATCAGTATCCACTAACCATACTACTGATCCCCAAAGACATACTATGCCACTTCACACCCATTAGGATGGCTACTATAAACAAACAAAAACCAGAAGACAAGTGCTGGTGAGGATGTAGAGAAATTGGAACCCTTGTCGTTGGGAATATAAAATGGTACCGCTGCTATGGAAAATAGTAACAAAACATTATGATGGTTCCTCAAAAAATTAAAATAGAATTACCATGTGACCCACCAATTCTACTTCTGGATATATACCCAAAAAGATTGAAAGCAGCGTCTCAAAGGTTTGCAGACCCTTGTTCATCGCAGCACTCTTCACAAGAGCAAAAACATGGAAGCAACTCATGTGTCCATCAACTGATGAATGGGTTACCGAAACGTTTTATATTCATTTACTGGAATATTATTCAGCCTTAAAAAAGAAGGGGGAAAAAAAAACAAAGGAAATTCTGCAATGTGCTACAATACGGATGAATTGTGGGCACAGCACGCTAAGTAAAATCAGCAAGTCACAAAAAGACAAATACTGTATGAGTCCACTTGTGTCAGTTACTTAGGGTAATCAAAATCAGAGAGACAGTATGGTGGTTGCCAGGGGCTAGGGTGAGGGGAGAGGGGGAGTTACTGTTTAATGGGTATAAAGTTTCAGATTTACAAGAGTTAAAGAGTTATGGGGATGGATAGTGGTGAGGACTGTAAAATGTGAATGTCTTAAAAATGCATGTGCTTTTTTTTAATCAGTTCCTTTTTCTTGAATACCTAATATATTCGTATGGTTAAAAGTTTAAAGGAATTAGGGGCAACGGGGTGGCTCAGTCAGTTAAGTGATGGGTAAGTGTCCCACTCTTGATTTCGTCTCAGGTCATGATCTCAGGGTTGTGGGATGAGCCCCATGACGAGTTCCATGCTGAATGTGGAGTCTGCTTAAGAGTCTTTCTCTTCCTCTCTCTCTCTGCCCCTCCCCCAGCTCATGCTCACACTCTCTCTCACCATATTCTTTTTTTTATTTTTTTAAAGATTTTATTTATTTATTTGACAGAGAGAGACAGACAGCGAGAGAGGGAACACAAGCAGGGGGAGTGGGAGAGAAAGAAGCAGGCTCCCAGCGGAGGAGCCTGATGTGGGGCTCAATCCCAGGACCCCGGATCATGACCTGAGCCCAAGGCAGACGCTTAACAACTGAGCCACCCAGACGCCCCCCCTTTAGAAAAAAAGTTTTAAAGAATTAAAGTCTTCACTCTTGTTCTGAACTCCCCTCGCCTGTCATAGCATACCTTTTCTTAGGTATGAAACTGTTATCTAATGTTATCAGTGTCTCAAATAGTCTTCCAGGGATAGTTTGTGCCTAGACAAGCAAGTGAGTATAGAAGTTGTCTCATAAATGAGAGAGTATTGACCACGCTTCCTGGATCTTGCTTGGAAATCTATATCTTGGAAATAATTCCTATTAGTCCATGGCACTTCCTCATTCCTAGGGCTGCATGGAGTAGATGTGTATTCGCATAGTTTGTTTCACCAGTTCTCCAGAGGTGGCCACTTAAGTTATTTCCAAACTTTTGTGATTTCAAACAATTTTGCCGTGCATTACTTTGACCATTTGTAATTTTGCAAATGTGCAAGTATCTCTGTAGTATAAATTTCTAGAAGTGGAATCACTGAGCCAAAAGGTACGTACATTTCAGGGAGCCTGTGTGGCACAGTTGGTTAAGCATCTGACACTTGACTTTCGCTCAGGTCATGATCTTAAGGTCGTGAGATGGAGACTGACATTGGGCTCTGCACTCAGTGCAGAGATTCTCTCTCTCCCTCTTCTTCAGTCTCTCCCTCCCACTCATGGGCTCTCTCCCTCTAAAAATAAATAAGCAAATTTTTTAATTATTTTTTTAAAGATTTTATTTATTTATTTGACAGAGATAGAGATAGCCAGCGAGAGAGGGAACACAAGCAGGGGGAGTGGGAGAGGAAGAAGCAGGCTCACAGCAGAGGAGCCTGATGTGGGGCTCGATCCCATAACGCCGGGATCACGCCCTGAGCCGAAGGCAGACGCTTAACCGCTGTGCCACCCAGGCGCCCCAATAAACAATTTTTTTTAAAAAAATTACCACATATTTGTAATTTTGCTAGATGTTGCCGAGTTGTCCCCCATAAAGATTATACTAATTCATAAC
Organism: Ailuropoda melanoleuca; assembly: GCF_002007445.2. NCBI lineage: Eukaryota > Metazoa > Chordata > Mammalia > Carnivora > Ursidae > Ailuropoda > Ailuropoda melanoleuca. The sequence goes on along the minus strand of NC_048225.1, from coordinate 14,335,482 downwards.
TCCTACCACCAATGTTTAAGAGTGCCTCTTTCCCCCAACACTTCCAGAAGGGATTTTTAGCTTCTTGATCTTTGCCAACCTAATGGAAATGCACCTATTTGACCTTTTTTCCAAATGACAAAAGGGAAAATTTAAGACAGGAACCCCAAATTGTGCCCCCTTTTTTGCAAGCTTATGAATTACTTCTGGTTTGAATGGACCTCTAGATCTTCACTCCCTTCCCCCTCTCTAGAAAGACTTTTCACTGCAAGCCAGTATTGTGGTGGAACTAACGTGGACTCCGAGTCACCAATCTGGGCTTGAATTGCAGGTGCAGTAATTGTAGCTATGTGCTCTTAAACCAGGTGCCTATACTTATTACACCTGTTTTCTAATTTGCAAAAATAAGGATATTGATAGTGATGTCACAAGAGTATAATGAAGACTGAATGACATATTCTAAGTAAAGTGTCTTCTCTCTCATTCAGATAGACACATTTTACCCCCAGGGATTTCCTTAGGCATTGGTAAAGATGCCCTCTCTCAAATCAGCAACGTCCTTTCTCCAAACAGGCTGCCAATGGAAAACATTGCATTAGTAGTCCTAAAAGTCATCGGACTAAGAAAGGAACAGTGCCTGAGTCATTTAAGCTTGCCCATTGGACGGCTTGATCGTTACTGAACAGAAAACAGTTCAGAATCTTAATACTTTTTAAAAAGATTTTACTTATTTATTTTGAGAGAGAGAAAGCAGGGGGTGGGGGAGGTAAGGGGCAGAGGGAGACAAGTAGACTCCCTGCTGAGCGCAGAGGCGATGGAGGGGGCTCAATCCGATAACTCTGAGATCAGAACCTGAGCAAAAATCAAGAGCCAGGCGCTCGTCTGACTGAGCCATCCAGGCACCCTGACAGTTCTGAATCTTTACATGCTCCTGTCTTCTGGAAGGAAGGGGCCAAGTCCATTACTCTTCTCTACACAGGCACTGTTTTATTATAAAGGAAGCGATGGTTACATTTTGCTACTGCCCTGAATCCATGAGTTTCCATTTCTGAGCTCCAAAAAATTAGGTATAGCAACACGTATGACTAAAAGGACTTCAAATACTGATTGCAGTGTGGACAGCTGGCTTTCCGTAAAGGATTAGGTATGGTCCTGGCAAGGACTAGCTGATTTGGAAGCCATGAACTCTTTGAGAACAGTAATCATGTATTACTTATGGTCGTATCCCCTGTGCTAAGCAGTGTCTGTACCAGCCCAATTAACGTTTGCAGAATCAATGACCCTTCCCAGCTGAACTCTCAGACCTTGGGATTTATACCCAAAGGGTCTTGTTTTATCAGAAGATTTTGGCAGTAGCATGTGCTGGGCTATTTGTTTGTTTAAAAAAAAAACATTTTATGTAAAATTAGTTTGATTGTCTCCTTTGAAATTGTACCGATGATGGGATGCCTGGGGTCTCAGTCAGTTAAGCCTCTAACTCTTGATTTCGACTCAGGTCACGCTGTCAGGGTTGTGTGATCTTTTTTTTTTTTTTTTNCCTTTGGGATAAACACCCAGTAGTGCAATGGCTGGGTCATAGGGTAGCTCAATTTTTAACTTTTTTTATTTTTTTAAGATTTTTTATTTATTTATTTATTCAACAGAGATAGAGACAGCCAGCGAGAGAGGGAACACAAGCAGGGGGAGTGGGAGAGGAAGAAGCAGGCTCATAGCGGAGGAGCCTGATGTGGGGCTCGATCCCACAACGCCGGGATCACGCCCTGAGCCAAAGGCAGACGCTTAACCGCTGTGCCACCCAGGCGCCCCAGGGTTGTCTAAACCCATACCGGGCTCCATGCTGGGCTCGGAGCCTGCTTAAGAGTCTCTCTCTCCCTCTCCCTCTGTCCCTCCCCACCCCCTGTGCATGTGCTCTTTCAAAAGTAAAAAAAGTTTGTACTATTGACCAAAGTTTGTGTGGCTCAGTCAGTTAAGTGTCTGCCTTCGGCTTAGGTCATGATCCCCGGGTCCTGGGATCGAGTCCCACATCGGGCTCCTGCTCCACAGGGAATCTGCTTTTCCCTCTGCCCCTCCTCCCACTTGTTCTTTCAAACTCTCTCTCTCTTAAATAAATAAAATCTTTGGGGCGCCTGGGTGGCACAGCGGTTAAGCGTCTGCCTTCGGCTCAGGGCGTGATCCCGGCGTTATGGGATCGAGCCCCACGTCAGGCTCCTCTGCTATGAGCCTGCTTCTTCCTCTCCCACTCCCCCTGCTTGTGTTCCCTCTCTCGTTGGCTGTCTCTATCTCTGTCAAATAAATAAATAAAATCTTAAAAATAAATAAATAAATAAAATCTTTAAAAAAAAAAGGATTTAAAAAATCTTTTTAAAATTTTCAAAAAAAGATTTCTACTTATATGTCACCTTTTCAAAAAAAGATTTTATTTATTTATTTGAGAGAGAGCACAGATGGGGTAAAGGCAGAGGGAGAGAAAGAGAGAGAGAGTCCCAAATAGACTCCCCACTGAGTGCGGAACCCAGCAGGGGGCTCCACTTGGGCCTGGATCCCACGACCCTGAGATCATGACCTGAGCCAAAATCAAGAGTCTGCCGCTTAGCTGACTGAGCCACCCAGGTGCCCCTAAGGTGTATGCTTATAGTCTTCTGATAGGTGTCCTTACCCTCAACTTTCTGTCCCTTTACTTACTCACAGAGCCGTTATTGAACATCCGCTTTGTACCAGGTACTAGTTTAGACCCAGAGAAATGACGATGCCATGTGACAAAACTTTCACAGAAACATGCAAAGGAAAGAGGCCTTTGAAAAACAAAGAATATTTCAGTGTTGCTTGAATGTAAGGTACGTGTGGCAAAGTGTCAAAAGAGGACTGGGCAGATCATACCAAGGATTTTGGATTTCGTTCCAGAAAGGTTCGGAAAAGGAAAGATTTCAAGGAGGGGCTGACGTGATGGGAGTTTGTTCCACGTCACTGTGACAGCTGAGTGTAAGAAAGCAGGCTGATGGTGAGACCTGAGGCAGAATATGCCTCAGAGGATATCTCTGAGCTCTTCCTGGGACTTGAGACTCACATATCCATATGCAATAGTCCGGACTATGAGTGCCCGCCATGGCGGTGGGGATGTAGGAATGAGGACAGATTCCGAAGATATTTAGCAGATAGAATGACTTTTGGTGTCCATTTAGATATGGAGGGTGGGGGCATATGGGTGGCTCAGTCGTTAAGCCTCTGCCTTCGGCTCAGGTCATGATCCCAGGCTCCAGGGATCAAGCCCCACACTGAGCTCCCAGCTCGGCGGGAAGCCTGCTTCTCCCTCTCCCACTCCTCCTGCTTGTGTTCCCTCTCTCACTGTCTCTCTCTCTCTGTGTCAAATAAATAAAATCTTAATAGATATGGAGGGTGAAGAAGAGGGGTTTTTCTCAGGTTGCAGCTAGGGTCAATCAAGCAGATGCTGATACCACCAACCACGGTAAGGACAACAGGAAGAAGATGATCTTGTTTGGCAATGATGAGCTGGGTTCTGGAACAGTCATGTTTGACATGCCTGTGAGATCTGCAGGTGGAGCTGTTTAATAGGCATCTGGATATATGGGTCTAGAGCTCAGGAACAGGCTGGACATCTAGATCTGGGACTTGGCAGCATAGAGAGGGTCTCTGAAAGCGCGGAGCACACGGAAAAAGTGTGTGTAGCACAAGAGGCAAAGGAGTGAAGGATAGAACCAGAAGAAACCCAGGTCTATTGGGTGGGCTGATAAAAAGTAGCCAATGAAAGCAATCAGAGGAAGAAGGTTCCATGGGGTCAAAGTGGGCAAGTGGGAAGCCAAAGGAGAAAGCATTTCAGACAGAAGAGCTGTAAGCAACGTCAAACGTAGCCGAGAGACTGAGAAGCAAAAGGACTGCAGAGTGTCCCTGGGAGTCCTGGGCAAGGCACAGGCGAAGTCTGTGGGAGCAGTAGCAGGGCAAAGGCGAAGTCCGAGGTCAGACTGGACTTGGTTGAGGAGGAAACGAAAAGGACAAAGGAGAAGCGAGTGGAGGTCACTTGCGGTTGCTTTTTAAGCTAATTTTTGATTATTATAAAAGTAATGTATGCAAGGTGAAATTTTTCAAGTAGTGTAGAACAGTATAATGTCTCTTCCCTCCCTCAAAAGGTAATCACTGTTAAGTTTGTTATCTAATATTTCAGAATATACAGAAGCATATATATATATATATAAATTCTCTCTATATATGGATACACACACATTCTTTTACTCAATGTGATTATAACATACAAGCTAATATGCCTGATCCCTTCATTTATTTCAGTTATGTGAAATATTTCACTTCTATGTCCTGGAAACCTTCCCATATCTTTCTGAATTTATTGCCTGCCTCTCTCTCCCTAGTTCATGGTCCTCCCCCTGCACTGACCTCCTTGCAGTTCCTGGAACACACCGGGCACACTCACACCTTAAGGCTTCTGCACCTGCCGTACCCTCTGCCTGGAATGTCCTTCCTCCAGATATCCTCTTGGCTCCCTCTATCACTTCCTTCAGATCTCTACTTACATGTCTCCTCCTCAGAGAGGCAACCACCTATCATTCACAAAACCATACCCCACTTCATTTGTCTTCACAGCACTTATCGTCTGTTTTTATTTTATTTTTTAGAAGTACGCTCCACACCCAATGTGGGGCTTGAACTCATGACCCTGAGATCAAGAGTCGCGTGCTCCACCAATGAGCCAGCCAGGCCCCCCCAAGGACTTGTTGTCTGTCATGCATCCGCTGACTTGTCCAGTGGCAGTCTCCCCCACAAGGACATGAGCTCCATGAGGAGAGGGACCTTGTCTGCCTTCCTACTCTAACTCTACATCCAGGGCCTAGAATGCCTGACCCTTAGTAGGTGCTCAATAAAATAGGAAAGAAATAGAGAGGATCAGCCTACATAGGATGACAGATAACAACACGGTGATTAAGACTGCTGGGATTCTGATCTTTATTTCTTAGTAGGTGTGTGCCCTTGGGTGGGTGAATCTGTTTTCTCTGTAGGATAAGGGTCATATGTGTGAACATATGAAACATGCTTAGAACAGTAGCTGACACACAGTGAATTGTGAGGAATATTAGCGATATTAAGGCTCTAGGAGGGCTGACGTCCGTGGCTCATTCTTCCAGCTCTTCCTCGCGTCTTTGATTACTATTATTCCTTCTTGGCCTCCTTTCTCTGACCTTCACCCCTTAAACACGGGTGTCTCCTGAGTGCTTTTCATTTCTTACATTCTCTTTGGGTGAACTCATGGTTTTAACTACTACCCAGGCTGAAGAGTGCCCCAAACCGCACTGCTCCTCGGGGCCCAGACTCTCGCATCCAACCGCTTTGAGCATTTCCATTCTAATTACTTGGTAGGTTATATGACTCACTGAAGTGTGGGTTCCTCAAGGGCAGGGATAGTTTTCTTGGTTATCTTTATCTCCGCTTCTCCGGAGGACGTGCTCTTGGAAGGCGTCCTTTGTAGGTGTTCACAGTCTAGTGAAGGGAAACAGACAATAAATAAGTGACTATAATAGGTCAGGTGGTGACAAGTACTATTGAGCAGGACAAAGAGAAGCGAGAGCTGGGAGAGGCCGAGGTGCAATCGTTCATAAAGGACGGCCGGGGGAAGACCTTTGGGTGTTTGGACAGAGTGCTGGAGGACTGATGATGTCTGAGGAAGGAGTGTTCTGAGCACAAACCAGAAAATGCAGAAGGCCTGAGGTGGAGTGCGTACAGGGCACAACAAGAGGGCCGGTGTGGCCAAGGGGAATAGTGGTTGGAGATGAGGTGAGCAGAGTAATGGGGGAAGCGTTTCAGATTATACGGGGACTGGAAATGAGAGGACAGATCATTGGAGGGTTCTAAAGAGAGGACTGACAAAGTATGACTTAGCATTTGGGAGGATGACTGTGGCTGCTGGTATAAGAATAGACAAGAGGATGGGGCGCCTGGGTGGCACAGCGGTTAAGCGTCTGCCTTCGGCTCAGGGCGTGATCCCGGCGTTATGGGATCGAGCCCCACATCAGGCTCCTCTGGTGTGAGCCTGCTTCTTCCTCTCCCACTCCCCCTGCTTGTGTTCCCTCTCTCGCTGGCTGTCTCTGTCAAATAAATAAATAAATAAAAAGTCTTTAAAAAAAAAAAAAGAATAGACAAGAGGGAGGAGCACCTGGCTGGCTCAGCCAGTGGAACATGTGACTCTTGTTGGGGTTGTGTGTTCGAACCCCATGTTGGGTGTAGAGATTACTCAAAAATAAAATCTTTAAAAAAAAGAAGAAGAATAGACGAGGGAGGAAAGGGTGAAAGCAGGGAAATCTGTGCAAGGTTACTACACTGGTCGAGGCGACGAGATGAGGGAGTCTTGACCTTGGTTGGCAGTGTGGAGGTGATGAGAAATGGTTAGGTTCAGGGTCTGTTATGAAGATGGAGTGAGAATTTGCTGGTGTATTAAGTGTAGGGCTTGAGAGAAAGAGAAGTGAGGATGAGCAGATAAGTAAATGAATAAGTGAATTGGATGGATATATATATACATATTCATTTATTATAGCATGATGGATTACAAGGGCTGCCTAGGTCGGAAAATAAGTAAATCGAAAATATTGCCTGATGATGATGCAGCCAAGTTTCTGAAAAGAATACCTACATTCACAGCCCCGGGTTCCTTACCATCACCCCCATATGCTTCAAACCACCGTCATCTGCCTGCCACCCCCATCGAAACTGCTGACACAAAAGAAACCCAGTGACTTTCAGGTGCTAAAACTAGTGGAGACTTTTATGTTGAACTTCTGGAAGTTCTCCCGCCTCGGTGTCTGTGACCCCACTCTTTCCTTCCTGCTTTTCCTCCTACCTCTCTCGACGTTCTATCTCAAACCCCTGCACTGGCTTCTTGTCACGTGTCCATCCCTCAATGTTGGTGTCTCTCAGAGTTATGTTCTTAGCCCTCTTTTCTTTTCAGTATTTCATTCATTTATTTAAATACTTACTGTATGCCGCTTGAAGCTAATGTCACACTGTATGTCAACTATACTTAAAAAAAAAAAAGAAAAGAAACTTACTGATTGTTTACTCAATTCCAGGTACAGTTCTAGGTGCTGGGGAATTAGGAATAAACAATGGAAAAATGCCTGCCTTTCTCCCATGGAGGTACCCACAAGCAGCCTCACCTCTACTCAAGTCCCCAACCACCCTCCATGTGCCTGTGACTCCCAAATGTCCATCTCCGGCAGGACCCACTTTTAATTTGTATTTATTTACTTATTTTTAAGTTTTTTTTTAAACTCCACTTAACATGCAGTGTAATATTAGTGTAATTTTTAAATTTCAGACACATCTTCATTTGTATTATCACTCAATCTTCACAATATCTCCTGAATCTAACCATTTCTCATCACCTCCACACTACCCACCTTATTTCTTAAATGTTCTTTTTTAAAGATTTTTATTTATTTATTTGACAGAGAGAGAGAGAGAGAGCACAAGCAGGAGGAGTGGCAGGCAGAGGGAGAGGGAGTAGCAGGCCCCCTGTGGAGCAGAGAGCTGACGTGGGGCTCGAACCCACACAACCCAACCGACTGAGCCACCCAGGCGCCCCGCACTTGTATGTCCTTAAACCGAATTCCTCTTTACAGTGAAGTTTGCCTCTTTCCCTATCAGATCTTCTAATGGCCCCACCATGCAGCCCCAATTGCTCATCTCTCTTCAGGATTCCTGTAATAGCTCCCAGTCTGATCAGCCTCTGCTGCAAGACTGAACTTCCTAAAATGCAAATTAGACCATACTTTAATAAATACGTAAAATACTTTAATAATTCCTTATCGTCTTCAACGTCCTTTATTATTTGGTCCGACTCTCCCTCACCTCTTACCTCCAAACACACCCTCTGATTCCTGTGTCCTTGCCTTACCGAACTTGAATTTTCTTGTATGGTCGTACTTTGGGGCATGTTATTCCCTCTGCTTAAAATGGCTTTCCTTCCCCGCTTGTCCGGTTGGCTAAGACCCACCTCATGTGTCCCGCCGTCCACCCCAGCCTTCTTCCACCTCTTCTGCGTGTACTGCTGTAGCACAGTAGGCGGACTTCCGTTGTGCGTATTTACGTGCTGTATCGTCATTGTGCGGTTTGTGATCGTTTATCCTGCTACCTCTTCCACTAGACTATGAGTCCTGCAAAGGTAGGAAAGATGTCTATATGACCTATAACAGAGTATGATAAATGTGTGTTGAACCAATAAATGAACACATGCAAATGGAGAATGGATAGGGAGAGATGACTGAAGAGTAGAAAGGAAGAGAATCAAGAGCGGATATAGAAGGACAGTTTGGGAAAGAATGTCCTAAATGTCTCTGTCTAGACAAGAGAAAGGAAGGAAAGAGATAGTTAGAAGCCGATCAGTTTGAGGTGAAGGGAAAGAAATTGAAGGAGTCCATGCTGGACAATTTCTACTTTCTCCTTAATGTAGTAGGTAAGGTGAAGCTAGCTCTTTTCTGGAAGACTTGCGCATGTGTGAAGCTTCGCAACAGCTTCTTTGAATCTCACCTTTCACACCTGCAAAGCACTTGATTCTATTCTGTATTCTGTAAACGTTCTCTCTTGCAAAGTTCTAAGAACCGAGGAGCTCATACAGGATTGGGCTTTGAGCTCTTTAGATCAGTAGCAATGGACCTACTGATGATCATTACTTTTTTTTTTTCTTTTTTTAAAAGATTTATTTATATATTTGACAGAGAGAGCACAAGCCGAGAGAACAGCAGGCAGAGGGAGAGCGAGGAGCCCGATGCAGGGCTTGATCCCAGGACCCTGGTAGCTGACTTGAGCTGAAGGCAGAGGCTTAACTGACTGAGCCACCCAGGCGCCCCTGATGATCACTACTTAAATATGACTTTAAATCCATGCGGGTGAAACCTGCTAAATTCCAAAGCCCCTCCCATTTTATCACCCCTTTTCATTCTTTCTATGTATTGTCAATGCTGCAGTTCCTAGAATTGGAGACATTGCTTGCCTTCAAATTACTCTGAAATAATTCACTAGACCTAACACACCAAGTGATTTCTTTTCCTTCCTTCCTTTCTTTCTTTTCCTTTCTTCTTTCTTTTCTTTCCCTCCCTCTCTCTCTCTTTCTTCCTTTCTCTCTTTCCTAAATGGAGAAAAAGGGTAATATTGTCCTCTCACTGAGATGTCTAGGAATTTTTTGAGCCATGCTTAAAGCCTAACTAAATGGTCTAAAATTGGTTTAGGATTCCTTTTAGCCACCAACACCAACTTATCTTAGGCTAACAGGACTAGAGTTCAGTTGATCTAATTTAGAACAAATTTTTATCCATAGACAGGATGGAAAATCTAGGTGAGGATTAAGGTCATGGCCAAGGTACAAAAAGAGGAGGAAGTCTGAGTTAATTATAACCTAGGTTCTGCAGTCTTAATTCCAGGAAGCTGTCCCTTAGCTAAGTGGACAACTTGTTGATTGAAGAATATTCTCAGAGGAACTAGATGCTACCCGCTCCTGCATTCTGAGATGAATTTCCACAAGTGAAGGTGTTAGTATTGAAAGACTAGAACTTCTTGTCAGTTGAAGAAGCCCTTTGAGCCATGAGTATTTGGTTATTTTCTCTACAGCAATCATGACTGGCCTGGAAGATTTCCCAAAGGTTATATTTTCCAAGGCCAGTTGGGTAAGGTTTCTTTGCCATGTTTTAGAATCTACATTACAATGCATGCATTGTGTTTACTTGTTTATTCCTAGACTCTTTTGGTAGATAACTAAAGTAAAACAACAAAATCCCCAAAACCCATGAGAATATGACCATCATTGCACAAGGCAAAGATCTTATAATCTCTGATGCAAAATGCAAGTCTAAATTAAAAGCTACATTTATTTATTTATTTAAAGATTTATTATTTTTTAAAGATTTTATTTATGGGGTGCCTGGGTGGCTCAGTCAGTTGGGCGTCTGCCTTCTGCTGGGGTCATGATCTCAGTGTCCTGGGATGGAGCCGGGCGTTGGGCTCCCTGCTCCATGGTGAGTCTGCTTCTCCCTTTCCCTCTGCTAACCCCGCCCCCAGCTGTGCTCGCTCTCTCTCACTCGCTTTCTCTCAAATAAATAAATAAAGTCTTAAAAAAAAAAAAGAGTGCGCTGAGCTTTCACACTATGAGGTGGGGGAGGGGCAGAGAGAGAGGGAGAGGAATCTCAAGCTGACCCCTCCCTGAAGGTGGAGGCTTACACGGGACTGGATCCCATGACCCAGCTGAAATCAAGAGTCAGATGCCCAACCGACTGAGCCACCCAGGCGCCCCTAAAAGCTATGTTTATTAAATCTCTTCTATGTGAAGTCATCTGAGCTTCTGATATCAAGTTTAAAAACTGAGAACTTATTTTGAAACATGGGTAGGGGTAGAGACTGGGTGATTAATTATGATCGCTGGTTAACTTAACTTTTAAGATGTTTAGGATTAGGTTTTAGGCTCTCCTCTTTGGTCTTATTCTCTTCTCTATTTTGAGCCTTATTCACACCTCACCAATTCTGTTGCTTAAGACCCAGGAAAAATGGTTGTGTCCGAGGCTCCGACGCAAATTATACATTAGGAATCATCACTGACTCCTGCTAGGGTTTAACTGGCGTGTCTTACATGTGGGTTAGAGGTCAGATGTCAGTAAATTTCTAAATAAAAACATAAAAATCAAACCATCCCCTTCCCTACCCCTGTCCCTCACAGTGCAAAAAGCAACTTAAATATCCCAGCGTAGGGAGGATGTGGTTAGGGTCAGGAAACCAGGAATCAAGTCCTGCATTCCAGTCTTCTGCTCCTGACTCACCCACCTCAGGCAAATAGTTCCACTTCATCTCATTTTTGCGGGTGGAAAGTGAGGAGAGTAACATTTTGTCTCCAATCTTCTAGGACGGGTGGCTTCTGTTGTTAACCTGCAAGAGGTCTTTGCTGTCATAGAGATGGACAAATAAGGAAAACATGCAGCATGCAGCGACAGATACCGTCTTAAGAGAGATAAGAGATGGGTTTTGTCACCTATTTGTGTTCTCTGCACTGATAACTTTGCGAGGTTATTACTGAGTCTTTATCGGCAGATTTCTTCTGGGATGAAGAGTCAGATGGTGATGGGAGAGCAAACCAAGTCAAGGGTCTGGAATCAAGGGCCGTTTGGCTTTGGTATTTAGCCTCAGTGCAGTGGGGGTAAGATCTGGAGCCTTGGGTGTAGTGGACGATAGTTTCCCCATGTCCTAGTAACGTGAGCATCACATAATAAGGCATACTTCTTTCCACCAGCAGAGTCAAGGCAGGTGAAACGCTCACAGGGTCCCAGGTCAAGCAGTGATGATCAAAACACCACTTCTGACTTAATTTTTATTTGGCTGATATCACTTGTTTGTTTGTTTAACCAATCCTGGGCTTACGTGGCTCTCATTCTACTCCACCTGAGGGTCACTAAAGTTGGTGACTAATTTCCTATCATCACCTTAGAATCCACTGTTACCTCAGAACTATATGTATTCATTAGTTCTAGTAAGTCCCATACCCCCTTGAGGCCCAGAGTGAGATGACATCAAGGTAGAAATGCAGGCTGTTTTAGGAGAAACAATAGCTATTTTAACAAGGAGGCTATGATTCAAAACCACACAACAGTGTTTTCATTGCTTTTGGATTTGACGACACTGGAATGCATTAAAACTCAGAGCCCCTGAAGATAACCTTTCCTACTTTGCGTAAGTATCCAACAGATGATTCTTATAAAAACCATCCATAGGTCGCATGTGTAAATCCAAGGAGGAAAAGCGTGGGTTATAAACCTGCCTATGATGTGCTTCCTTCAGTTCTACTAAGGATATAAATCCAGACATGCAGGCTTGGCAAGGAAAGGAGTTAAGATGGTCAGTTCTTAAGGAATTTCTGGGGTTTTCAGATTTCAAGCTAGGTCTTCTATAAAAGATCTTCTGCCGCCCACCGGCTCACTCTTCCCTCCCAGGCCTTACGCAACGGCAGTCCTGCACTCTCACCTTGCCCAGGAAGGGGCTGTTAATCAGGGCTCCCGATCTGTGTTTCCGAGTTAGAGGCTGAGATGCGGGAGTGACTCAGCTGCTATCAGCTCTAGAGCAGTCCCAGCCTGCAGGCCTCCAGGAAACGAGTCCCCCAGGCCTGCATCTCCCTCTGTGGCAAACTGCCACCAAACTCTGCTGTTTATCAACCCCGCACCAAACACAGTAAGGACAGTTTGCTGTTTCATTGTTTGAAAACCTACTATACACAAGCCAGATAGATAATGCGATAGGCTAGGATTACAAAGGTGAGTTAGATATTGTGCCTTCCTTAAAAAGCTTACAGTTTAGTAAGGGAAATAAATGAATGTAAATGTATCATTAGAGTACAATGACAGGTGTTAAAAGAGGGCCAACAGGAGGGCAAAAGAAAGCAATTTGGGAAAATCGGAAGAGACTTCTCCAAGTAGAACAGGGGTGTGCCAGGTAGATAGAGCCAGGATGAAGGCAGAGGGAGCAGCGGTTTATAAAGGGACGGAATCATTAAAGGGCAGGGTATTCAGCCCATCTGTACTGAGTGACTTCTATGGGCTTGGAGCTTGGAATAGATCAGTGAACAAAACAGATTTTTTAAAAAAGGATTTTATTTATTTGTCAGAGAGCGCGCACAAGCAGGGGGCACGGCAGGCAGAGGGAGAGGAAGAAGCAGACTCTTTGATGAGCAGGGAGCCCAATGTGGGACTCAATCCCAGGACCCTGGGATCATGACCTGAGCCGAAGGCAGACGCTTCACCGACTGAGCCACCCAGGCATCCCAAAAAACAGATTTTTAAAACATTTCTGCCTTTGGGGGCCTTGCATTTATTTTAGTAAGGTAAAACAATTAAACTATAAGCATAGTAAATTAGTAAATCATATAGAATGTTAGAAGTTGATTTTCGGAAATTTGGGGGGAAAAGCAGAAAAAGAAGTATTTGAAGAGAGGTTTCTCGAAATCGCAATTAGGGTGTTTGGGAAAGCCCACAATGAAAACCCTGAATGAAGGGCAGGACCATCCCTTGGGGATACGTCAGGGAGGAGCATTTCAGGCCTAGGGAGCAGCCAGTGCTGAGGAAGGCGGGTTTGAAGAGCATGGAGACCCGTGAAGCGTGAGGAGAAAGGGAGGGGAAGAGCGCGGGAAGGTGAGGTTAGACACAGATTAGAAAGCCAGATCTTGGCAGGCCTTGTAGTCTACTGTAAGGATTTTTAGCTTTGAATTTGAGTAAGGTGAGAGCCACTGAAGGGTTCTGAGCAGAGGACTGACATGGTCTGACTTAACATTTTGATGGGATCGCTCTGGCATGAAGAATAGACTGTAGACAGGCAAGCTTGGAAGCAGAAGGCCCTTTAAGAGATCATTCTAGCAATCCTGGTGAGAGATGGTAGTGCCTTGGTGTTAGCAGGGGAGGTGGTAAAAAAAAAAAAAAGGTCAGATTCTGGATATATTTTGAAGGTAGAACCAACAAGACTTCTTGATGGATTGATAGAGAATATGAGAACAGGAGTCAAGGATGACTCCAAAGGTTTTTAGCTTGAGCAACTGGAAGGATGGAGTTGCCAACAGCTGAGAGGGAGAAAACTGTGGAACGGGTTTCTGGTGGGAGTGGGGAAGAAAATCAACAGCTCGATTTTGGACATGTTGAGTCTGAGATGTCTATTAAAGAAGTGCGGGGGGGGTGCCCAGGGGGCTCAGTTGGTGAAGCGTCTGCCTTCGGCTCAGATCGCGCTCCCAGAGTCCTGGGATCCAGTCCCCATCGGGCTCCCTGCTCAGTGGGGAGTCTGCTTCTCCCTCTGCCCTTCCCCCCTGCTCATGCTCTCTCACTCTCAAATAAATCAATAACATCTTAAAAAGAAAAAAGAAGCAGCGCAGGTTGTGGAGATATCAAAGGGGCAGTTGCATATATGTTTAGAGTTCAGGGGAGAGGTAGGAACTAGAGATAAATAAACTGGAGTCACCAGCGCATAGATGTTATTTAAAACCACGAGGCTGGATGAGATCACCCGTAGAACGAATACAGATAGAGGAAGGACTGAGCCTTATCTCCGATATTCCAAAGATACGAAGCCAGAGAAAGGAGGAACCAGAACAGGCGTCTGAGAAGAGCAAAATGTAAGGAAGAAGGAAGGCCACAGGAAAACTCTGGAAGTCGAGTGTGTCATAGAGCGCATCCAGCAGGAAGAGATATTCAGGGGAGTCAAATACCGCTGAAAAGTTCACATGAAATGAGGATTGAGAATGGACTCCTGCATTCCATGTGTCAGGGGAGCGGGGCCAGTGAAGTGGTGGGAATAAGGACCTGACAGCAGGGGGTTCAAGAGAGAATGGGAATTGGAGACAGTGAGTGAGTATGGGTAACTTTTTAAATTTTATTTTATTTTTATTAGTTTTTAAAGAGATTTTATTTATTTATTTGAGAGAGAGAGAATCCCAAATAGACGGTGCTGAGTGAGGGGCCTGACTTGGGGCTCCATCTCACAACCCTGGGATCACAACCTGAGCCAAACGAGTTGGACACTTAACCAACCAGCAGCCAGGTACCCCGAGTCTTGGTAAATTTTGAGGTGTTTTGCTGCAAAAGGGAGCTGGTTTAATAAAAGATGGGCTAGATAATAGCATGTGTATACACATAGAAACGATAGAGTAGGGAAGAAAATTAATGATGTAGGAAAGGGGGAAATCATGGCACAAAGACATTGAGTGGAGGGAATGTCTTTAAAAAGGAGAATGAAGGGAGACTGGCTGGCTCAGTCCGTGGAGCATGCGACTCGTGATCTTGGAGTTGTGAGTTCAAGCCCCACATGGGGTGTAGAGATTACTTGAAAATAAAATCTTTAAATAAATAAATTAATTTTTTAAAAAGGAGCATGAACAACCCAGTATAGGCAAGATGGAGTATACGCATGAGTGCGGATAGTGGTGAGGAGATGATGTTGTGGGAGTCAACGGGAGTTCTCCAATTGCTTCAATTTTCTTAGTAAAGTAGGAGGAAAGGTCATCTGTTGACAGAAATAATTATGGCTCAAAGAAATAAAGTATGCTTGTCAGGTAGTATGAAATGCTTTCTTAAGGCTCTGAAAAGGAATTTATATTATTGCAGTGAGACTAGCCAACTTACTGTTCTCTAGCTACACAGGTGCAAGTGCAGAGCACGCACTTAGCCGATGTGTGGCTTTTGGCAAATGAGCACAACAAAGTGAGTGAGAGGCAAGGATGCCGAGGGTATATTCATGAGAGTGATCGTGACTGACCATGGAATATAGTAAGTTGGGTAAGGAAAGAAAGGAAGACATCAGGATGGTGAGGGAGATGGTAGCATCCATTTATTGATGGTCACAGTGACTCCAAACTATGTTAGAGCAAACGGGCTGGCAAGATATAGGCAGGCAGAGAGGGATGCATGAAATTCAAACTGTGGAGTGGTTGAAAAGACTGGTAATGACTTGGGAATGAGTGCCCAAGGAAGGTGAAAGATCTAATCAATGGACTTTAACGGGAACCGAGAGGCTAGTTTGTTGGATCATTTGTGTCAGTGGTTTTCAAATTTTAGCATGTGTCAGAATCACATGGAAAACCAGTTAAAACACAGATTGCTAGATCCTACCCCGGAGTTTCTAGGTCTGAGTCTGAGAATTTTCATTTCTAAGTTTCCTGGTGATATTGCTGCTGCTGTGGTCCAGGGACCACACTTTGAAAACTACTGATCCACGTGAATGTTGAAATTGCCAATTATTAAGATGTAAGTAGTTTTGTAGAGTGACAGTGAGCCAGGAGAAAAAAAATTGTCAAGAAATAAAGAATGAGGGCGCCTGGGTGGCTCAGTCAGTTAAGCGTCTGCCTTTGGCTCAGGCCATGGTCCCGGGTTCTAGGATCGCGTCCCACATCGGGCTCCCTGCTCAGTGTGGAGCCTGCTTCTCCCTCTGCCTACTGCTCCCCCTGCTTGTGCTCTCCCTCTCTCTCTGACAAATAAATAAAATCTTAAGAAAGGGAGGGAAGGAGGGAGGGAGGGAAGGAGGAAAGGAAGAATGGCTGGGGGCGCCTGGGTGGCTCAGTTGGTTTAGTGTCGAACACTTGGTTTTGGCTTAGGTCATGATCTCTTGGGTCATGGGATGGAGCCTCAAGTCAAGCTCCGTGCTCAGTGGGGAGTCTGCTAGAAGATTCTCTCCCTCTGCCACAACCCCTACCCACTGCTTATGCACGCTCTCTCAAATAAATAAATAAAATCTTAAAAAAAAAAAAAGAATGGTTTGGTGACTGATGAACTGCAACAATCAGGGATAGCGGGTATGTAATATGATCAGATATAAATAGCTGGCTTTTATGGGGACTGTTTGCAAATTGTGCGGCTGAAGCAAAGGCTGGTAGCAGCATGAGATTAAGGCAAGGCTGCAGGCAGATCGTCAAGGATCTTCCATGGGAATATTTTCGTAGTAGGAGGTAGGCAGGTCAGTGTGAGTTCCCTGCTAAGGGAACATCTGGAGGAACTACTACTGTAGTTATCTTGGGTGATCACAACTGGACCAATGCATTTCTGGTGGGAATAAAAACTACACTACTTGGGAAATAATTCTCACAAAGTTAGGTATCACTTAAGATTAGGTAGGATGACATTGGATGGGACACTAAAGCTGAAGTAGCTCGGTCGTAGGGCCAAACAGGCCTGAGAAGAGACGGAACATTAACATAGAAGGGGACTCTGAAAGTGCAACACAGGGTCCGCCAGGTGGTCAGGCCTAAAGTCAGGGGATAGACTACAACATGGGGTCATTCATCACCTGGGCCCAATTTGGGGTGCCACTTATTACTCTTGGGATCCTAGCCAAATCATTTAATGTTTCTGCTGCTTAATTCCTGTTAGATGGGTCTGTCATTTAAGCTACGTACCTCAGGGGAAAGTCAAGGGCGAAGTGAGATAATCAGTGCAAGTGCTTTGAAGATGTGAAGTGCTGTACAAATATGAAATATGGAGAAAGTAAATTGCTTTGAGCTATCCTGAGAAATCGGGGTAGAAGAAACTTAGGTATATAAGAAAGGAGTGGAAAAGAAAGGAGAAACTGTTATCCAAGGAGAGTGTGTAGCGTATAGAACAAAGAATTAAGTTGCAATATGGGACAGTTGCACATTCAATGTGATCTTAAAATGAAAGCCTCATCAAAGGCTCTAATATTTATTTATTTTTAAAAGATTTTATGGGGGCGCCTGGGTGGCACAGCGGTTAAGCGTCTGCCTTCGGCTCAGGGCGTGATCCCGGCGTTATGGGATCGAGCCCCACATCAGGCTCCTCCGCTATGAGCCTGCTTCTTCCTCTCCCACTCCCCCTGCTTGTGTTCCCGCTCTCGCTGGCTGTCTCTTATCTCTGTCAAATATATAAAAAATAAAATCTTAAAAAAAAAAAGATTTTATGTATTTGAGAGAGAAAGAGCCAGCTCAAGCAGGGGGATCGGCAGAGGGAGAAGCAGGCTCCCTGCTAAGCAGGGAGCCCTATGTGGGGCTCGATCCCAGGACCCTGGGATCGTGACCTGAAGGCTCTGATATTGACATGCGGAAAAATGTTTTTACAGAGTGGTTTCCTGAGAAATCCTACCTTCAGACCATAGTCACTGACGTACACGTGTAATTGGCTTGAACCTGAGCAGCTGTCATCTCCCCTCTTCTCTGATGCCTTGTGCTAAGAATGTCTGGGCTCCTACCTACTGAGCGAAGTGGATGGCCACCTGTGCTCTTACATACACCCCATGCAGGTTTCTGTCCTGGCTTCTGTTACCTGGAATTGATAACGCCTGCTGCTGTGAGACCGGACAAATGGAGTGCAGAAATTGTGCCTTGTCAAAATCCTTCGATGGTTTTCCATGCACTGGCCTTAAGATAGCCTGATCCTTGGTATGGCATAAAAGGCACTTCATGATCTGGTCCCCATTCTCTGATCTTACATCGCTACTTCTACCTGGAGATTCAGTCACGTGTACGTTTTTTCACAACCTCCAATGTGCGGGATTTTTTCTGACTTAACAGCTTTTTTTTTTTTTTTATTAAAGATTTTATTTATTTGAGAGCAAGAGAGCACAAGCAGGGCTGTATCGTGACCTGAGCCAAAGGCAGGCGCTTCACCGACTGAGCCACCCAGGCGCCCCTGACCTAATAGCCTCCACACAGGCTATTCTACCTGCCCAGTACACCATGTCCCATTCTTGGCTGCCTCTTACTCTTCTGGTTTACTTTTGATACTGGTTCCTCTGACAGCCTCCCTTGAACCCCCTTCTCAAGTCTGGGTTAGACTCTTTCAAGCATACCTTCCACGTCCCTCATTATAGCACTTCTCACGTTGTTGTAACTGCATGCTTAATTACGTGTCTCACCAGACCAGACACCGAAACAGGTAACACTGCGTCTTCACGAATGTCTCTACTATTAGCATAGTGCCTGGACTTAGGAGGCACGCAGTGAATATCTGAGGGATGCTCAAGTGGCCACTGGCAGACACCTGGCACCCACAAATTCAGTGAAAGCCAGCCTCAACAGTTCTTTACTAGGAGACAAGACATTTGGGGTTCAGGAGGGCAAAAGGTAGCCGGCTAGTGAGGTGAAGGTGCCACTTCAAGGAGCCCACTGCTATTTTAGCCTACGAAAATTCTGTATGTGCACTATTAGCCACCACACACGGGAGGTGTGCTGGATGGCAGAGGAGGAAGTTGTAGTGAAGTGAGCAGTAAATGTTTATTTTGAGGACCTTCTGGGGGTGACCAGATGGTTACAAAAAAAAATACGTGTTATGAATCAACGAGGCCTTGTAGGTCATTAGTGCTAGCTGATCTCATACCTTTAAATTTTTTTGTTAATTTTAATACTCACTGTATGAAATGGAAAAACTCCTAAAGATTACCATGACTGTAGCAGTTAGTAATTTTCTGTCTTTTGCTGTGCATACTTGACGTGACCAAATGCCTTTTGAAGGGGTAGTTTCAGTTTTGACCACCTGTGATTACTGCGAGCCGCAGTAAGCAAGCAGTAAGGCACGACTGCATCTCAGGAGAGCAGCAGCCTCTGTGGAGACTTTCCTGCTGATCACTCAGGAAAACTGCCCTGGACTAAGCTAGCGGTTTCCCAAGTGCAGTGGGTAAATTTGGGACTGACTGGATAAATGTTCAATACCGCTAAAGGATTAATACCGCACTGTGAGCCATGATGCTTTTCCAATATGCAGTTAGCTTTTGGCTCTCATTAGCTGGTAATCACGTTTTGCAATGGCTGCAGGAGTTACGATGGATTTAGAAACGTACCAATAAACCATTCAAAGATGGTAAAATCCCCAGAAAAGCCAATGAGTAAGTCTCTCCTATATCCTCAATAAAACAGCTCAAGAAGACTGACAGCAAGCATTTCTATTATTTCAGGACATAATGTACTATTTAGAACCATGGAGGATGCTAAATTTGTAACTATTTAAATATCCATAGGATATTTTATTTTTGTAAAGATAGGTTCTAAAAATCATAACTGAATAGATTAATGACATGACACACATCAAAATTATATTTAAAAAGGAGGTGGTGGCTCTCAGTAGCAGCTGTGTCCTTGTGTTAAAGATGGTATAAAGATACTTAGAATACCACCACCAAATATTCCGCACTTGTAAATGCAGGTGTTATCAAAAAGGTCTATCTCCGATTCTAGCAAAGAGAAACCATCCAAATTTTATTCTTTGTGTTACGGACATGACTTAACTATTGGACTTTGGCATGTGGTATTACTGTTTTTCCTACTGTACCAAGTCCTCGTTTTCCCAAGACCTTTCCCCCGACTATTCTGGAAATAAAAGAAATTTATCATATATTTCAAACCTTCAAATTAGAATGTTATCCTCATAAATGTATTTACCAGGTTGGTATATTCACATATATCCTTTCCAATTTTAGGCTAAGCAAAAGACATGCCCTTAGAGCAAGACAATCCATCTTATCATCAAAAGAAACTGTGATCCTTCCATGTTGTGTCTGATAGAGAAAACACTGATTTTGATACATAAGCTTCTTTTATTCAAATACCAGTCTGATCACACATGGTCCAAGAACACTCAAATAATAAGCCACATATAAACAGATGTTAAAGATTGGTCTTCAAACATTATAGCCAATGAGGCCACGCTTGCCTATGATCTCGCCGACATAAAACCACATCCACACCTCGGTGGCCACCAAACCATTCAGCAGAGCTTCCTGAAAAAAGCAGCACAAATTTTAATGTACATTTTTTTCCCCTTATGTATTTAAAAGTATTCTTCTCCAGGATTGAGTAACAGAGAATATAAGGATGCTATTCATTTAGAGAGCAGTGTTAGCCAAAGTCAAGATTTACTGATGTTAACTTTGTTCAACTGCTGAGAACACTTGAACTTTCAATCATGTAAGGTAAGTAGTCCAGAGCTTATAAATTCTTTCAAAGCATTCTTTAAAGACCTGAACTGACTTAACCCTTTCATTATTAGTTTATGAGACACTTTATGAGCCCTAAAACAACCCACATCCTGGAAATAGCTGACACATTTAGACAGGGCAATATGAAAGGGTGGCTATAGGAAGGTAAGTCTCTGAATAGACATTTCTGTCTGGCCAAAGAGAATTTGTTGAGAGATGAAGAGCTCTGTCTTCCCCTTTATTCATGTATTACTTGGTTTAACTCTTTCAGAGTATTCAGTAATGACTCAGCTTCACAGATCCATGTTTTATTGCCCTGAGAGAAAAAGCAACGTCGCATCCAAGTGCAGCTACAGATCTGGAAACTCTAGCTGAAAAGTACTCCCCCACAACAAAACTGGGCCTTTCCTTTTAGCACCTGGATGTGAATTTTAATTTTCCCCTTCAAACTAGACCAGAAATACTGGAAGTCCGAAAAATAACTATATTTTCCAGGATGTAGATTCTCAAGTCAGCAGTAATTTAGTTATTTAGGCTTTTTGTATCCTCTGTTTGGCTCAAGCAAGCAAACATAAAATCTAAATTCCAATTCTTACAATCTTTAGATTTTATCTTAATGCGATTCAATAACCCTTCATATTACATGATATGCTTGCTAGGTTTTGGTATTTTTATTTTCATGTAAGTGTTAGCCTCCTGATAGTCTAAGAGATCTTTTGGCTAAACTGGAAGTATTTCCAGCCTACAGATGAAAAAAAGTATAGAATCAGCAAAGTAAGCCATCCTATTTTGGTACACTTACCAAAATAGGAGGAAAAAAAAGTTGCCCAGTAAAAATGCTCCTTTCTTTAAGACTAATAGGAAATGAAGACACAAAATAGTTGAATTATGACAAAATTAGAAAGGTAAATATCTTTCTCAGCAGTCAAGACAAAATTAGAAAGGTAAATATCTTTCTCAGCAGTCGAGAAAGAGATTATCTCTCATTATGTAGATTTCAGCCTCACTGGAAAATACATATATTAATCAAAACAATCAGAAAAATCCCAAGGGAAGACATTTTCTGTTATGCACATACGTTTCCATTTAGCCCATAGTTACCTTAACTGTGAGCTGTTTGAAGCTACCAGTTTGAGCACTCTTGACTATTTTTTTCAAGCTCTGAATAGCTGTAGGGATCTCAGCAGGGGTTGGAGGAACCAGCTCAACCTTGGCATAGTGCCAAAATGTGGCCAATCGAGGCTTCGAGTAAGTCACAGCAGCTGGAAAACAAAACAAAACAAAACAAAAAACCAGGATGAACTCACTAGAGACCGAAAGAAGCAGATGTGTGGGCTGGACACAAATATTTATTCATGCATCACATTCATTCACTGCTTGTACCAAATGTGCACCCAGTGTGAAAAGTCAAAGCTGCTCCCTGGTAACAAGAGGCTTTTAAAGATGCAGAACACCTGTGTCACAGGGAAGTTCAATCAGGCAGGAAGCTATACGCACATTCAATTATGTCAGGACTTCACTAGTGGCCAGCTAGTACTGTTACTTCACTTATGAATGGCAAATCTAGTTAACTGTAAAGTTACAAGAAGTTGGATTCAGAAGCAAGAGAAAAGACTCAATGTAACCATATTTTCTTGGTAGAAAGGGCAGAAAATTTGGAGGGAAAAAGTGCATAAGGGGAGGGAAGGAGCTACACGGAACGGCATCCTTAAGAATAAGATTAAAACTTGTCACAATGTTGGCTACAAATCCAGATGGAATTACACCAATTAGGGCCCATTTCTGGTATCCTCATCAATATGGAATTAAATCTTTCTTTAACAAAAGCCCAGCTGCTGCTCCTTCAAAACAACACAAATAATAAAAATAAAACCTACATGTATTGTTCAGAGCAGCCAAACTCTATTACTATGAAATTCCTCAAGGTAGTTACTATTTCAGAGAAAAAAAACCTTAATAACCAGGGAAGATGTAAGATTATGGCAGTGATTTCAGCAAGAGAAAGGAATTTTATTATTATTATTTTTAATTTTTAAAGATATATTTATTTGACAGCAAGAGAGCACAAGCAGGGAGAGCAGCAGAGGGAGAAACAGGCTCCCTGCTGAGCAAGGAGCCAGATGTGGGACTTGATCCCAGGACTCATGACCTAAGCCAAAGGCAGATGCTTAACCGATTGAGCCACCCAGTATCCCAAGAAAGGCATTTTATAAAAAAAGTTACATGACAAACGTAATAAAAACAGCACACTTGCATGAACATCCATGAACTGTCTACTGTTCAAAGATGGGGAGGGCACCTGGGTGGCTTATGAGGCTAAGTGTCTGCCTTCAGCTCAGGTTATGATCCCAAGGTTCTGGGATCCCGCACTGGGCTCCCTGCTCAGTAGGCAGTCTGCTTCTCCCTCTGCACACTCCCCCCCCCCATGCTTGTGTGCGCACTCTCTCTCTCTGAAGTAAATAAATAAAATCTTACCCCCCCCCCAAAACACAACAAAGATGGATTATCCAAGGTTCTTGGTACTTTTCCTATTATTAGCTTCCTGGATTTGGGTATTTCACTACTCTTAGAATTACTATCTGCACCATCCTTTGTGCTTAAGGCCACGGTTAAATCCAAGCAGACACAAGGCTCTCACGGATAGTTATCTATATAGAACTGACAGTGCCTGTAAGCTGGGGCTATCAGAGAGTACAAAATCTTGTGTGATTGTCTGTAAAATTATCTTCAACACTTTCACCCTTTAAAAAAAAATCAGTAAACTGTACACAAACACTGTACTTTAGTTGGTAAATTTGTTTTTCAGGGAGTACATGTTAAAAAGTTTGAAACTGCTTTACATATATACAAGGGATGAATAAAACATAAGTAAATGAATGGTGGATGACGGGAGCCAGGTTTCTCACTGTAGGAGAGGAAAGTTACAAATAGGCAAGAAAAGAAGAAAGAATAAATCCCATGGTACTGGATTAGAGTTGGAGACATTCTATGAACTCATGTGTAGCTTAATATATCTACAGATGGACAGATACAGAAACAACCATGTATATGCATATATTACACATGGGTTACTATACACACGCACCCGTAAGAGGGCCTAGAAGCAATGATATTCTAGCAGTCTAGTAGCAAGAAAGACACTCAGTGCCTAGATCTTGGTTTCAAAGTACCATTGTCCAACAAAAGAAACTAGGGCTCCTTGGAGAAATGGCTGATTCTAAGGCTGGGGCAGGGAAAATGTAACATGAGTCTGAAGGATTTTGTAGTACAAGAAAGGGGGTAAGTCAATGGGACAGAGGTGCCAACCTCAAAGAGTTCTCAATGGTCAAGGCTGCAACAATTTGAAAAAAGTAACATGCTACTGGAGGTAAGAAGTAGGAAATAAATGTATGTGAGTCCATACAATACATGACTGAATAAACAAACAGGGAAGAACAAATCTTTCTCACAGAATTCCATTTAATTATATGTAAATACTCCTTCCTACAGGAGATGGAATCCCTGCTGTTGACAGCTGCTCCCTGCCCCCTCAACACATGTGAGGGACTAGACCTAGTTACTTGCTTCTGGAGAACAGATTATGCGAAGGGAAAAAAACAGTAACTTTACAGTGAGAAACCTAGCAACATTACCATAACCAAATGATGAAAGCTAATTTCACCAGTGATGTTATATGGGTGGGTATCACGTAATCCTGATATGTGATTATAGCACTTCACTTTTGTGGTATTCTTTCTCAAAACCCATAGCTCCAAACTAATTATAAGAAAAACACCAGACAAATCCGAATTGGAGAACATCTTTATAGGATACCTAGATAGGTATCTGCATAGATACCTTAAAAACTGTCAAGGTCGTGGAAAGTAAGAAAAACTGTCATTAGTGTTACACATCAGAGGAAACTAGGGAGATTAACAATACAATGTGGAACCTGGATAGGCTCTTGGAACAGAAGGAGGTAAATGGAAAGAAGACTGGTAAAATTCCAATAACGTCTCAAGTTTAGTAAACAGGAAAAAAAAATTAGACTCTATGACTTCTCTGGGGAAGTCTGATGATAAACTTCTTTCTGTTAGCTTCTTTGTGCCCCCAGGGGAATTAACAGATACAGTCAGTAATTTTTTTAAAAAGTAAACCCTCTCTCTCTGTATGTACAGAACAACAACAACAACAAAACTCTGCTGAACATGGGGCTCGAAATCATGATCCAGAGATCAAGAGTCATGCTCTACAGACTGAGCCAGCCAGGTGCTCCTATAGTCAGTAAATTTTTTTTTTTTTTTAAGATTTATTTGACAGTGATCGAGAGAGCATAAGCAGAGGGAGCAACAGGCAGAGGGAGAGGGAGAAGCAAGCTTCCCGCTGAGCAAGGAGACCAATGCAGGACTCCATCCCAGGACCCTGGGATCAGGACCCGACTGAGCCACCCAGGCGTCTGTTAGTAATTTTTTAAAAAAGAGTTTATTTTGGGGGCGCCTGGGTGGCACAGCGGTTGAGCGTCTGCCTTCGGCTCAGGGCGTGATCCCGGTGTTATGGGATCGAGCCCCACATCAGGCTCCTCCGCTATGAGCCTGCTTCTTCCTCTTCGCTCCCCCTGCTTGTGTTCCCTCTCTCGCTGGCTGTCTCTATCTCTGTCGAATAAATAAATAAATTTAAAAAATCTTAAAAAAAAAAAAGTTTATTTTTAAGTCATCTCTACACCCAACGTGGAGCTTGAACCCACAACCCAAGATCAAGAGTTGCAGTCTCCACTGACTGGGCTAGCCAGGTGTCCCAATTTTTTATTAGATACTTAATATTCACATTTAATACACTGAATTATGTTACAAGGCAAAATATATTTCACATTTAACAGTCTGGTCCTAGCTGAGTTCTCCATTCTGAGTACTTTTGGAAGAATAACAGTTATCTTTTAATTACAACAATGTAGGAAAGAAGTTGTTTTTTAATAAAATTTTCTTTTGGTATTGTCTTCTTTTTGGATTTTATTACTAAAATTAGTTTGCAATCCCACCATCTGAAAGACGTGAAAGCCATGCTCTGGAAAAAAAATCCACCTGAAACTTAATGTGTAAATTAGTCGACTGTGGGGTTGTGTAGGAGACTCAAGCATTATTGTATTTGAGACTGTGAGGCCTTCAATAACTCACTGGCTGCTGATGCGAGCAAAGGAAAGAGAAGATGAATAAGAAACCAATCAGTAAAACAGGTTCAAAAATATTACATGTATTTAGAAAATTCTTTTCCATTCCCATTTCAGAATCAAATTTGAGTGAAAGCTATGTAGAGATCTGTGCTTCAACCGCTCACCAGAATATAGCACATCCAGCGAACGCGCTTCCCTCAGTTCATTTCATGCCATTTTGGAAATAAAATGGAGTAGCTTGCTGCCCAGCAGCCGACTGCAATATTTCCTGACAGAAAAGGCTACGACTCAGGGCTGTGACTATTCAGGGTTATTCTGAAGTACAGCGGTCTGCCAGTTAAGACTTCGGTTTTTTTTTTTTTTTTTAAAGATTTTATTTATTTTTTTGACAGAAAGAGACAGCCAGTGAGAGAGGGAACACAAGCAGGGGGAGTGGGAGAGGAAGAAGCAGGCTCCCAGTGGAGGAGCCTGATGTGGGGCTCGATCCCAGGACTCCGGGATCACGCCCTGAGCTGAAGGCAGACGATTAACGACTGAGCCACCCAGGCACCCCAAGACTTCGGTTTTTTTTCAAGCTGAAAAGCTCCATGAATATTAAGCTAGAATGCTAAAGATTACTGTTTACACACCTCCCTCTCTATGTTTGTGGGGAGCAGGGATACTCGTCCACAAAGTCCAATTCCACCAAAAATTTCCATTATATTAAAGAACCATTTCATAATGTGGCCAGGACAGCAGGCAAAGTCAAAGTTCAAAAGCACACCTATCCCTAAAAACGTATGCAGACTTCCAGATACCCCATTTGAGAACCAGACAACCTAATGCGGCCGAATTTAAGGGACTTTCACTTGCCTCTCCCGTCCTTTCCCCTCGACTTGCCGCAGGGCCATACCCTCCATATTCCCATTCCTCGACATCGAAGGGGGCGTCTTGGCGGCAGTGGTGGGAGACTCCGGCCTTCCCGCACACCCCTTCCCTCCTTCCCTGTCGCGGTTAGAATTCCGAACTTCTAGGATGTACAGAGAACCCAAGCTGCAGGCCAGGCGGGAGGAAAGGCTAGAGAAGAGTCGCAGACCGGCCCCTGCTCCCTTCCCCCTCCAGCCCGGCCGTCCCACCCCGGCTCCTGCGGGGCCTCGAGGTACCACTGGCCGCATCTTCCTCTCAGGCCCCCCCGCCCCGGCAGTCCGCCGCCGGGCTCACCGTTCACCAGCGCCGGGGCCTTTTCCGCGAGGTTACGGACAAACTGGGCCATGGTTCCAAGCTGGAAGATCCGTCGCCCCCGACGGCCGCTGAATGTCACCCTCCGGAAGGACCCGCCGTAGGACCCCCGTTCCGCTTCCAAGGTCAGGCCTCCTCTTTCCGCGCCGGTCCAAGGTATTTAGGTGTCCTGTTATCTTTCCGGAATCTAGCTGGCCGAATTAGTCTCTTCAGTCGCCGAAGAGAAAGTGGAGATGAAAAGATGAGGTCAGAGAACACAGGGAGAGCGGTGGGATTCCGCGAAGGAGCAGGCATCTCTTGGGGCAGCCGCTCACGGAGGCCCGGAAGGCCGGCGAGCGGAGGACGGGCGCATGCGCTCTGGGCCTCCCGTGCTGGCCGCGGCGCGGACCCGCCCCGTTCTGCGTCAGGTGTTATCGGCGGTTTTCTGAGAGAACGTGGGAAGTTAGGACTGGAAAGCAGCTCTAAGTCTTCCTAGGCTAGGACGGTCGTCTTGTAAAGACAGACAGGGTCCTCGGCCAAACATGGAAAGTGATGGGCAGAGCAGGCGCCACATAACCTGTCATCTGATCGGGTCCTTTGCCTTTTCTTTAGCTGATCTTTCCTAATCCCGGCCTCCCCCGTATCGTGTATCGGGATCGGAGTCCGGGAACTGGTTCCCCTAATTCCCCAGTGAGTCCCAAGGAACTACTCAGATGGGAGTAACAAAACATTTACTGAGGGCCTCCAGCATGCCAGGCATTTTGGAAGTTAAAGTAAGCATGTGTGTTAGGCAGTGTCCCCATTTAAGACTGGGATTGATAAACGGCCACATAGCTAGTGAGCGGCAAAGTTGGGATCTGAAAAGGTTGCTGTGTAAACAGGGTTGGGGCGTATGGGATTAGGAGTGGTGGTGATCTGAAAGATTTCCAGAGAAGATTGATGTATAACAGAACAGCTCTGTACTACAGGGTTGAAACTTTAATATAACTGGAAGAGGAGATATATGTAGAGAAGTGGCATTTGATGTGAAGAACGTAATTGTAAGTAATGTACCCTGTGAGGCGCCTGGGTGGGTCAGTCCGTTAAGCGTTTGCCTTTGGCTCAGGTCATGATCCCAGGGTCCTGGGATGGAGCCCCACGTTGGCCTCTCTGCTTAGCAGGGAGACTGCTTCTCCCTTTCCCTCTGCCTGCCGCTCGCCCTGCTTGTTCTCTCTCTCCCTGCCAAATGGATAAAATCTTAAAAAAAAAAAAAGTACCCTGGAGAAGCCTGAGCAAATCTGACTGATGGGTGGAAAGGAAAATTAGAGGTGATACCAAGGAACCAAGAGCATCATTTCAATGGAATGATTCCACTGCCAAGCTGACTCCAATTTGACTACAGAAGTCAAATTAAGGCTGGGAAAGTTAATTTACCAATATGGAAATATTAGCTATAGCACTTTCAGAAAATTAGGGTAGAAGCCAGACTAAGTATGTCTATAAAGGAATGCCAGTCAGAAAACCAAGTAAGGGGGGCTCGTGTGGCTCAGTCCTTAAGTATCTGACTCAATTTCACCTCAGGTTAGGATCTCATGACAGGAGCCCAGCACTGGGCTCTGCACTGGGCTCGGCCTGCGGGTGGAGCCTGCTTAAGATTCTTTCCTTCTCCTTCTGCAGGCACCCTCCCCCGTAAGATAAAACCAAATAAGGCTATGGAAATTAAGGTAGACACTGAAGATAGAGAAGGGGGATTGATAAAATATCTGAACAGACAAAAAGATTGGGGGGATTAGCCTTGGAACTGTGGGGCTTTTTCACAGATGGGATGATGGGAGAGAAGTTTGAAAGTGGAAAATCTGAAATTCCTATCTTTCCAGTAAGGTGGAAGGCAAGATCTTCAGTGAAGGCTAAGTGGGAGGGTGGGAAAGATCGGTGAAAAAAGTGTTAAAGTTTGGATTGGTGTTGAATTTCTGGACACATAGAAGGGTTGTTGGGCACTGTTAGCAACCACTGATTTGTGGTCGCAGCACTCTGAAGATTGTGTCATTTTTCTCCAACAGTGGTCTGTAGCTTGGATACTGGGAGAGAGGGGAATGACTGGGTCAATTTAGACTGCGGTCTTACAGGGCAGGGGTAGAGAAACTAGGGGCAAGACAGGGAATGTGATAGTGAATGATTAAAATGAAGGACCTGGGGTTTAGGCCAGATAAATAAAAGTGAAGCCAGAAGTGAACTGATGAGGAAGAAACATGCCCTAAGACTCCTCTGGATAACTCCAAGGTCCAGAAGCCTGGTAAGGGAGGTTAGCTCAGCTGGGTGACCCACATCTGATACCACCCTGAAGAGAAGTGAAGGTCAGAGTCCTCTAAAATTTCAGAGGGATTTCTGAAACTGCCACTAGGTTTTCATACTGTAATGAAGGAAGTGATAACAAAGGTTGTAAGTCAGGTGTTCCTTTATTAAATACAAGCTTTGAACAAACCCCCAGGCAAGTCTGACAAGAAGTAACTTTCCTGGAATGTTTCAAAATACAGTTATGTTAATCAAATTTTATTTCAATCAACCTTTTTGTCATTTTATTTTTTATTTTATTTTTTTGTCTAGGTTTTCCTGTGTAGCAGTTAGAGCAAGTGCATTATTTCCTCACATGACATCAACAGTGCAGCATCAGCCTCTCTGGCTTGTAAAGGCACCCAGTAGACTTATGCTCTGGGCAATGGCTGCTTAGCAACCAGCATCAAATAAAGTAATGAAGCTTTTGTAGACTGTGATACCAAATACTGGCACCTTCACCTGCACCATTAAAAAACCTTTAATGTTTCTTTGTTTTTACATATCCATTACAAACTATATTAAAAAAAAAAACACAACAAACCAAGATTGCTTGATAAAACCTACTTAAATAATTTTCCAAGTTTAGTTATTACCCTCTTGGTAAGCAATACCAGAGCTGATAAAGAGGCTTCATTTTCCTATCATACTCTAGCAAAGCCAACACATAAAACTAGGTATATAAGAAAGTCTGCTCTAATAGATTGAGAGCGGTTTCTGAGTTCCAGATAACAAAACCTCTCTTTTAAGCTTCCAAGCGCATATACACACCATGGCATACACCAAGACGATTAATTTTTTAGTCTCATTTTTGGGATGTTCTTAAATTATTTCAAAGAAAGAAAGGCACAGAGGACACTTGGTTTCCTTACCAACAATGGCCTTAAGCTATACACTTGCCCTTGTAATGAGTTTAAAGATACTAAAAAAAAAAAAAAAAAAAAAAAAAAAAAAAAAAAAAAAGATACTCAGCAGCATTAATGGTGCCATAGCCATTCATAAAAAGTTTCAGGAAAAGAACTCAAAAAAAAAAAAAAAAAAAAAGCTTGCCAGAAAAGGCTTACAATCTGAAGACCACAGAAGTAGAATACAGACACAGATACAAGAGGCAGCATAGAGGTTGTTAGCTAGAAAGCTGCTGGGAACAGCTGCCTTCTGAGGTTTTGTGCCCATTTTTCCTCCAATTTTCTCCTATAAAACTCTGGTCTTTTCCCCACTTTCTTAAAAAATGCAAACATCCCATTAGATTGGGTTTGGAAGATAATTGCGAGTAGACAGAAGCTTATTTTATACACAGTTCATTCTCAGAGAAGTAAAGGATAATAAATATGAAATGAAGCTCATTTTAAGAAAATAAACAAATCCTGTTAACCCAAGCCTTAAAGGGCCAGGTTGCACACTGAATTAATATCTTACATTCTGCCATTTCCAAGAGTCCTAGACTCTTTTTCCCATTTAAAAGCATAGCAGTAGGCAACATCTACTTTATACCTAGTGTGGGATGCCCTCTGATGTGAGGTTTTCCAAGTGATGCCATCAAAAGCACATCGAGGACTGCTTATAGCAACTCGTGTTGGAATATCCTAAAACTACCATCTTACTTGAAAGAGGCCATGGTTAAAAATGAAACAGTGACCCCTGTTTCTAGATCAAATGACTTCTCTTGTCACTTATGATATCTTCAGGCTTACAGAGATAGTGACATAGTCCATAGGAGAATGTGCCTCACTTAGCATGTTAAGCTGTGCAACTGAGTAGGAAGCGTAAGCTCAACTTGCAGAAGTGGGGCCCATCCGCCTACTAACTACATGGGGCTATGTGGATATTTAAAACGGCTGTGGACAAGGTTGTGCTCAAATTCCTACTTTGCTAATTGATGACCTAAGGCTGAATTAGAAGCAGCTCTTGGAAGTTAGGTCACAAGCCCAAACAAACATGAACTATATACATGTTATAGTCTCAGAATTTTATCTAGAGTAAGTGTGTCAGTAAATATGGCCACCCACTGCATACATCTTACCGTGGAAAAGACAATATAAAGTGGTACTCAGTTTACACTAGACCAATATAAAAATGCACATGGTGTCTATATATACTGAAATACACGGTTGATAATAATGTCTTAAAATGACATCTTTCATGGTTACAATATTTGTTCCCTAACTTTTCCACTCAAGCCTACTCCTTGTAACAAGATTTCCAAAAGATAAAGAGGGCCTAACAGCCTCCTTTTTTCTTTCACCTCAGAATTTTCTAAATAAGGTATCAAAAATTCATGTTTGTCCTACCAATCCTCCTAAAAATATTATGGGGCTAAGTTTTTTGTGGTGATGACAGCCCCAGGGGAGAGTGTTTGTCCTCCACTGGATCTTTGAGGGATGAGTTAATGCAAAATTAAGAATTACCGACAGAAACTGTGTAAGATTCCTTTTTGAAAATCACATCTATTCTATTCAAAAGCCTACTCAAACATCAAGGTATCTGCATGTGTGTGAAAGGTTATTCTGTAATATAGCAGAACTGTAACAAGAAAAGGGCTGACATCCGGGTCATGAAGACGAGTAAATACCTCGATGACACAGGACTTTCTGATGGTGTCAGCTGTCACCGAAATATGTGACATATACTTAAAAGCTGGGCTCATCAAAGGTATTTGAGCAGTTCTTGACAGAGCAAAAGTAAGGTGGCAGGAAATTTTAGTAGCTGAAGTTAATGTAACTTAAGGTAGGAAAAGGATGAAGAGTAGGAAGAGAGAACAAAGGGTACAAATGAGTGATCATTTCTAAACTTGGTGCTGCTATAATAAGCATAATTTCCTGCAAGCCAGGAGAGCATTGTAAAATTCTTAGGAATAAATGTAAATTGTCATAATTTCAGCAAGAGCAGTTCTCTAATTTAGTTGGAAGGAAGGAAAGAAGGAAGGAAGGAAAGGAAGGGAAAGAAAGAAAAAGAAAGGAAGAAAGAAAGGAAGAAAAAGAAAAGAAGGAAAAAGAAGGAATAGAACCAAAATGAGAGAAGCCACAAACAACTGTTTATCTACATTCTGGGGTTGGTTGTTTTTGGTTTGTTTAGTTCACAGTATTTATTCAAGTTGCTCCTTTTGTTGTTGTTTCCTCTCTGCGAGCCACCGCTGGATTTTTTCTTTTAGTTCTGTGTTTGGCCGGATCTGGTCCATGGTGAGGGGACTACGGTTAAAGGGATCGGTTTGGTCACTGGGACAAAGAGAGAAAGGGAAAGGGGTTATTTCTGTAAGTTCTAACACCCAGAGCCCAAGCTAGAAAAGCGGGTGCTTCTCCTTCTGAAACTGAAGCCAGATGCACTGAGTCAGGCGCTGACTTGAGGTTAGAAAGGAGACGAGAGAAAGAGTGATTCAGGAGGTTTCTGGGTTTTCTGCAGATTATTTAGCTACTTGGTCTCTATGCTCCTTAACAAACTTTATCTCCACGCTGCTGTTCAGGTGATACGTGATTCGAGTTTCCTAAGGCAGAGAGCCTGTACACTCACATGAGCATACAGAGCTGCTGGTGGTTTCAGTGACAGGCTCTCGAAATAGTCTAAAGTGTGAAGGGATAAAGCCTTGTAGAGTGACACCTGATTCAATCAGCTGACTGCTACACAAATAAATGGAGATTATGGCTTCCTGACAGGTCAGAAGGTTTATAATATACTTGAAGGGCTGATATATCTTCTGTCTGTATCCTGAGGCCACAATAAAATACAAAGTTTCACTGACAGTTTGGAAAAGACAGATCACCGTATGACAGCATTACGCGTATAGTGAATGCTTAATACCAAATACCACGAAGTAGAAAATCCTTTTTTGCAATGTTTAAAAAACAGCATTTCCTTAAATTTGGGTCAACTTATAGAACCTGATTTTAAATAGGAAGAGTTTCTCAGTACCCATTTCTACATAATGCAGCAGGCCCTGCCTGCAGGTTCGGCGGGACTCATGGCCACCGTGGCTGAGTACGACAGCAGCGGCAGAAGCTGGCTTAACCTATATGCAATGGCTACAGCGTAAAACCGACTTAAACAAAACAAAGTTATCATTTCTATTTTTACAACTGAAATACAATTAAAACAAGTTCAAGTCAACTTATACTTCAGGTTGACATAATTTATAATTTATTTATATTCTACAGATAGAAATTATTTCCTCAAGGAAGGAACAGGTAAGGGGTATAGGGCCAGCATTTCTCAATGGTGTGTCTTGTTTTGGATGTTTAAATCCTCAACAATCAAGTGATACGGCTCTACCGAAATGCCTCCCCAACTCATTAATAATCAACAATACGGAGCACCTTGTGGGTGGATAGTACCGTATTAGGAAACTGGGGAAAAAGGACAGCTAACACACGTCTGTTGTCTTGAGGCTGCTCTTTGGGGCTAGCGTACCTGAGCAAATGCCTAGCAATGGTGGATCTATCCACAGTGACTCTGGAGGACGGCAGCACCACGGGGTCAGACATGAGCGTGCTCATGATGGGATCCAGGAACTCATCACAGGCATCTGCATAGGTCTCCTCCTCCTGTTGTTGGAGGTCTGCTAGGGACTAAGCACAAACACCTGGTCGCTAAGCTGAATTCACGGAGCAGCTGAATTCAAAAAACTCAGTGACTATAATCTTAAAAGGTCACTGAGGACCCTTTACAGCGACAATGACAATTCGCAGCTTTATTTTCTAAACAAGCCAAGAAGGGTATCATAAAAGCGAGTTTAGCGTTCAACCCCAACTCCCAAACCGAAGTTTGGCTCAGCTGCTGGCAGTCATGACTAGGGATGGGTTTAAGTGTTAACAAGAAAAGAAACGCATCACATACGAGATCCTCCTGGCAGCAGTCCTACTGTAAATGTCATCACTGAAAAGGGGACGGTGGTAGGAGAGGTATTTGCAGAGTCACTCATGCAGTCAGTGTATGAAAAGCAGCTTCTGGTTTTAGGTACAAACAGGTATAGGAGGAGTTTAAAAGTAGCTTCAACATTTTGATCCCTTCATGACTCTAGTTCCTCAGGCACCCTATCTGGCTAAGCTCTAGGAAAGATGGAGCCCAACTCAATAAAATAAGTAGTTCAATGAAGGGAACACGGATGTCAAAAAGGAAGGTTTTCTTTTTTTTAATAGGAAGGTTTTCTATTAGAATCTGTGCCATGATTTTTCCTTCTTTGTAACTAATGGAGTTTTGTCAAATTCCAACCAAAAGAATTAGCTGAATATAAGACAGTATTTTCATCTATAAAATGTATGACTATTCCCATATAAGCCACTACTAACTACAAATATAATGGAGGAAATCTATACAAGTCAAATGACTAAAAACAACTGATCTTGAATCCTATTTGAAAAAGTTCTGTGTTAACAACAAAGATTTTCAAGTCTATCGATAACACTGTGTAGAAAAGTTTACATAGAGTCTATAATAAAGTCTGCACATCCTTCTCTTCTAGTAGAAGCTTTTTAAGTCAATTTTCTGTTCTTCACTCTCATGTTGAAAAGAGATGAAGAACTTAGTGATAATATAATACGGTGGCATATGGAAATCTTTAACTACCGTATTGTATACCTGAACTAACACTGTATGTTAACTAACTGGAATAAAAATAAAAACTTAGAAAAAAGACCAAAAAAGGCAGTTCCAGTTATTCGCTGACCAGGAAGAATCATGTTTATATTTTCTCAAGGCAATACCCTTTTTACTCCTTGAAATAGGGTAACCAGCAGAACAGTTGAGTCAACACCGTGATTACTACTGAATATGTTAGTAAACAAATCCTCCTCCCCCTCACCTTGATTCTCTCTGCTAAGTTGCTGAAAGCCACAATCATATTCCCGGGCTTATTGATTTTCTTCAGGACTCGGACTGTCTGTGCAAAGAGAGTTGGGGAATAGGAACGTCCATCCTTGGGCACCGTGGCACAGAAGTTCTCCTCGTCCCTGGAAGGACACCAGCAGAGAGAAACAGCATCAGAGGGCAGGTCAGTGAGGGAGAGAACAGCTGGGATGAGGAACAAGGTTCCCCAACACTCACGTGCCATCAATGTTCTTTTGATATAAAAAGATTTCTTCTAATTTTTAGGAAGGAACCTTACCAAGTATCCTGTAACCTTAAAAGGAATACTGCTTTTCTAAAACACTGGTTACAATTAGTAAAGTTTATCTTTGCACAGATAAAGGCAGAATATTGAAAATCCTAAATAGTGTCCCAAAGGTCAGACAGAATTTCATGATTAAAACCACAGAAAATTCCTTCATCAACCAACTAGAAATGAACCATTTTTTTTCTATTTCCACATAATTACCAGTCATTCCATTACCAAAACCCCAAATTAAAACATTAGAATTCCCTCTGCCTTGCCCAATTAAATCTCAGGTACCCAAGATTTAAGTAGATCGTGCAGATATCTGATACGAGCTGCTGAGGTTTGAAGTCAAATTCACTGAAGTCTTTGACTTTTAAGGCCCCCATCTTGGGGCCAACCAGGTGCTGCAGGAAGTAGTTCAACATGGAGATGATGCGCTCAGCCAGGAAAGGATGCACAAAGAGTGATTTGATCTCTAGAAAAAAAGGCAGTCTGTGAAAACTCAATGTATAAGCCATCTTTTACTTATTATGTCTTAAGAGTTTCACTTGGAGACCTCTGGGGAATATTTTAAAAATTATGTAAGTAATACATTTTCATTGCAGGAGTATCAGAAAACATTGGTGAGCAAAAACAAAATATAAAACTACCACCCAGAAATAAACACTGTTAACATTTTCAAATATATCCTTCTAGCTTTTCTGTCCATATTTACAAACAAACACATTTTTAAAACAAAATGATGATCATGTGTACATATTCTGTAACTTACTTTTTCATTAACTGTATCATAAACATCTCACCCTTTTGGTAAATTTATGTCCCTGTGTTGTCCAACATGGTAGGCACTGGCTGGCCCGACGTGTCTGTTTATTTAAAAATCCAGTTCCTCAGTCACAGTGACCTCACATCTCAAGTGTTCAATAGCTACATGTGGCTAGCAACTACAGTATGAATCCAGATTTATAGAGCATTTCCATCAGAGAAAGTTCTGCAGGATAGCGATGATTTGCACTCTCTTTAGTGGCCACATAATTTTCCAGCGTGTGATTGCACCTGAAGTTATTTATCTTTATCGCTAATCATTATTTTTACTGCTAGACATTCTATTATAAACATTTCATATCTATCTATTTATTAAAAAAAAAAGATTTTATTTTTAAGTAATCTCCACACCCAGTGTGGGGCTCAAACTCACAACCCTGAGGCCAAGAATCGCATGGGTCACTGACTAAGCCAGCCAGGTGCCCCAGCATTTCACTTATTAACTTCATTGTGTATATATTTTGTAGGCTTATCACTTCCTTACAATGAATTTGTAAGGAATTGCTAGGGCAAAGGACATAGACTCCAAAAATTAAAAAAATACATTAACACATGCCAGATTTTAATAAGTTAGGTTTTAGTTTTAGTCTATTGACTCCACTAGTGATGAGAGTTTAGTTCTTATTTCCTGTCCTTCTCCAAATACAAATCCTAGTATCTAATCAAATCTTTGGTTAGATAATTTAGTTTATGTCCTAAAGACTGTAAAAATATCATTCACGGCAGAGCCACAGTGTCCTAATGATTACATATATAAAGTAATATATATACTAAAAAATAAAAAGATTTATCTATTTGAGAGAAAGACAGAGCCCACGTGCTCGAGTGGGGGGAGGGGCAGAGGAAGAAACTCTTCAAGCTGACTCCCCGCTGAGCACTGAACCCAACATGGGGTTAGATCCCGTGACCCTGAAATCATCTGAGGCCAAACCAAGAGTTGGACGCTCAACTGACTGAGCCACCCAGGCGCCTCAGTAACATATATACTTTTTAATATAACTTTGTAAAAATTTGTTTGCTTATTTTCAGAGTACCAATCACTAAATCTAGTTTCTAAACTCTCCAACAGAAATGTAAAACTCTCGATAGGATCATTTCTAGCAGTTCTATATTTTTTGGAAATGCTCCTTCTGGAAGCTCCCATCTGTCACTCCAATCTGGACTCCTTGCTCTATAAGCCTGCTGCGTGGTGGTCATACAAGCTCCTTTTACCACCATCCTGGACACTTCCTTTGTCTTTCTCTTATGGGATTCCACCTTCCTCCTCTGGATTTACTCTTTCACTCCGATGGAGTCTATCTTTTTCTAGCTTCTCAAACGGTATGCGGGAAGCAAATCTGATACCTTCACCCCTGAAAATGTCCTCATATTCACCCTCAAACAGAAATGACAGTGTGACTGGCTATAGCATTCTGGGCTTAAAAAACTATTTTCCACGAGGAGCTCCATGCTTCCAGTGTCACTGCTGTGAAAATCAAAACATTTTATACTTAAACCACTGTACATCACCTGACTTTTCTCTGGGACCTTTTAGGATCTTCTCTTTACCTTGATTTCCTGAAATGTCACAATGTCACCTTAGTGTGAGAATTTAAAAGATCCGTGTGCTGGGCACACTATGGCCCTTTCAAGTTAGACGTTTTTAGTTTTTGAGAATTTTTCGTATTATTTCTCTGATAATTTCCTCCATTCCATTTTTCTCTTTTGAGGCTTTCTGGATTGATCCTTTGTTTTATCCTTTCCATTCTAATTTCCATCTCTTTTTATTTCTGCTCTACTTTCATGGAAGAGCTCCTAAATTTGATCTTCTAACCCTTCTACTGACAGGTAAAAATTACTTAAGTTGTATTTTCAGTATCTAAGAGCTCTTTCTTGTTCTTTGAAAACACTTTTTATTGCCTCTTTGTTCTTGTCGTATGGATGCTATATCTTCTCTTATTCCTCTGAGATCATAAAGATTTTTTAAAAAGTTTTCATCCAGTATGTTTCACGTTGGAGTATTTCCTCAAATGTCTGGTGATCCTTGGTTATCATTTCATATATAATCAATATAAAATCATTGAGATATTTTACATTTTTAAAAAGTACTAAGTCTCGAGATATTTTATACTTCTAGCACACCTCAACAATTCAGACTTGTCACATTTAAAATGCCTGATAGCCACATGTGGCAAGGGGCTACTGAACTGGATACCAATTGAATTGGTATAGCCAATACTGAATTGGATAGCCAATATATTTATATGGCTAACTTGTTCTCAGTAAAATATACCAACTTATGCTTTCTGGCAGCTGTGTGAGGGTGAACGTTTCCCATGTCAACAATGGGCATCTTCTTTTTTTAAAGTAGGTTCCATGCCCAGTGTGGAGCCCAACTCGGAGCCTAACTCGGGCCTTGAACTCACGACCCTGAGATCAAAACCTGAACTGTGTGATCAAGAGTTGGACGCCTAACTGATTGAGCCACCTCAGTAAGCACCCTGGGCATCATCCTTCTTGAAGCTTCTCTAGAGATTCATTTCCCTCTCAAACCGTGCAGGATACTATCGCCAGAGTCTGAATTCTTTTTAGATTTTATTTATCTGACAGAGAGAGAGAGAGCCAGCGAGAGAGGGAACACAAGCAGGGGGAGTGGGAGAGGAAGAAGCAGGCTCCCAGCGGAGGAGCCTGATGTGGAGCTCGATCCCAGAATGCCAGGATTACGCCCTGAGCCGAAGGCAGACGCCCAACGACTGAGCCACCCAGACACCCCCAGAGTCTTGAATTCTTAATTTCAGCTGGGCTGATCCCTCAAATGAAGCAGATTTTGGCCACTGGATTTTTTTGGGAACACAGTGCTTTGTGTCCTTACCTGATGTCAGAAAGGCAAGGGTACCAATTGTTTCATTGGACATGATGTTATGGAAACGTGCCAGCTGTCCGAACATCTGTAGGCCAGCCTCCTTCTCTCGGCGGGCTTCTGGAGTCAGACTATCCCATTCACCTCGGTCTTTCTCAATCTGTTGAATCTTTATCTTGCTCAAATACTACAGAAACCAGAGGTAAAATATATCAGAGAAGAAAGTACAGTTGAAGGGAAGAGGATATTTAAGCAGTTTTATTTTTTTATTTTTAACAGGTAGATAGAGGGGCAGAGGGAGAGAGAATCTCAAGCAGACTCTGTGCTCACCGCAGAGCCTGATGGGGGGCTCGATCCCACCACCCTAAGATCACGACCTGAGATGAAATCAAGAATCGGATGCTCAACCAACTGAGCTATCCAGGCGCCCCTTAAGTGGTTCTATTTAAAATCTAGTGTTTTTTTAAAATTTTTTAAGAAAAGATTTTATTTGTCCGGGAGAGAGAGTGCGCACGCCCGCGAGCACACGCACAAGTGGGGGGAGTGGCAGGCAGAGGAAGAGGCTGGTTCCCTGCTGAGCAAGGAGCCTGATGTGGGACTCAATCCAGGACCCTGGGATCATGACCTGAGCCAAAGGCAGACAGACAGTTAATGGACTGAGCCACCCAGGCGTCCCTAAAATTTAGTTTAGTAACCCAGGAAAACCAAGGACTATGTAAGAAACATGAGACTTTATTTCTCAGCATAGGGCTGAAGCTCCATATAGATTTGTTTCAGCCTGGGTGCACTTTGCGTAGTTCCCACATGAGTATTATAGTCTCTGAAACAGAAAGGAGGATAAATAGCATCATGTCTGAAACCCAGGCAAAAATAAACAGGCTGAAGTGAAAAAAAAAAAAAAAAAGAAGGACAAATCCTTCTTTAAAAAAAAACAAAAAAACCCCCCAAAACAAAACAAAACAAAAAAACCAGACAACAACAAAAACCACCCGACAAAAAACAACAAAAAAAAACCCACAAAAAAACAACCAAACCAAACCCCAAACTGCCTATGAAAAAACAAAGCTCTATTAAATATGCAAGATGTCTGGAAGGAGAAGCATAAATATTAAAAACCGTCTACTTCTCATCATTCTTGCAGTCCTGTGACAATGCCATCTGGTGTCATTCTCTGTATCACAGAGCTCTTGCTTAGAAGGGTCTGTTTATTACAGGACTTGTTCTTGTTTTCTACAAAAACCTATCTAAAATCTAAAAGTACTGGATTACGAAAAAAGCAGGAACTCTCCTCACAGATTAAATACAAGTTCCTGGGGGACTGCTGATCAATGAGGAGCTTGTGGTGCCCCAACAGGCCACCTTCACGACTTACCTGCTCATCTCCCTTTGGGCCACTGCCTTAGCTTTCTTACACCCGTCACAGGTGAGGGAAGCTTTTAATAGGAGCAAGAAGCAGCTCCATGAGGGGTGCGTAAGGCTATGAAGCACTGAAGCTGCTGACAGGCACCCAGGGGTAGACTTTGGGAAACTCATGTTTCACATGTAAAGATTTGGGAGGCTGCGGATAGGTGAAGAGTACTGGTGACCTGGCAATGTTTATATGAAAAAATAACCCAAACCAGAGATTATTTTTTCAAGTAGTGGTGCAAAAATCAGAATCTTCCAGGAAGGGGATAAGAATCATTGCCTTACACTGGAGCAGATAATGCTAAGTGAAATAAGTCAAGCAGAGAAAGACAATTATCATATGATTTCTCTCATCTATGGACATAAGAACTAGATGATCGGTAGGGGAAGAAAGGGATAAAGAAAGGGGGGGTAATCAGAAGGGGGAATGAAACATGAGAGACTATGGACTATGAGAAACAAACTGAGGACTTCAGAGGGGAGGGGGGTGGGGGAATGGGATAGACCGGTGATGGGTAGTAAGGAGGGCACGTATTGCATGGTGCACTGGGTGTTATACGCAACTAATGGAGCATCGAACTTTACATCGGAATCCGGGGATGTACTGTACGGTGACTAACATAATAAAAAATCATTTAAATTAAAAAAAAAAAAGAATATACTAATAAATGATAGTGCACTGAAAAAAAAAAAAAGAATCATTGCCTTAGTGAGTCACTGTTACTGATGGGTTGGGATGGAAAATGGTTTAAAGTCACTGACCAAACGTGAGGTCCTTGGATTTCTTTCTGTGCTGCCAGCCTGATTAATCCTGCCAGTGTACCTTAGTTTAGCTTCATCACCTTTTCTTTTCCACTCTCTGCCAAAATATCATCCTAGTTTATGAGGCTTCAATGACCCTTGATCCTGGTCTCTATAAAGGAATAATACCTATCAAGCTCTGTGATGGCAAGGTTCATGGTATACTACTACCCATAAATTTTTGGTGTCCAAACTGGTACTATGGGGATAAAGATTGCTCTATTATAATTTGAAGATAAAAAGTAGGTACTTTTTGATAAGGGCATTTTTTGATAAGGGCAGTTAAATCTGTTCTAAAAAATTTTTATTTAAAGATTATTTGTCAGAGAGACAGCAAAAGAGAGTGAGCACAAGGCAGGCAGAGGGAAGGAGCCCGATGCAGGACTCAATCCCAGGACCCTGGGATCATGACCTGAGCTGTAGGCAGATGCTTAACCGACTGAATCACCCAGGCATCCCTAAAAAATTTTTATTTACTTATTCTTACCTGTATGGCTTCATCCAGGAGGAAGATGGCATCATTCATTAGCAGGTTAAGAAAGCGGAGGAAAAGCGGGGGATTCATGGCTTCTAAATTCTTAGAGGCATAGTCAGCCAAATCCTGTAAGTCCCAGCCCAAGACAAAACCATTTTAGTACTGAACCCACGACTCGCTGGGGCTTATCTGAAGTAAAACTCAGAGAACTCAGCTTCAGCTTCACCAAAAACTCTCTCACCTTAATGCTCTCTCGATAGGTATCTGTTCCCCACATGTACCTCAGGATAGGATACATGGGGCGTCGGTAATTAAACTTCTGTTCAAATTGATGGGGGTCTCCTGGAATAGGTGAAGAGCAAAAACACAGCAAAGGTGGGGCTACTAGAGAAACAATAAGAGCTTATGCCTGTGGCGCCATTTTCTTTTATTCTGAATGTGTCAAGACTACTGGCAAGACCTGCCCTGGGAGTTTATGAAGGCCCAAAGTGACAGCCCGGTGTTTACTTATTTCCTTACCGACAGAACAAGAGAGATAGACACATAAAAGATACCTCATGCAGAAAAGGACAAAGACCAAGTTGTACACTAAAGGCCAGGGGAAACAAATGCTTCCATACCCAATCGCAGAGTATTTATCAGACTGGCCATTGTGGCAGTGACAGCCGTACGCTGAATGGGATATTAAGTAACCTCGCATTTCTTCAGAGGTAACATCCCAGCTGTGAAACGAACTGGTTCTTAATTTAAAACTCTGAAAAATCAGGTCAGGGGCTAAAAACCTGAGGCTTATACTGTTTTGACCTATCAAAGGAACTGCTCGATCTCTGTAGCCTGGGTCATATAATGAAAGAAGAGCAAGGGATTTGGAGTCAGAAGATCTAGGTTTTCCTTTTGGCTCCACTTAATTCAAGTCTCTCAACATTTTTTTAAACTTCTTCCTCAGAAATAAAACAGGAATTATAATACATCCTCTACCACTACAAGTAAAGGGTTGAAATGGTCAGATAATGAGATAAGTGCAGTGATTTACTGTGTGACTATCTATATATTATGAAGATTTACATGCACTATCTCATTAGTTGTCACTTCAACCCATTTTATTGATGTGGACACTAAGGCTCAGGACACTAAGGCTTTGAGCAAGTGACAAAACACAAATCCAAATAGGAAAGGCACTCAGTACAATGTTAAATGTCTCTTTAAATGTTATTTGTATATATCACCGATGTAGGATAGCTTTTATTTTACTTATTTAGAACATCTCTTTCAAAAGGGTCTTAAATAACTGCCTAACATATATTGTTTACTGGTTGAGATGTGGTACAGTTTACTCTTGATCTCAGGGTGGTAAGTTTGAGCCCCACGTTGGGGATAGAGTTTACTTAAAAAAAAGAAAAGAACTGTCCCACTATTCTGCAATTCTGAGGAAGATAAAAATAAATACCTGGGGTTGGGGTGGCTGGGTGACTCAGTAGGTTAAGTGTCTGACTCTGGATTTTGGCTCAGGTCACAATCTCAGGGCTGTGAGATTACGGTCTGCATCAGGCTCCATACTGGTGTGGAGCCTGCTTAAGATTCACTCTCTACCTCTTCCTCTGCCCCTCTCCCCACTAAAAAAAAAAAAAAGACCTAGGTTGTAATTGAACAGGCTACTTTGCTGGAGCATAATTAAATCAAACATAATAAAGTTGCTAACAGTATGTGTTGTTGTTGTTTTTTAAAGATTTTGAGAGAGAGAGAGAGCACAAGTGGGGGAAGGGGCAAAAGGAGAGGGAGAAGCTGATTCCCTGCTGAGTGTGGAGGCTGACACAACCCTCCATCCCAGGACCCTGAGATCATGACCTGAGCCAAAGTCAGACGCTTACCAACTGAGCCACCTAGGCAAAACTCTTGTTTTTCTCTTTGAGGTGAGACAGAATCAACCTGATTCTACCACTTAGTTGTAGGACACAAATGATCTTTTCGAGCATTCATGTCCTTCTATGTACAATAGGGATAATACAGTAAAACTTGCCAGATGGTGACCAAGTGATGAATCATGTAAGAAAAGCAGTTAGCATCAAGGCTGGCACATAGATATTCAATCAATGATGGCTGCTAATATTTTTCTGACATTAAATACCGATCAAGCTAGGAGACTCCACTAGTATCTGCTTCTCAGCTCTGGATTGCTTTACCTGTAAACTCAATGTCCACAAAGACCTTGATTAGAGCTTCTGCAAGGTGGGGTGCATAAGGAAAGTTGCAGAACACACGCTTCCGATGGAACACACTGGATACCAAGGGATTTGGGGTCTGGTCCAGGTGGGGCATCACTGCTTCCAACACCTCAGCCAGTTTGGCCCTTAGGTGGGGATTCTTCATCCTGCAAAAAGGGCAGAAAGCAAGCTGAGCAGGTAGAAAACTTAACTCTCAAATTCACAACATTTTCTGCACAGGAAGGGCCAAAACAGCCTATGCCACTGTTGGAGGAAGAAACGGGATTCCGTAGTTTCAAGGCTGTCAATCTGTGGGGGATAATGCAGGGAACATCACTCAACTTTTGCGAGCACAGCCTACCAAGTATGAGCATGAGGATTCAAGTTTCTATTTAATGCTTAGCTGTTCTTTATACTTCTCTGTAATAATCCACTGTTTACACTCCCCGACCATTTCACTGAGGATACACTTGCCTTTCTAAGCTTTCTGAGGGCCAGGGTCAGGATGCAACATTACTACAACATTACTTACGACGCACACTGTGTGTGCCTAAGAAATACTTGTTGACTCATGCTTTCTCACTGGGTCTGCTCAGCTCAGTGAAGGATTGGTTTCTACCTACTTCTCACCAACGTGGCTCAGGGGATCATGCATCACTCTGTTTGCGCAGCAAAGCTTCACTCATGCACACATGGTTTCCTTTGGCCTAGACACCAAAAATACCAGAGAAGCAACTCTACAGGTCAGTGGGCATCTTTCTAGAAAGGGGAGTAGAAGCTATGAATGAGAAGGTGAGATTAGAAAGCATTTACCTGTGTTTACTGTTCATGGAACTCAGAACGTTAATGGTAAACTTTGTGACCATGCAAGTGTTAGATCATCAGAGCCTGGCTGCCACTGGTAAGGTTTCTGGCATTAAGGTAACTATTTTAACCAGCCACCAGCAATGGAATTCCCACTGGGTCTCTTACAAGCAGGTTCAGATTCTCTATGGCAAAGTCCTTGGCTTATTATGCCTCTCAAGAGGGGGACTTCTGGCTACCCATAAGGGCGGTCAAGTGATTCATTAGTGTTAACACAACTTCTGAAGGCAAGCCCTTATGATTCAGGCTTGTGTTGCTTGGTTTAGAAGTCTTCTGGGGCATCTGGGGGGCTCAGTTGGTTAAGTGTCTGTCTGCCTTCAGCTTGGGTCATGATCTCAGGGTCCTGGGATCCACTCCTGCACTGGGCTCCCTGCTCAGCA
Source organism: Ailuropoda melanoleuca (assembly GCF_002007445.2). Taxonomy (NCBI): domain Eukaryota; kingdom Metazoa; phylum Chordata; class Mammalia; order Carnivora; family Ursidae; genus Ailuropoda; species Ailuropoda melanoleuca. Next base: position 14,290,534 of record NC_048225.1, on the reverse strand, counting down.
GGGAGTCTGCTTCTCTCTCTCCCCATGCCCCTCCTCCCTGCTCATGCTCTCATTTGTTCATTCTCTCTCAAATAAATAAAGCCTTAAAAAAAAAAAAAGTCTTCTGAATGCTCTGCACCTCTAAATGGTGTCACAGCCAAGCTTTCAACACTTCACCTTTCTATGCTTCCAGTGAAAATCGTGATAAAGTGGAGAACATGTTCTAGGGAGTCTGCTGACGTCTCCAAGATGTCATCAGCAAAACGGCGGAGAAAAATGAGGAAATCACCCAAGTTATCTGCAAAAAATTCTGAAAAAGAAAACATTCACTGCAATTAGTGAAACATCTTACTTTCTGTACTAAGCAATATTTAAATTCCTTCCTTTTGTTCTACTTAATAAAGGTTAAAAAATCCCAAATGTCTTGTAGGTACTAGGAATAGTGACAAGTTCATAGATGTAGACTCTCCTTTAAAGATAAGTCGATTTTTATTTCTATCCAAGTCAATATGAAAATGGCAGAGACACAAAATACTGTTCACACACCAGGGCAACTTAAGAAGGTACACTGATATACATTCTTTTCATGCTCAAGGTTAACTGTGCATTAAGTAACCCTTTAGATGGGTAAAGAATCTTTCAACAAAGATGAATGCATTAGATGACTCTGGTCATCAGTCTCCAGGATGGTCCCCCAATTGTCTTTGCTTCCTGGTATTCATGCCCTTGTGTGTCCCTCCCTCCACTCTTCCAGGGTAGAGGCATGCAGAAGCAATGGTGTATCATTTCCATGGTTAGGTTATAAAAGCCTATAGCTCCCATTTTGGTCACTTGCTCTCAAGGAAGCCAGCTGCCACATCATGAACAGTACTAAGGAGAGATCTGTGTGACCTGGAAGAGAGGCCAGTAAGCAATTGAGGTCTGCCAACAACCACATGACCTGGCTTGTAAGCAGATCCTCCAGTTCTGGTCAAGTCCTCAGATTCCTGTGGCCCTGACTGACAGCTCGCTGCAACCACAAGAAAGACCCAGAGGCGGAACCATGTAGCCAAGCCACTCCTGGACTCCTGACCTACAGAAACCGTGTGAAATGTTTGTCTTAAGGTGCTGTGTTTGGGGATGCTCTGTTACTTAGCAACAGACGACCAGTACAGTGATCAAGAACACACAACTTGATTTTGATGGACAGTCTCTGCCAACTCCTCACCGACATACCTACACCATCTCCTCAACCAGCGGGATGATAAATTTTTTCTCCCTGAAGAACAGCACAGGGAGAGTAGGACGGATACATTTAGAAGTGGAACGATAAAACAACTCTAAGGCTAAAACTAACAGCTCTGAAAAACCTGGCTGCACTTAATCCTTTGAAGATTATTTTCTGATACAGAAGTGGGGACACAAGGCTGAGGAAAAGCTGCTGGTTCCCCCATACTCTGACCAGCAGATATTATCTATAAATTTGAGTTGTTTCTCCAAAAATGGTTGAATGATAACTAAGGAAGGGTACTTTGAGGATTAAACTTCCAAAGTGACCCAGTTAAACTTAGAGAGCTATAAATAGGCAGTTCCCGAGGAAGAGCCTGCTTACCTGGCACGTAAGCCAAAGAGCTGTAGCCATCTGGCAAAGGGAAAGTGAGCTCGACTGGCTGGGAGCCCTCATTGCCTATGGCCAGCTGAACGAGGAGAACAGCCATGGACACCTGCAAGTTGAGACAGTTCTGTAGCATCTGGGGCTCCGTCATGGCAGTCTTGGTAGAAAGGTAGATGGTCATCAGTCGTTCAAACTGCTCACGAAGGCTGTCAGCAGCAGGGCTAGAACTCTGCTGAGCATCCCGCCAGGCAACCTGCAGCCGATGCAGATTTTGGTTGATTTTTACCATCTGATCATGCAACCTGCCCCCAAGAAAGCAGAAGACACTGGGTCAGGAGGCTCAGAGAGGACAGCTGAGTACAGATCGTTCCAGAAAAACAAATCCTCATTTATTTATCCTAGTATTCTCTTTTAGGATATAGGAGGCTGCAACTGTGATGACACAGAAGGCACTTGCACAACCTACTGACAGGAGATGGGCAGGGGTCACAGCTCCAGGAAAATGTTACCAAGTATTCGACATAAATGACGCTAACTACAAACAGCAGCCTTCAGCTGAAACACACCACCGAAAGAACAGTAGCTTGCTTGAGCAGGGTGTAGACTGGGCTGTTACCACATAAAAGAAATAACGATTAGACAAAGTACACAAGGAGCCCAGCAGGAGAGTTTGATGCTGCACAGCTGCAATGACTGTACTTGGATGTGGTCATATGGACAGTCTTTCTACGGTTAGCTGAGAACAAAAGCTGGAGAAAAAGGACTCTAGATTAGTAATGACCGCATAGAAACTGGTAGCCACCTGGGACGCAACCTAAGAAACAGCTTCCAGTCCTCTGTTGTTCAATATAAAATTATATTATTCTTCACAAAGGGTCAGCCAAATGTTCTCTGATGAAAGGCAACCCCGTAATTCAATGTTATGGATAGCTGTCTCTATGGGTACGGTCCAAAGTCTTCTTTGGCCCAGTAGACAATGTCTAGGGTTAGCTAGCCAATATGGGGAGACTAGATGACATTCATATTTCCATGTCTGAATGTTAGTGGTTGAACAGGTTAAACATATGCTGCATTATCCATTGTCTCATTTAAAATGTCAATGACCAGGACAGAAAAACTCTCTAATAAAGATGTAATTTCATTTTTCTAGAAACTTGCTGAGTTTTAAAAAAAATGCTCTGTGCCAATGTAAGTATTTTGAGAAGACATTAAAAACTGCTATGCTCAGTACCTCTTCCTAAGGACTGTAAGGACTTTATCTAATTTTTTAAAAAAGATTTTATTTATTTGACAGAGAGAGAGGACAAGCAGGGGGAGCTGCAGGCAGAGGGAGAGGGAGAAGCAGGCTCCCTACAGAGCAAGGAGCCCGATGTGGGGCCTGACCTCAGGACCATGACCCGAGCCAAAGGCAGACGCTCAACCAACTGAGCCACTCAGGTGCCCCAAGTAACGACTTTATTTATACTTTAGTCACAATTAACTAAACCAGAGGAAGGAAAAATCACAGAACGGCATGTGGTCAGCCAGAAACAGAACCATTTTTGCAAGTCACATACCCTAGTTCTTAAATTTTCACACTTCTAGAATCCTTTTGATCTTTGATACATAAATCTTTTGTGGTCCTACTGTTTTTTTTTTTTTTTTAAAGATTTATTTATTTATTTGACAGAGATAGAGACAGCCAGCGAGAGAGGACACAAGCAGGGGGAGAGAGAGGGAACACAAGCAGGGGGAGTGGGAGAGGAAGAAGCAGGCTCATAGCGGAGGAGCCTGATGTGGGGCTCGAATCCCATAACGCCGGGATCACGCCCTGAGCCGAAGGCAGACGCTTAACCGCTGTGCCACCCAGGCGCCCCGGTCCTACTGATCTTATCGGAATCCCTGATAAATTATTTCTTCTTCTTTTTTTTAATATATTTTTTATTTTAGAGAGAGAGCGAGAGGGAAGTGCGTGTGCGTGTGCTCGAGCTCCAAACACTTCAACTTTGTCAGTTCTGTCTCTATACTATAGAGTAGAGATTGGTCTTTTTCATCAGGAGGGTTAAGTAATGAAAATTCAAGAGCAGAAAGTGAAAAGTTAAAACAATTCCACTTTCACAGATCACAATAGGAAGACAGTGATTTAAAAACTTGCCAGTTTAGGGGTGCTTGAGTGGCTCAGATGGTTAAGCGTCTGCCTTCGGCTCAGGTCATGCATGATCCCAGGGTCTTGTGATCGAGACCCGCACTGGGCTCCCTGCTCAGTGGGGAGCCTGCTTCTCCCTTTCCCTCTGCTTGCTACTCCCCCTGTTTAGGCTCTGTCAAATAAATAAATAAAATCTTAAAAAAAAATTTTGCAAGTTTGGGGACGCCTGGTTGGCTCAGTTGATTGAGTCTGACTCTTGATTTCAGCTCTAGTCATGATCTCAGGGTTGTGGGATTGAGCCCCAAGTCAGGCTCTGTGCTTAGCGGGGAGTCTATTTGAGGATTCTCTCTCTCTCTCTCTCTCTCCCCCCGCCCCGGCCCCTTCCCCTGCTCTCTAAAATAAAGAAATAAATCTTTAAAAAAAATTTGTGTGTTTACAGAATAATACTAATATCTTTAATTTTAAGAAGTGTAGCAGGTCAAAAATGAAAAGTAAATTCAAGTTATTTGGACAAAGGCAATTCATGTAAACATGAGTAAGTGCATACAAAACCCTGTTCCTGGGGCGCCTGGGTGGCACAGCCGTTAAGCGTTTGCCTTCGGCTCAGGGAGTGATCCCGGCGTTCTGGGATCGAGCCCCACATCAGGCTCTTCCGCTGTGAGCCTGCTTCTTCCTCTCCCACTCCCCCTGCTTGTGTTCCCTCTCTCGCTGGCTGTCTCTATCTCTGTCGAATAAATAAATAAAATCTTTAAAAAACAAAACAAAACCCTGTTCCTATTAGGAACCCTATATCCAATGGGAGCCTTCAGAATAAAATGAGACTCACTTTCAAGCCTCTGGTTCTTAACCCCACAAAACAGTTCTTTTTGAATGACATCAGAGCAGTTACCTGTGAAATCCCAAGTACAAGGTGTACTCGGTCAGGACAAGGTTCTCTGTCACAAGGTTGTAGTTCTGGGGGAACTTTGGCTCCTGCACAGCTGGGATCAAACAAGTCTCTTTGTCCAAACCTCAAAGAAGGTAAAAGGAACAGTAAATGACTCACCACAGACTTCTGTATGGGTCTCCAGTGTCCCTTTACTCTAGCTTAGCTTCCATACTGCTACCAGTGAGAGCTTTTTTTTTTTTTTAAAGTAATTTCTTTTTAAAAACAAATGTAGAAAATACTGTGGATGTTGCCAAGTGACAGACAGTGGGTCATCTCTATTTACTGTGCTTTTCCAGATTTATTTCCTTGCCCATGTATTGTTTTCAGGATTAGAAGAGTCGTAAAAACTGAGAGGAAATACACTAAAATTAAGAGGTTTTTTTTTTTTTTTTAAGAGTGATTCACTTTGAGTAATTCATTTTCTTCTTTTCACTTCTGTGTACTGTTTGAGTTTCTTCCAAACTGGCCCCAATATTCTTCCTCCCTTAGACTCATTTCCTTCCAATTCCCATACCCCTTTCCCACCTAGCTCTCCCACTGAACTTCTCACTATTCCCCAATCAAGCCTTCCACAGCTTTGTACTTTTATACTTTAAACCCAACTCATCTTTCAAGAGTCGGCCACAAAGACTTCCAACTTCTGTAGAATTTATTATTCACTCCCTCCTCTGTGCTCCCATAGTTTAGCCTTATACCGTATTATGATTATCTGTTAATATATCTGCTTTCTTCTGGAGGCGTTGAGTTAAAAGACAAAACAGGGATTGTGCTTTATTTATTTTTAGAAAGAATGAATCAATCAATACCTAAAGGCTGCTAAATTCATAAAGATCATCTCATGAAAGCACAACATCTAAAAGCTACCAGTTTTTTTAAACGTCTTTTTAAAATTTATACCGGCTTTTCTTTCTGCCTCGTCTTGAGAAAGAGGCAATTTTGTGAAAAAGTATAAAAGCGGATCCCTTAGATGTTACACGCATATGTGCACGCGCGCGCACACACACACACACACACACACATACACACACACCATCTTGAGAAGCCCAGTTCCCCCCTACCTCTCATGTGCACATTTTTAATTTTTCGTTCTTCATCATTCAACTCCTTCAGGGCACAGTAAGTGGGATTAAAGGTGAGGAGCCGAGAGGATCTGGGTTTGCAAAATGGCTGGCATAGCTTCAGGAGAGCAGCACCCAGATTCAGAAAGAAGGCATCCGAGGCATACATTTGGAAGAAGATTTCTGGCATCTGATTGGCCCAAATCTTGGTGCGGCCTGCGTTTGCATGCAAACAGTTTCCAAGCCAGGACAAGATACAGTGTTTGGTTTCTGGAGAGAGCTGGAGTAAGTTCTTCAGCATCTGGTAGATCTTTTCATGGAACTGAGCCATGAACTGTTTAACCAGAAAACACAACCACAGAACATTCCAGTTTCACAATCCTCATATTTGTTACTCCCAAACCTTAGCCACTGGCAATTTCCAAAAGTATCCTAATCCTAATCTTTTCCCTCATTCTCCCTGTGCTTTATACCCCAGTTCTGATTAAAAAAAAAAAAAAAAATCTGGGCACTTATGAGAGATTCGCTGATGAGCTGCCAAACTGCAGAGAGCATTTACATAGCTTTAGAGCAGGGGTCAGTAAACTTTGTCTGCAAAGGGCCAGATGATAAATATTTTCGGCTTTGCAAGCTATACGCTGACTGTGGCAACTATTCAACTCTATCACCATGGCATGAAATCCAGCCATAAACAACATGTGTATGAATGGGCATGGCTGTGCTCCAATACAACTTTTACCAAAACAGGTGGCAGGCCGGACCTGAGCACTGCAGTAATTTGCCAATCCCTGTCCTAGAGTTGTGATGATGGGAGATTTAGACCACCTCCAATTCAACCACTTACTGCTTCATGTTGGCCAGACCTCTGCTAGAATTTACACTAAGAAGCCCAAATGGCGAGGACGTGAGCGGAAGGAAGGAAAGGAAAAAGAATTCGGTTTATAAGTTGGAGTTCAGTTGGAAGATTTTAGGAGCCCAGGTTACAAGAAACGGCTTGGTGACAACAGTGAGGTCTGAGAGGCAGTGCCTGGGCCACAGCATAGGGCACGGAGGAGCAGCAGCTTACTCTTAAACTGTGCACCGGCTTCCTCTGCCCTGAGCCCGTGCTGAAAAGAGGACAATTTCTTTATGGGATTATGGTAGAAAGCCAAGCAGGTCAATCTGCTTCCCCAAAGAGGCTCAAGCAGCCTTATCTGCATCTGCTTCCCAAGGAAACGCAACTTCACCTAAGATTAGGGGGCCAGGAGACAGTGGTAAACAGTTCCACCTGATGGATGTTGGCCTCTTGCACTTTGATCTCCTGGGGACTGGAACGAGATGGGTTCAGGAAGTAGCCATGATTTTCTACTACACCTGGAGTCTTTAATAAGCAGGAGATATTCAGGATTACTCCCAGCAAGGTCTTCTGGTACATCTGCCCATTGCTAGGGTCCTTGGGCTGAATGTACTCTACAAAAACCTACAGGAGAAAACGAGTTCTACTTATTCGTCTGTATGAGGAGATAAAGGTGGTGGGGTGAAAGGGTCTCAAAGAGCTAAGTCTATACAACAACCAGTGTAGCTTTCTTTTATTCAATAGGTAACATTAGAGCGCCGTCAGGATAGGGACCCATAAAGTATTAGATCTCCAGCTCAAATTAATTCGTACCATCTTTCAGACCTACCTTTGCCATATCCTTCTGCCTAGTGAAATAGAGGAGAATATCCAGATACGCATACAACAGGATCTGACAGAGTTCTAGATCTTTTATTCGGCCCAATAAAATATCGAACACTGGAATCATGACTTCTGGAAATGTGCGAACTTCCTCATCCAATATCAAGGCTTCAATAACCTCTTCCAGAAACTCAGTTACATCTTCAAAATCTAACAGATGACAAATGAGAGAAAAAGAAGCCCACAGCGACTTTTGTATGCTTTTATACACAGGCTCTCTACTCTTCCCACACTTCGATAATTCTACTGGTATTCAACCCCAAAGGCCAAGATATGAGCTCTCTTCCTTAATTTATACTTCTGGAACTGTAGTAGCTGAGGCTTTCTGATGCATTTAAAGGAATTTTAAATTTGGAAATCAAAACGGAGAAACTCAGAGATTTTATTTATGTACTCACGGGCTCCTTGGATGGCTTCCAACATCAAATCTACCAGTTGCTCGTGGATGTTCTGGTCAACGTAGATCTCTGGGGTGAGGAGTACTGTTCGGGTATTGGACACAGTGAGGTTCCTGCACTGCACCGCAAAGGGGAGCAGGTTCTCTGGAACTTTGGTAATCTGGAAATAGAATGAAGAAGAGAGGGGACAGTCTAGCTCTATGACCTCAACAAGGGTGGACACAGCAAACAAAATGAAAAAGACAATGTACCCCAAAATAGTACTGCTGTCCTGTGGATGCTTGAAAATTTGTAAGAGTTCATTCTTTGGTGTAAGGAATCATCTACCTGCTAGTATTCTAATCCTGGAAGTGACCAAGCTTAGCTCACTTTGTTACTTACACCTCAGTGGAAATGAATTTATATCTTTTTTTTTTTTTCCCCTCCCCAGATCTTTAAGAGTATGACTTTTTAAGGTTTGTAGAGTAAAAGGCCCTGGTTAACTAGGGAAAGGAGTAGACTCCAAGCCACAGAAACGAAAGACTAGAATTTTTGGCAACTCATAGTGCCTCTCATATCTAGTTCCCGATATATTATGATGTATAGAAACAGATATACAAGACACTCATCCAACTCTCTGGCTTACATGTTAAAGTCAAACCCAAGCGTACCACACAGTTCTCAATGGGGATTATTTCTTTACCTCTTCCTTAGCTCTTTGGAAGCAGGAATAAAGGTAACAAAAAATGTGCCTCTCCCCTGCATCTCGATCAGCAGAGAGATTCAACGTTGTAGAAGAAGTCATGTTAATCAAGTGGTTGCCCGGGTCCTGAAGCAGCAAGCGAGCGAAGACGGCCTTTAAGAAAAGCAAACAAACAAAACACTAAACCACTGCAAAGTTAACCTTAGGATATCAAGATGTAGAAGGTCATTTGGACACAGGTTACTGCAAAAGTCATAGGATGTAGAGTGAAGGGGGAACATAGGATCCCCCCCTTACTACTTTAGAAAATATTAGGTATAGAAACATAACTGTATAGACAGTTGACCCTTGAATAATATGGGTTTGACATGGATTATTTTCAATAAATACAGAACAGCACTGTAAATGTATTTTCTCTTGCTTATGATTCGTTTTATAACATTTTCTTTTCCCTAGCTGACTTTATTGTTTGTTATCCGTAAGGCTTCCCATTAACAGTAGGCTATTAGTTAAGTTTCTGGAGAGTCACAAGTTAGGTGCAGATTTTCGACTGCCCCAAACCCCCACACTGTTCAAGGGTCTCCTGTACAGTTACCCCAATTAGAGCTCAAGAGTCTAGTATAACCCTAGCATAGACTAAGCACTAAAACAGTATTTGTTCAATGGTGTGGAGAACCAGCGATTGAACTTACATATGAAATCTACTTCTCTGTGTGACTGCTGGCCTCATTCAGACTTCTACAGAGATAATGTAAACACTATAAAGTTAAACTACAAGTTGTCAAGTGTCTGCCCTACCGAAGTTTTATTCCTTTAATGTTAATTAGGCACTTAGAAGGTAAAACAACTGTTTTGATTCTGGGAAAGATATAAAGACACAGGCCTTGCCCTTGAGAACTTAAGGGTCTAATAGGGGAGATAAGACAGGTGCATAAAAAAGCCACTACATGTGACAGAAGGTGACAACTGCCCTCTGAGAGGCACAGATAGGTCACTCCAGGAACTCAGATATGTGGCCATGGTAAATAGAAGATCCCCAAAGAGGAACACCACGATGTTAAGAGATGGAGATAAGCAAAGTCATGGTTGGAGAAACGTGAGCAGAGTTCAGCTGCATGGCTAGTTTGTGCTGAAGGCACTCGAAAGGAACATCAGAAATGGTACCTGCTCAACATTGTTCATATCAAGCCAGTCTTGATCTTCCAGGTCTACTGCCATTTCTTCCAAATACACACAACGGCTGGGGATGCCATTCCCACTTTTCAAGCTGGGGTCACCTGGGAAATGATTTTAATTAACGCTTCTTATACAGACAACCAATCTTGACAGCACTTCTCTTGAACTCCAAGTCTGACTCAGGTAGTATCAGGATTATCTTGACACACAAGGCAGTATCTAAAGACTTAAATGTCAGGTTCTGTTGTAAACCTAACATCATGACCTTTAAAGAGTGAATCCTGGACATCAGCACCTACTTTGGGGTTTAACTACAGACAGGACACAGAGGGAAATTACTATCTGACACCTCGTGGGGCTTCTGTCTAAATGTTTTGGTCACCTCTGGGAAGAAAAAGGATTTGGCTACCATTCGCATTTCCCTTTTAAGGTGGTAAAGGCAAGGAGCTATATGGCCCAGTCCATACCAAAATGGTAATGAAAGCTGTACCTGTCTCTAAATATTATTTTTAGGTCACATCAGAAGCTTCACTGAAATATCAAACCTGTGTTCAAGGGAGTACAGTGGGTTTGTTTAACCATTAGATACAATAAGTTTCTAAGAACAAGTTCCTAGCCCAAGCAGGAAGGGAAGAGTACCAAAAAGACTGGCTCCAAGTCTGTAACTCACTGTTGTCCAGAGTAATGAGGAAGATCCTTTGGATCATGTGATTGATGTTGAGTTGTTCACATATTTCCTGCTGTGAACGGAAGGAGCGGCTAATCTCAGCCACAGAGTAATCAAATTCATCCAGGCTTTCTGACACACTATTATCCGAGTCATCTGGGCTAGCTGGGAGTTCATCTGCCAGAAAATGTAAGTCATTAACAGTTAAACTTCTCTCTTTAAGAGAGAACCAAGTATACTATCAAAAATGATACATGTTATTAAGAGAAAGATAATTTTGGATGGGAAACAAGTTAATCATCTAATTAGTGAACATCTCATGTCAGACAACATCTTTTTTTTAAAAACTGAGTTATAACATTTAAAAAATGACGTATAACATCATATTAGTTTCACATATACAACATAATGATTTGATATCCGTATATATTCCAAAATGGTCAACACAGTCATTCTAGTTAACATCTGTCACTATACAGTTACAAATATCGTTTTCTCTTGTGAAGATAACTTTTAAGATCTACTCTTTCAGTAACTTTCAAATATGCAATACAGTACTATTAACTATAATCACCATGCTATTCATTATATCCCTACGGCTTATTTATTTTTTAACTCAAGTTTGTACCTTTTGATCCCCTGTACCCACCCCACCCCGGGCAATCACCAATCTGTTCTATTTATGAACTTTCTTTCTTTCTCTTTTCTTTAGATATCACCTATAACTTAGAACATTTATTTGTTTGTATTTGCCTTTTTTCTGTCTGACTTATTTCATTTCACACAGGTCCGTCTGTGTTTTTGCAAATAGCAATAATATTCCATTGTGTGTGTGTGTGTATGGGTGTATCATATTTTCTTTATCCATTCATCCATCAACGGACACAGGTTGTTCCCATGTCCTGGCTATTATAAACAATGCTGCAGCGAACACAGGGTGCATGGATATTTCCAAGTTAGTGTTTTTGTTTTCTTTAGGTAAATACCTAGAAGTGGAATCGCTGGATTATATGGTAGTTCTACTTTTAATTTTTTGAAGAACTTTTATGATGTTTTCCATAGTGCTGCACTAACTTATAATCCCACCAACAGTGCACCAGGGTTCCCTTTTCTACACGTCCTCGCCAACACTTGTTTTTTCTTGTCTTTTTGGTAGTAGCCATTCTAACAGGTATGAGGTGATAATCTCATTGTGGTTTTGATTTGCATTTCTTTGATGATGAGAGACGCTGAGCACCTTTTCCTGTACCTGTTGGCCATCTGTATGTCTTCTTTGGAAAAGTGTCTATACAGATCCTTTGCCCATTTTTAAATTGGATTATTTGTGTTTTTTTGCTATTGAGTTGTATCAGACAACATCTTAAGTACAGGATTCTGAAATCCCTGGCTGTATATTCTACCACATTTTACAAATCAGAAGTTTTATTCTTTCTACTCATAATTAATTGCACTCCATATTACCAAAAACAGCAACACTACGTTCCCTACAGAATCTTTGTGAACAGAGAATTGCCTAATAGATCAATACACCTAGTGAACAGAGAATTACCTAATTGATCAATATGCCTTTAATTATTTTGAATACATGGCTTCTTCCTGATTTTAAAGAACACACATATTTGAATAATCCCAAACTGCACAGGAAAACATGATGTAAAAAGTCTCCTCTGAACCAATTCCCTATGGACAACCACTTAAGTAATTCAAGTGTTCCAGATTTTCTTATTCTGGTGCTAATGTTCACCACTAGGATTTTCAGTTAAAAAGAAAGAAAAAAAAAAGGGGGGGGGAACATACTATATATACTCCTTTTTTTTTTTTTTTAAAGATTTTATTTATTTGTTCGACAGAGATAGAGACAGCCAGTGAGAGAGGGAACACAAGCAGAGGGAGTGGGAGAGGGAGAAGCAGGCTTCCAGTGGAGGAGCCTGATGTGGGGCTCGATCCCGGAACGCCGGGATCATGCCCTGAGCCGAAGGCAGACGCTTAACCGCTGTGCCACCCAGGCGCCCCTATATATACTCCTTTTCACCTTGCTTTTTACACTTAATCAGCACCAACATCCTTCTCTGTTAGGTCATGGATAGGCCTACCTCATTCTCTGTAATAGCTGCGCTGTACTGCATTGTATGCACACACTCTCACTTGTGTAGCTACTTCTCAATTGATGAACATTTGGATGAACATGATTTCAAACACTACTGCACCGAATAGTACTCTTTTTGTACACCTGTATGAGTATTTCTGTAAGGTAAATCTGTAGAAGCAGATTTGCTGAGTTAAAGAGCTTGCACATTTAAAAGTTAACACATATTACCAAATCATCATCAGAAAGACTGCTCCCATTTACAAGCCCCTCAACATTCTATGCGAGAGTACCTATTCAAATCCTCGCAAATTTCGTAAGTAAAAAACAGTGCTCCAATTATTAGTGAGACTGGATTTTTAAAATCATTTGATCATTGCATATAAATTGCTCATTTGAATCTTTCTCCTTCTGATTTGTTACTATTTTCTTATTGATTGGATTCCTTTACTTTTTAAAAAGGCAACCTTGCATAAGGAGATTGGAGGAGGAAAAGGGGAGTGAGGAATAGGAATGATCAGAAAATGGGAAAATACAATTTATGAGTATGTAGTTGAGGGAAATTCTGCTACATAGGTTCTTAGCTCCTATTCTCTCGGGGTTAACTTAACCATACAGGAGCAGAGTGACAGAATGTGCTCGTCCTTCTGGCTGTCAGCAGCCAGAGCTGCCCCTCTGAAGCCGCGTGAGTCTGTCTGTATCTGCTTCTCTCTATTTAGAGTGATTATTCGGAAGGGCCAGACAAAACTCTCAGAAGTTAAGAGTTGCTTTAGTGTGGTGAGTTCAGTCAATGTGAAGCTCAACATAGGAGGCCAAAGGTTTTGGCAGAGTTCTCACTGCTGCTGGAAAACAGGTTAGACCTGGTGGCATGCTAAACTCAGTGTAAACAAACTAAAATGAGGAGAAGCCAAAATAGTAACAGGAGCGCATGTACCTGATTTGTCCCACGGCTTGGTGCCTGCAACGCTCCCAACTCTAGCCAGCCTGAAGTCTGCTGACAGCCAGAAGGACAAGCACTCTGTTCCTCTAATCCTATAAGGTTAAGTTCTCTGCTGAACCCTGAGAGCGATAGGAACTAAGAACCTATGTAGCAAAACTTCCCTCAATCATATACTCATAAATCATGTTTCCCCATTTTCTTATATTCCTATTCCTCTCTCCCCTTTCCCCCCTACAATCTCCTAATGCAAGAATCTGGAGGAGATTTCAGAGACTGAGACCCAGAGCCATCTCCTTCTATCATGGTAGAAAGTCAGCGTTACATATACTCCCCACTTGCTTCATCGTCACCCTGTCCACTACTCATCTGTCTTGCCCTTACCTCCTTTTTATTCAGTCCTGAACAGAGAGCAAGACTACATGTCAGCTATGTATACCGACACTTTTGAAATAAACAAAATAAAGGGAAAATATAAACATATCTCCTTTCTAAAAAATACTATTATTCTCTCTGGAGGGAAAAGGGGAGCGATTTCTGGCTTGAAAGATTGTGACTACCCTCCGAAGACTAATAAATTTGAGAAACATCATCCTAATTCTTCTAAGCTATATGTCTTCTTACAGGAGGAAGTTAGACCCGATCTTAATTTTGGTCCTAGTTGAGGAAAACCATTTTTCTGATTTGTGAGGTGGTATTCTGATTTTTTTTTCACATTAAGGCAAAGGATCAGATTTTCTTAGAAGTCTGTTCTAACAGCATTATGCTGTGAAAGAGGCCACTCCAAGGAATGGAAGAGGTATTCTGCCTGGGATCGACTCTGAAGCACTGGGCGTAAGAACAAATTTCATTTATTTGTCTACCAAAAAGCCAAAAAGCTTTTATAATTCTTCCTTTTACACATCTGCTTTCTACAGCTGCACGTAACCTGCTTTCTACACCTACGCCTACAACTTCAGCTTCCTTAAAAAGATTTATTTAAATATCTTTTGCTAGGTGATTTTTAAAATAAAGAGCTTGACAGCATTGGGATCACAACTGACATCTGTTACTACAGAACCACCTGTTATCTGGTCTCTTTATGCAGCGGGGAGGAGAGAACCGAAAACAGAACAAAGAAGGAAAATGAACAAAAAACCCCAATTTATGCCCTAAACGACCAAAAAAACGACCTGTGTCCCCAGGTCGATTCCAATTGCAATTACGGACCCTAAGAAGACTCCACTCGGGAAGACCCCATTCTAGGTCATCTCCTCCGCTGCTCCTGGCTCCCCTACTTACCAGATTGCTGCTTCAGCTGCTCTTTTTGGATTGCTGCAAACTGCTTGGCATCAGCCAGGGAGCCAAAAAGAGCAGCAAAGGGGTTACTTGAGATGTTGTTGTTATTCTCCTGGTCTGTCATTTCACTTTAAAGTATCCTCCATCCAGACCTAGGGGGAGGGGCTGCAGAGAGGACAGGTATCAGACACAGAGGGGCAGATAACACAACACCTGGGATTATACCCACAGTCGGTTCCTTCCCCATTTCTCCAACACGATACATGTAAAAAGGCTTTGGGTAAGACCTTCCAATTCCTGTTCCAAGATTCAAGGCATTTTTGGCAAAATGGTTACGAACCCACCAACTGGATAAGCTGGCTTGATTTGGGGGCGGCTAAAACCAAAAAGGTTTAACAATGTTCGAGCTGGAATGCATTTATCTGTTGACAAGTTTCTATTTGCCATACCTTTAAAAAAATAGGTTAAGCAGAAAGAATTACTGAGGTCAATGAGGGAACTCATCTACTCACTGTAACAACAATGTGGCACTGACTGAAAAATAATATGACAACAGCTACACGTTTCCCATAAGTCTCCAGGCCGGCCGGCGAGTTCTCATTCACCATGAACGTAAGATGGCGCTTGCTCAGGCTTCTAGGACTTAAAGCTGCAGCCGGGAATTCCTCAGCTACATATAAACTAACTGTAAGCCTACATCGGACATGGAATGGCAAATCAGGACAGGAACCTGATCACCAGCATGTTGTGGGTTTTAAATATGGATTAGGCAATTTATCTCTACTCCGAGGCTTAACACAATTGAAATTTCTTCCACTAAAAACTAAATGGCATTTGCTTAATTCTATATTTAATTTCCACTACTTATCTGATTTTTTATAATACTGCCAACACACAAATTCCTAATGTCGAACATGAAATAGATATATACCTCAAAGGTATTAGTGGAGCTGACTGAGCCTGCATTTGCACTCTTCTGATTACATTTCCTCATTCAAGCACCAAGGGCTCTCAGAGGCACAACGGGATGAACGGAGCACCCTGAAAGGCTTTCTTCCCTTCCTGAAATTTTAAGGCCACAGCATAGAAATCCAACCCTGAAAAGGGTGGGAAGAGACAAAGGGTATGAATATTCAGCTCATGAGAATATTAAACTGCCAAAAGGACAGAGGCCTTATAAAGTGTGGGGATGGGGCATGAGGGAAGGAGAAAACAATTTTGGGGGGTCTACTTTTAATCTCCTGAGGTAAGACTCCTTACAGAATCACAATAACAAAAGCTAACGCAAGTCAGCAAAGTTACCCTTATTTTTTGGAGAAAGAGAGACGTTAGACCTTCTTGACAATTCTGAGACACCTCCACCAGTTGCTTCCCGCTCCTCTGTCGTGTTTTCTGCATAAGAGCTAATGGCTAATTATCTGTAATGACTTCGGTATGCAGTCTAGTCTCCTCTGAGCATTGTTCTGGACTTTACTGCTCAAGGAAATGAACTGTTAGATGTTGCTCTATGTATTTTAATTTTTGCAATGTATAGTTAAGCTTAATAATCCAAAAATAAAAATAGCACATTTAGTGCTGGAATTCACAACAATCCTTGAGAGGACTTCCCCCTCATTTAACCACTGCATAAACCTAATTGTTACCCCTAATTTATGTAGAGACATTAACAACTGTCTCACTGTTAGCTGATCCACCCTACCTCTATCCTAAGGTACCCTGAAGTCCAGAGGCATGCAACAAGTATAGTGAGCTCTTGTCATTTTTTGTCTTCAAAACACCATCCTCTTTTTTCAACATGACACCCTACATTTTTCCTTTGGGGATCATCCCATTCTCAGTCCATGTGTTGAGAAGAGGATGGCCTCTAGCTCCAGGAAGAGCACATGAATCTGGCCTGGCCAAAAAGAATGCAGCATACTCTGGCCAAAATGACTGATAGAGGAGTGGGCACAAGATCCTAACAAGGCCTATCAGAATTAATGAACACCCAGCTTCAGGCCTTTGGCTGAATCTACAGAAAAGGGAGCTCTTTTTTCCTGCTTGGGTTGTTAGTGGGGTCAGAAATAAATCTGGAATTGCCATCTTTCCATCATCTAGAAGAGGCCTAACCCCAAACTAAGTCAAGATGTAAGAAAAGAGTTGAGAGATGGAAAAAGTCTTTCAGTTATAAAAAAGCCAACAGATTTCCCTATAGTGTGTAAGCCAGTTCGAGTGGGCTTTTAAAAACACAACTGAGGGGTGCCCAGCTGGCTCAGTCAGTAGAGCATGCAACTCTTGATGTGAGGGTTCTCAGTCTGAGCCCACGTTAAGTGTAGAGATTACTTAAAATCTTAGGGACACTGGGTGGCCCAGTCGGTTAAGCGACTGCCTTCGCCTCAGGTCATGATCCCAGAGTCCTAAGATGGAGTCCTGTGTTCAGCTCCTTGCTCAGCGGGAAGCCTGCTTACCCCTGTGCCTGCACACACTCTCTCTCGCTGACAAATAAATAAATAATCTTTAAAAAAAATCTTAAGAAAAAACTGGAAAGGGTTTAGATAAATATAAAGGAGATGGGGAAACCTGGGTGGCTCAGTCAGTTAAGCTTCTGCCTTCGGCTCACGGGTCCTGGGATTGAGCCCCACATCGGGCTCCCTGCTGAGTGGAGAGCCTGCTTCTCCCTCTGCCTGCTGCTTCCCCTGCTTATGCTCTCTCTCTCTCTCTCTCTGACAAATGAATAAAATCTTAAAAAAAAAAAAATACAAAGGAGATGCATCACCTGCACCTCTACAAGAGGTAGAAAGGAAGCAAGGTGAAAATGAGGAATACAGAACATATGAAAAGATAGGCTCCTAAGACTACCGAGACAAATAAACAGGATTTATGATAATAAATGGCATTATTTCCTCCTTTCTCAATATTATACTATCACATTATAAAAAGAAGCTAGGGGTGCCGGGGTGGCACAGTCAGTTAAGTGTCCGATGCTTGGTTTCAGCCCAGGTCATGGTCTCAGAGTCGTGTGACTGAACTCCATGTCACACTCTACACTCAACCGTAGTCTGCCTAAGACTCTCTCTCCCTCCCTCTCCCCCTTTCTGCTGCGTGCTCATGCACACTAAGATAAATAAATCTTAAAAAAAAAAAAAAAAGAAGTTAGCTTCCCATTACATTTTATCTATATTAATAGGATTTATAACTTTCTACGTTGTATTCTTAATGCAGACCTTCTACCTTGCTAGACAGTAAGCAATCTGAATACAATTTCACATCTGATTAGTTTTTCTTCTGTGTCTGGCACTGAACATCACAGTCACAGAATCCCAAATAAATATTTATTGAATGATTCAATCTTACATGTAATTACTCCTGACCTTGTAAGCACCATGATCGGACTTCAAGGTAAGGGCTTTACTATGTGTCTTGGATTGCAGTAACAGGTCAGGCTTCTGGGCCAGACACTTGGGGCTCTTCGGTATCTCAGGATATGCAGAATAGAGAATGGAAATAAATCTCTTGTCATCTCTGCTATACAACTTTTTGAAAAACAAAAAAGTTTCTGCCTACCCAACTAAGTTCATCTTTCTCATATGAACTTCAAATCTGTGCACAAACCACTTTCATAGTCCAATACTGTATAACCACTTACAGAAAAGTTTCACAGGAAAAAGGAAGAATGATCACTTGATGGTAACCTTTGTGGAGATGTCAGTCCAGATATGTTCAATGGTGTCACAAATGTTACAGTACCTAGATATCACCCACTCCAACAGGTCTGATAGAATGGAACACTGATATTTTGTTTGTTTTAATATTCAATATCACCGATTATTTATAATCTCCTATTTTCAACTGCCATAAAGAGATGCAGCACCATCCTGTTTTCAGCCTTTGGAATGGTGCCACCATCAATCCTCAAGGGCTTTTTTTTTTTTTTCCCCCCAAAGATTTTATTTATTTATTTGACAGAGATCGAGACAGCCAGAGAGAGAGGGAACACAAGCAGGGGGTGGGAGAGGAAGAAGCAGGCTCATAGCGGAAGAGCCTGATGTGGGGCTCGATCCCATAAGGCCGGGATCACGCCCTGAGCCGAAGGCAGATGCTTAACTGCTGTGCCACTCAGGCGCCCCAAGAGCTTTTGTTTTTGATTACCTTTTTAAAAAAAGATTTTATTTATTTATTTATTTGAGAGAGAGAGAGATTGCACACGAGCACGAGTTGGGGGTGGGGCATAGAGAGAGGGAGAAGCGACTCCCCTGAGCAGGGAGCCTGAATTGGGACTTGACTCCAGGACCCAGAGATCATGACCTGAGCCAAAGTTTGACGCTTAACCAACTGAGCCCCCCCAGGCGGCCCGGACTGGATTCCTTTTTAATCCGTCCTACTTAAAAAACACTTTTCACTCTGATATACACGCTGCAAGAGTCTACATCTACAATAGCTATTTACTTCCTGTCCTACAAATCCTCTCACCCTCCCCACCCCCATTCAATCTTTTGTTATGATCAGTACTGCTAATCCCTAAGGACCACTGTAAGCTCTTAAAGAGGTGAGCACACAAATGTTTTAACATCAGACTTGGTATTGCTTAAAGGGACATATGAAGAATACTTTGTAAGATTGGACTGGCAAAATCAAGCTCTATTAAATCATACTTTTTAAGGTCTCTCTCCTGGTGAGACATTAAACCAAAAAGGAATTAAAATGTTTTCACTGTTACATGTTCCACCCCAAAATTCTTTCACATCCCGCTAAAGTGGCAACAGATCCTAACAACACAACAAGCTAGAAGGATCTCAAGTCAAAAAGCCAACAGCATTCTTTCCTGGGTCCCATTTTATCTCAGGAGGGTTCCCACAGGAGACCAAAACAGTGAGACTAAACGAGTCCTTGCTCTGGGAGCCAAAAACCTCTCCCAAAGAGAAGACCCATGAAATATAACCTGCAGAGCTGCGGTTACTCATCTTATTAATGTCTTCTATGCCCTGTGGGTGAGGGAGTACGAAGCAGAGTGCCAGAAGTTTTAAGTAGTGAACTGATCCCCTGCCGTATGAAATGTCAGTATCTTGCCATATGTATTCAACTGGTTTGATTGCTGCAACTCGTGCTTAATTTCCCCTCCTTTCGCATCTGGCTATTTGTCGTCTACGCTTTGCATTTCAACTCTCCAGGCTCCATAAGGGATTCGCGGCAAGGAGAGAGACCCACCCACTCGGCGTTCTTTCCAGAGAAAGAAGTCAAAGATAACGCAAGGCCAGTATTCTGGCCTTTACCTGGTGGAGAATGGCAAAAAGGGGGAGAAGTGCCAGAAGCTGGGGCACCGTAAAGGGGTCTCAAATTAGACACGGTCGAAGTTCACGAAGGATAGGGTCAAGGGTCAGGAAAGCACAGGAGAAGGAATTTGGAGGCAAGAGTGCAGAGACCTGGAGTGGCATTCAACTAGGAGAAGAAAATCCCATCGCAGACGCAACGGTTCCCTCCCGTGTCAAGCTATTTCCTCTCTTACCAGAGCCTGAAGGGCCAGCAGCGACGACACGACAAGAGTCTCAGGGGCCGAAGGGTTCCCACTTCCGACTCAGCACGGCAACCGGAACTTACCTCATGACCAGGCGCCGGGCCTTGTGGAATCTCATCTAGGCGCCGGAAACAGGGTGTGCCGCTTTGCGCGGGGAACTGGCGCGCAAACACCTCCACGGCGCACGCGCTAGCTAGCTGGGCGGGGCGGAAGTGGCCGCAAGGGGCCTAGGGTACCGGCCCGAAAGGGCCAGGGGCGGGCCGGGGCCGGATCGGGGGCGGGCCGGGGTAGCTTGGTGAAATACGAGGAGGTTTTGAAATCTGGTGTATCGCCGGAGGCTAAGACTTGGTGATTTTGGCGCTGCTGGCAACCTCTGTGGGCTTTTGCTTTCTATTTTTCCCAGCGGGGTCACGCCTTTTTGAAGCAGCTTCTGTTACTCTTCATAGATTATTATCATCTATGAGGTAACAACAACAGCAATAACAATAACAAAGTTTTGAGCTCTTAATAGGTGTCAGGCGGTGTGCTAAGATATGCTAGCGTTGGATTTCAGTTTTATCTGTACATTGGTGACAACATGCATGCTAAAAGGTTACTTCGAGGTATACAAAGGCAGTGAAAGCAGCATACTTTTCAAGAGTGCAAGTGAAAAGACAATTCATAGAACGTGACAAAATATTTGTAAATCATATGTCTGATAAAGGATTAATGTCCAAAATATATAAAGAACTTATACAACTCAATAACAAAAAACGACACAGTGTGATTCAAAAATGGGCGATAGACTTGAATAGACATTCCTCCAAGGAAGATACACAAATGGCCAATAAGCACACGAAAAGATGTTCAATGTCACTAATCATTACGAAAATGCAAATTGAAAGTGCAATGAAATAATACCTCACCTCCTTTAGGAAGTCTATTATCAAAAAAATGGAAAATAAGTTTGGTGTGGAGAAGGAGAGATAGGAACCCTTGAGCATTGCTGATAGGAATGTAAAATAGTGCATCACTTTGGGAAAATTTTGGTGGTTCCTTATAGAGTTAAACATAGAATTACTTACTATATGATACAGCGCTTCTGGGTATGCACCACAAAGAATTGACGGCAGGGACTTGAACAGATACTTGTACACCAACGTTCCTAACAATGTTATTTATAATAGCCAAAGGGGGAAAACAACCCAAAATGTGCATTGACAAATGAATGGATAAACAAAATGTGGTATATATATATACAATTGACTATTATTTAGCCTTAAAAAGGCTGAAATTCTAATACATGCTGCAACACAGATAAACCTTGAAAACATTATGTTGTGTGAAAAAAGCCAGACACAAAAGGACAAATATTGTATGATTCCACTCATATGTGGTACCCAGAATAGGCAAATTCATAGGGATAGAAAAGTAGAATAGAGGTTACCAGGGTCTGGGGGAAGGGAACAATGGGGAATTATTGTTTAAGATGATGAAAAAAGTTCTTAAAATAGTTGGTGGTGACGGTTGCACAACACTGTGAATGTGCTTAATGCCACTGACTAGTACACTTAAAATGTTTAAAATGGTAAGTTTCATGTTATGTGTATTTCACCACACACACATACACAAACACAGAGTGCGTGCAATCTTTGAATGCCTGTCTTGTTCCAGCATTATACTAGTTTCTGAAGATACATTGTAAAAAATACACAAATCCTTTCCTTCCTGGAGTTTACAATCTGGTGAGAGTGGAGTGATAACACCATTTAAAATCAATGGCCAAAAGATGGTTCATTTGAAAAATAGTTCTGGAGTGACTGGGTAGCTATCCGGTATGAAAGTCAATATGTTAGGCCTTTACATTGAAATTAATTCAAGACAGATCATTCATTTAAATGTATAAAATGAAACCATAAAAATGTCAGAGGAATTCATAGGAAAACTTTTTTAAAAGAATAATCATTTTTTAAATGAGTTTATTTCTTTGACCGACAGACTGAGCAGTTGGGAGCGGCAGAGGCAGAGGGAGAAGCAGACTCCCCACTGAGCAGGGAGCCTGACTCAGAGCTTGATCCCAGGACCCTGTGATCATGACCTGAGCCGAAGGTAGACGTTTAACTGACTGAGCCACCCAGTTGCCCCTGAAAGAATAATCTTAAAACGCGGAAGATGTTTCTAAATAGGAAACAACCGAGAAGCCATAAAAGACCAGTGAATTCTACCATATGCAGATAAGTAAAACGTGCATAGAAAACCAATCATCATCAAGTCAAAGAACAAATACCAAACCTGAAAAAATATCTGCAACTAATATCACAAACAAAAGATCTAGTTTCCCACATATGTAAAGGGCTGTTGCAAATCAGTAAGAAAAAGATAAAAGGATTTGAGCCTGTATATCATGAGAAGGAAAAACACATGATTCACTTGCATTTTTAATAAGGAAAATGCAAAATAAAACTACACTGAGATGCTATTTTTAACTTACCAGATTGGCAAAGTTCAAAAAGTGTGGAGTAAAAGGCACTCTCAATTATTGTTATTGGGAGTAAGCACTGGCCCAACTTCCATGAAGTGCACTTTGGCAATATTTAATAAAATTACAAGTGCAAATACATTATGGCTTCCAAATCTCATTTATTTGTATATGTTATGAATTGTTCTAAGTATGTTCAAAATGACATTTGTCAGAACTAAAACTATGGAACTTTAAAAACTATAAAAAGAAGACATAGGAGAAATCTTTGTGACCTTGGGTTTGGCAAAGATTTCTTAGGCATGATACCAAAAGCACAATGCACAATAAAAATGGGTAAAATGGACTTCATCAAAATTAAAAATGTTTGTGCTTTAAAAGTCACCATGAAGAGAATGAAAAGAGAAGCCACAGACTGGTAGATGTATTTGCAAATCATATATATAATAAAGGACTCGTATTCAAAATATAGAAGAACTCTTTCAATTCAACAGTAAGACAACGCAAATTTAAAAAAAAGATTAAAAATAGACATTTCACTAAAGATATAAGAATGGCAGACAAACACATGAAAAGATGTTCAACAACATTAGTCATTAGGGAAATGCAAATTAAAAGTACAGTAAGATACCATTTTATACCTAGAAGAATGGCTATATTAGAAAAAATAAAGTAACAAATATTGGTGAGGATATGGAGAAACAGAAACCCTCATCCATTGCTAGTGGGAATGTAAAATGGTACAGGGAATTTCTTAAAAAGTTAAACATAAATTTGCCATACAGCCCAGCAATTCTTCACTCCTAGGTATCAACCCCAGAGAAATGAAGACATGGGGGCCACACAAAGATTAGCATGAGAATGTCCAGCACATTGTAAGATTAACAGCATATTGTATAATTCCATTTATATGAAATGTGCGGCAAAGGCAAATCTGACAGAAAAGAGATCAGTGGTTTCCTGGAGCTGAGGGTGGGAACAGGGAATGACTGCAAACAGCAGAGGAAATATTAAGAGGGTTATGGAAATGTTCTAATGATTAAGGTGATTGCATAGCTGGGTAAATTTTGTTAAATTTACTGAGAACAGGAGAAATTGCTTAAGATGGGTGAAATTTCTAGCATGTAAATTACACCTCAAAACAATTATTTTTATTTATTTATTTATTTTAAAGATTTTATTTATTTATTTGACAGAGATAGAGACAGCCAGCGAGAGAGGGAACACAAGCAGGGGGAGTGGGAGAGGAAGAAGCAGGCTCATAGCAGAGGAGCCTGATGTGGGGCTCGATCCCATAACGCCGGGATCACGCCCTGAGCCAAAGGCAGACGCTTAACTGCTGTGCCACCCAGGCGCCCCAAAACAATTATTTTTTAACTGACATTTATACAGTGTTAGTCCTTGCAGCATTGTAAGAGTAAAATATTGGCAGCAATATTTTGTCCATCAATAGAGGACTGATTAAACAAATCATAGCGAGTCTATGCAATGTGGTTGCATTAAAAAAAAAAAAGCTGCTCCTTTACTTACTGGTATGAAATAATTTTAAGGTTTATTAGGTGAAAGTGCAAGATGTATAGTATGATACCATTTTTGTGAAAAATAGGGAAGGGAAGAATAATGTGTACTTAAGAGTTTGCTTATGTATGCCTAGAATACCTCTGATTTATAATACCTTATATACCTTATAAAGATACGTTAGAAACTAGTATATTGTTTGTCTCTGGAGAGGACAACTGAATGGCTGGGGATGCAAGTGGAGGGAGACCTTTCATTGCATACTTTAACCATGTAAATTATGACTTATACAGAACGTAAATAAAAAATTAGAACTTTAAAAAGTAATATTCAAATGGAGCGGGTTATTTGACCTTTTCAATTTTCTTTTACAGAAAAAATTACCTCCCAACAGGTGGCGCTCCGGCAACACCATACATATTTTTACTTTCCTTTTCGTTTATTTTATTTTGAGAAAAATCCAAATTTGCTCTGATGGGCTTTCTTCTCCGATTGTCACCTCTGAGAAACTTGAATCTAGATTTAGGGCTGAAAGTCTCTCTGCTAGGATTGCCATGTTTCTGAGAACTGTCCAGAAGGGAGAACACCTGGATTGAAAAAAGAAAAACTGGGATTGGTTCAGAAAACCAAATAATGCTTGGGTCCTGTTTTCCTGATTGAAACTTGATTGATTGAATCAGAACTTCTGATTGATTGATTGATTGATTGATCGAAAGGTTGATATAGGTCAGTGGTTCATCATGAATGCTGGTTTTGCCCTGACACTTGAAATATCAGGAAATATTTTTGATTGTTACAACTGGGGGTACTCCTGGCATCTGGTGGATAGAGGCCAGGGATACTGCTAAAAACCCTACAGTGTGCAGGACTATGTCCGTCACCCACCCTCCCCTAAGCTTAGAACTGCTTGGAAAAAGGAGATAGACTTGGCAAGAGATGGGAGGGCAGGTAAAGGAAAGGTTTAGAGAGCGAGCAAGCGAGCACTGGGGGTAGGGCAGAGGGAGAGGGTGAGAGAGAATCTTAAGCAGGCTCTGTGCTGAACACAGACCCCTGTGTGGGGCCCCATCTCGCGACTCTAAGATCATGACCTGAGCCAAAATCAAGAATCAGACGCTTAACTGACTGAGCCACCCAGGCGCCCGGGAAAGTTAATTTCTTAGGATCGGTATAGAAGGGCACACCTACTTGGAGTCCTGAGTTCAATTTTTCCTCAGTCGCTTTCCTTGAAGGTGGCCGTATTGGTCATTTTCCCGATCCCTGAGGGGCTTAAAAAGGACAGCACAATCAAACTCATTTTCCCTCCTCCTCTATGAATTAATTTGATGCATATTTATTGAATGCTTTTCGTGTGCAAGGCTTTGGAGTGGGTGCTTCACTGTCCCAGGGGTGGAAAGAGGACAAGGAGGATGGAAGTTTTGTATATAGTTTCTTCGTGTGTCCCTCTCACTGTGTTCTTCAACTTTTTCTCACTGGATCCTGACCTTAGTCTCTCTCAGCCTTTCTCTTCATTTCATCCATTCTACCCAAAGCATAACTGTGTAATCATCCGCTATGCCCTAACCAGTTCCTTATCTGTATAGTACCCTCTGAATAACTTGTCGCCATCCCCCAATTTTACTACTAATGGCAACGTCACTTTCATTCCCCCTTCCCTTACCTGGTAAAGCTGGTCATTGGACAACAGAGTCTGTTTGTCTGAAGCTACAAAAAAACAAACAAACAAACAAAATACGCAAGGTAGAATGGTGAAGAAATTGGGTTGCATTCACACACTGGAGCACTAAATAGCAATAAGGCTTGGTGCAATCCATCTACATACAACAAGGTGGGAAGATCTCACAAGCACGTTTTTCAAATAACAGGAGCACACACACAAGAGTACTTCTGTATGAGTCCACTGACATAAGGAATGAAAACAGGCAAAATTAATCAATGTCATTAGAAGTCAGGAGAGTACTCCCTTTGGGGGACAGGTAGAGGCCGAAATTGACCAGAAGGGGGACTTCTAGGGTGTTGGTAATATTCTCTTTCTTAAACTGGGTGTTGGATTCATGGGTGGGTTTGCTTCTTTAGCGGTACGCTTGTCATCCATGAGTGTTTCTCTCAATTAAAGAGGTTTTTAAAAAAATCAGAGGAATTGGAGGAAAATCAGAGGGAGGTGGCTCTTGAGACAGGTAAATATGCTGTGAGTGTCCTTTTCACCCAATTGGGCTAGATGGCAATACATGCCCACCTTATCTCTTCTATTGGGTCTATTTTGGTAGGAAGGAAACTGAGGGTCCCAGGTCGTCTCATCTCTTATTGAGGAACATTCTTTTACCTCTTGACTGGCGAACTCCATCCTGTCCAGCAACGAAGTAAACCCCGACAGCAAGGAAGAAGATGCTGATGATTTCAGCGAGGACAAAGCCGGATACAGTGCCCGCATTCAGGTCGATGCAGTTCTGACACACTGTGGGGAAAGGGAGGGACAAGGCTCCTTCAGGCTGTGCAAGTGGTTCTTTGGCATCTTTTTCTCTTGCCTACACATGCTAATGCCTCCATTTAGGGTAGCAGACTCCTCTCTCTGTGCAAGGCATGGCAAGGGGATTGCCTGGGAAGATCCCTGGACTAAGAATGCAATACCTCTTGATAGCCCTCCGTTCCCCAGGCATCCTGGGGGAGCTTATATAGTCTGACCACTGGAAACTATGTGAAATAGAAGGACGATCAGATCCCCTTCTCCATGGTCAGCTGCCTTCTACATTTCATGGCTGCTCACCTTGTAATCCCCCCTGTCACCCTGAGCTACCCCAACTCAGTTTATATAAATAGCTGACTGCTCCAATCCATGAGGGTCTATCCCAAATTAAACCAGGCTTTACAGGACTGGTTACCCTTTTCCAAGGAGATGGGGGAACTGCCTTGTTATATTCAAAAAAAGGCAAGCAGAGATTAAGAGAACAAGAACTATTTAGTGTCTATTAAGCAAATACCGCTTAATTGGACAACAAGCAAACCGAAGGGGATTACATACTCCTGTAATATACTTGGAGTGGTTTTGAGATGTTACTTGATCCTTGACACTGGTATATCCCTTGAGGGTCCTTGATACTGCTTCCCAGATTCAACTTCTTCTTATTTTTATGGAAGGAAGTTATTTGCTTCCCATCTTTAAACCATCTGACATCTTTGTCTTGTGACTCGCAAGTCAGAAGTACTGAACCGTCTTCTTGATCGCCATCTACTTTTACCACAGGAACTTCTGAAATGGGAAAAGCCGTTGTCTGTTAAGGATCTTTCCTCTGAAATTTCCCCTGCCCCAGGCTATCAGGACAAGACCTTTGTAGTGGTGCTTCTCAAACTTTAATGTGCACATGGATCACATGGGTAATCTAGTGAGAATTTCAGATTCTATTTAGTAGTTCTGGGAAGGGGCTGAAATGGGGCATTTCTAACATGATGCCAATAGTGTTGGTTCATGGGTCCCACTTTGAATAGTGCCTAGCTGCTGGGGTCCCGTTTCTACTCCGAGAACTAGAGAATTAATTGCTTGGTTACAGGAAAGCTGTCCAGAAAGGTCTTGACTCATTTCGTTGACAATGACCTCTCATTGCTACTATTACTCATCATCCCATCCCTTCTGTCACTCAGCCCTATAGGACTACTAGTGTAGGAACCATATTTCATGAGCTTCCTCAGAGTCTGAGGATGGAACGAAGCCATTCACCCTACCTTGCTTCTTCTGGGCCATAGTACCTGCAGAGACGGAAGAGAGACAGAGGATTAGCTGGGCATAAAGTTGTCCAGATGCCCTGAAGGATCATTTCCTTGGTCATTCGAGGCCAAGATAGAGAGATATTCTAATCTAGGAGAGTGGACAGTATCTATACTTATTTCCCTGGGTTGTAGCCTAAATCACCAAATTGAATTCAGGTTGTTGTATAATAAAGAATTTGTCCAGTCTTTGTCATGGATTCCTGGGAGGGAATCCCACAGCCCTGAGATCACGATCTGAGATGAAATCAAGAGTTGGACGCTCAACCGACTGAGCCACCCAGAGACCCCTTAGTGGGCTTTTGGACCATACATGAATTTGTTACGAGATGACTCAGGATGGGGCTGGTCAAGACCCATGTAATCTGGGAATTTGAGCCCTGGGAGGGGAAGGGAACTGAAGATCGAGTTCAGTCACGTGGCCAACAATTCAATCAAGTATACCTATGTCATGAAACCCCAATAAAAACTCAGTGGAGGGGGGCGCCTGGGTGGCACAGCGGTTAAGCGTCTGCCTTCGGCTCAGGGCGTGATCCCAGCGTTATGGGATCGAGCCCCACGTCAGGCTCCTCTGCTATGAGCCTGCTTCTTCCTCTCCCACTCCCCCTGCTTGTGTTCCCTCTCTCGCTGGCTGTCTCTATCTCTGTTGAATAAATAATAAAATCTTAAAAAAAAAAAAAAACTCAGTGGAGGGGCCCCTGGGTGGCTGAGTCAGTGAAGTGCCTGCCTTGGGCTCAGGTCATGATCCCAGAGTGCTGGGATGGAGTCCCGCAGCTGGCTCAGTGCTCAGCGGGGAGCCTGCTTCTCCCTCTGCCTCCTGCTCCCTCTGCCTGTGCTCTCTCTCTTTCTCTGTCAAATAAATAAAATCTTAAAAAAACAAACAAACAAAACAACTCAGTGGAGGGGCCCCTGGGTGGCTCAGTTGGTTGAACATCTGACTCTTGGTTTCAGCTCAGGTCATGATCTCTGGGTGGTGAGATCAAGCCCCCCAGAGCCTGCTTGAGATTCTCTCCCTCTCCTTCTCCCCACCCCCACTCCCCCATTCTCTTAAAAAAAAAAAAGCAAGGAAAAAAAAAAACCTCAGTGGAGCTTCCTGGCTGGTAAATGCATCAATATACTAGGAGGGTTGTGCATGTCCACAGGGAGAGGGCGCAGAAGATCTGTGTTCAGGGCCTTCTCAGATCTCACCTTATGTATCTCTTCATTTGGAAAATCCTGATTTTATTTTTTATAATTAAGCTATAATAGTAAAGGGGCGCCTGGGTGGCTCAGTCATTAAGCGTCTGCCTTCAGCTCAGGTCTTGGTCCTGGAGTTCTGGGATGGAGCCCCGCGTGAGGCTCCCTGCTCAGCCAGGAGTCGGCTTCTGCCTCTCCCTCTGCCCCTCCCCCTGCTCATGTTCTCTCTCTCTCTCTCTCTCAAATAAATAAATAAATCTTTAAAAAAATCTAAACTGTAATAGTAAATATGGCACTTTCCTGAGTCTTGTGAGTTGTTCTAACAAATTATCCAATCTGGGAACCCTCCAGACTTGTACACAGTTTGTCAGAAGGGTAGGTGCCCGGAACTTGTGCCTGGAACTTAAAGTGATGGCAGTCTTGTTGGGCACAGTGCCCTTAACCTGTGGGGTCTGATGTTAACTCTGGACGGCTAGCTTCAGAACGATACTGCAATATACATAAAGATATTGCCTGCACAGCCCGGAATGCTCTGCTTTTTTAGCAGCTAAAGCTCTGGCAACAAGTGGGTTTACGCTAACTAAAGACTTTTTAGAGTATTCTAAAGTCCTCAGCCTTGGTGATCCATTTCTTGTAGGAACCCTGAACGTCCTAGGGGAGGCAGCTATTCGACAGCCCTCAAATCTGTCTCAAAACTCAGCGTAGTAGGGTTGCATTGGTAGATGTACTACAGAGGACTAGTTCTGGAATTCAGGTCAGTTGGATCGAATGCAAACATTTACCACACACTATGAGGAATCTGACATGATTAAGCAGTGTGAAAGACAAGAGTGGTGATATAAAGAACTAACTTGCTGCTTTAAAGAGTTTACAATGAAGTAGGAAAAATAAACACACATGTAATTAATATAATAGAATTTATAAATTACCTTTAGTAGTCGTGTGAATGCGTTTGAAAGGGGCTAGAAGTTATTGATTTTGCCCAAGAGTCGGGGACAGGGAAAACTTCACAGAGAAGGTAACATTTGGTTGGGCCTTGAATAATTAGGAATTCACCAGACAGAGAAAGGCATTCGGGGAAAAAGAATTGCTGAGCAAAGACACAGGTTGGAAAAGGATGGAGAGGTAGTGTGTCTGGAGGTGGAGTGTGTGATGCGGACGGATGAAGCATGAATCAAAGTCCAAAGGGGGGAAAAAAAGTATGATGGAAATAGTTGGAAGGAGTCAGTTGTTTTAGAACTTCTTGCAGGACTGAACCGATTGTTAATAGTACCTAGCATAGTGTTGGGAACATAGTAGGTGCTTTACATTTGCTGCATGAGTGCATGAATGAATGAATGAGTCAATTAAAAAAAAAAGCAAGGCAAACAGTTAAGCAGATTTCTCAGCAGCGGTTCTCCCTGACCACCTGACCACCTGACCACCATGGGAGGGACAAAGAGGCCCCTTGTTCTAACTCCAGTTCTATAGGAGGGAGGGTGCAACTGATGGTAAACATCCTTTAATTTTGCTTCTCTAGGTCTTCTTTCTTTTTAGGATTTGAGAGCTCATGCAGCCAAATTTCCTAGGTTGACTGGTAAGAGGTCAGAGCCCATAGGAAGGAGGCATCATCCAATCTCACACAGATCATTGGTGGCAGAGCTTGGACCCAGAGCTCAGGGTTCTGATGCTCTTTCTGCTGTATCTAGCCACCTTGCACAAGCTTTCAGCCCTGCCCCTCCACCTGTGTGGTCTTTAGTGGCTCTTCTTCCATTTCTTGCTGAAATCATCCTAAACTCTCACTGTTCTCCTCAAGCCCCCCATGGAACCATCACCCAGCTCAGTTTCAGCAAGTGGCATTGTCCTGACACTTAGGTGGTTGAGAAAATAGATGCTGTAATGATCTTCTCCAGCTTTCTTTCCCTCTACATGCCTACCTGTGGCCAAAGCCATCCGTACTTCCTTTCTCCTCATCTCAGAGGGTATGGTTGCCTTCTCCTCTGCATCCTTGATCCCACGCTTGACTCCATCCTTTCAACATCAACTCCAGGAACTTGCTCTACTCGCTGTGTTTTCCTTTAGCCTAGATATGTGCTCACATTTCTCTCACACTAAAAAATATTTTGTCTTAGACCCTATTTCCTTTTCTACTTACCACTCAAACTCAAACTCTCTTCTTTTCTTATCCAAAATTCTTTAAAGAATAGTCTATACTTGGTGCACTTTATCACCCGCCCTCACCTTCTACACATTTCCATTCAGTTTCCACTCATACTACCCCACTGAAAATGTTACAAATCATCCATAGCCTTTATTTTGCCAAATCCCACAAACTTAAACTCTTAAATATATTCTTCTATCAGCAGGACGTCTCTATAATATTTCACTATTGGTGGTTCTTTCCTTCTGGAAGCTCTCTACTCCCTTGGTTTCTGTGGTATTGCACTCATCTGATTATTCTAGCTCTTTGATCATCCTCTTATCTCTTTTCTGAGATATTTTTCTCTGACTACCCTTTAGAGGTTAATATCCTCTCAGTTCCTTCCTCAGCCCCTCTTCCCCACATCTCACATAGTACTTGTATGCATGCAACAACTTTCATGGTTTTAGCTTCCCCGTGTGTGGAGAACCATCTCTAGTCGAGATTCTAGGCATAAACCCAGTCCATCCACTTCCTATTGTTTCTTTCCAACAGAATATTTGTACGTTGCACCTTACACCCAGTCTGGTGACACTGAAGCTTCTCTCTCCAATTAGACTATAAGCTCACTAGGGAAGAAGGTTTTTATTCATCCTTACATCCTCCTAGCCTATCATGTAATAGGATCTCTCTCATATTTGTTGATCAGTTGACCCACTGACCAACTGAGTGAGTGAATGCCTTACAGTTCTCCTCCTAACTCCAGCTCTGAGTTAAGGAACACATACTTTTCTTTTCAGGTTTCTGGCCTGTGCCCTTTTGGGCTACAGGCAACCTAAGATGGCGGCATCCGGGTCCTCTCTCTTGCCAGTAGAGTCCTCTGTTTTCATTTCTTAAGAAACAAGGACTTCATCTCTCCCACGGGACACTGCTTCTCTCTAGCAGAGAACAGTAAGAGGCTTCATTTTTGCCCTTCCTTCTCAGAATTCTAGTGTGACAACTGAGGTAGGCTTGAGGTTAGAGATCCCAATATCCTTTCTCTCCCAGTAATGATCTCTTCCCCTGAGCCTTTCTCCGGACCGCCAGAACCCCGTACCTTGAAGAAGAGTGACAGCCAAGATGAGGCCAGCCAGATGCTTCCCCAGCTCCATGTCAGTCTCTGCCTTTCCCCCCGAAGCACTAAGCAACTTCCAGCAGCCAGCGGGCCTGCAGAGCAGCTAGTCTGGCTCCGCCCAGCATCATTCAGGCTGGGGCCACTGAGAGGAGGCACGAATCCAGAGCCACCACTCTCTGCTTCAAATGTGGGCAGAGAGGGGCCTCAGTGAGGCTGCAGGTGCATATGTATCTTGGTTTCTGTGAAGAAGTAGAGAATGGGAGGTGGAGGGAGGGAAAGGGAGAGAGTGCTGGATCTCCATCTCAGAGATAGCTGGCACAGAGAAACCCCTTGGGTTCGGGTAGGAGATGGCTTGGGCCGCTTTCTTCATGAGAGGGGTAAACACCTCTGCCACTGCTTGTTGCTAGAACGTCAGCCAGTTGTTGCTTGTTGCTACAACTAATGAATTTCAGTGAGAACACTCATGTGCGTAGGGCTGGAGCTCTGAACCCAGCACCACCTCAGTCCAGGCCCTTGCTCAGGAATTTTTCACCGCTCTTCTGAGACAAGGTCATCAGAAAGGTGCCTGCCTGGAAGAGAATAGGTAGGATAATTGCAACGAGACAAGCCATACGTTTCCAGGACCAGATCCTGAGCTGAGTTTCCAGGATCTTAGGCGTCTGTCTCCCTCAGCCGGTCAGTCAGTGAGTCAACAAAAATCTACAGACCTCTCGTTATGTGCCAGGCATAAGCCAGGTGGTGGAGACACAGAAAGGAGAAAGATATATGCTATCTCTGCCCTCAGGTAAATTACACTCCAACTCTGGCCGTGTAGACAGTTTGGGTACCCATAGGCCACAGGGGAGAAAAGTCCACTTATCTGCTGGGGAGGCTCAACTCTGCCTGTGAGTCAATCATATTGTTATTAATAATTATCTCTTATTGAGCAAATGTGATGTCTCACATACCATGCAAACTTCTTATCTGAATCCTTATTGGATACTGAGGGATAGTCTCTGAAAAATTCCATGACTGGCCCAGGACCAGTGGGTAGGCAGTATTGGAGCTGGGATTCAAATGTCTGCTTTGGGGGGGGCTCCAAAGCCTGACCTCCCACTGGTAAGAAACTACTTAGTCTGGTGTCCCAGGCTGCCCAGGGAGGATCTCTGACAGGGTCCCAAGAAAGACCAGAAATGGGGAGAACTTTGCTGGTATGGCTTATGGTACAGGGCTCACAGTCTCTCTCAAGGGTTTTGAGAGCTGGCAGTTTTCAGGGGGTGACTAAATGTAGTTACCCTGTTGACAGAAACTCTGATATTACTGCTTTTCATCAGTGACGAGGGAAAGAACATCCTAAATATTCTTTGACTTCTTAGAGGTCTAGGCAACTTTTCCCACATTCTCTGCTCTCTCTTCCTCCTCACCCCCAAGCTCAGGGCTTGGAGAAAGAGCAATTTGCACCTGCTTCCTTCCTACCCCACCCCCAGTCCACCCCTACCCTGACAGTCTCCCGTGATCAACGGCAGAGAGCAGAGAAATAGGCGTCTTCTAGTTCCTCCCCCACCCCTTTGCTTTTTCCGGGTACCCATGAGTCAGTTGGGGGAGGGCATCTCTCACCCTGGCTGATAGTTCTGTGATCTGGGTCTACCTACTGAAGGAATTCTGCTGGAAAATGGAACACTGTAGGTTTCTGGCTGGCTTGATACTGGCTGTCCTTCTCTCCCGAGGTAAGGCTTCTCCAGGTGGTGGGGGCATCTCGGAGAAGGGACCTGAGAAGGACATTAGCACCTGGACTGAGCTCCACTTGGAAGTCCTTCTTAATGCTAGCTTCACTTCACCAGGCAGAGTTGTCAAGGAGGGCAGGGTTGGGATGTAGCACAGCGTTTGGGTTTGGGAAACAGGCTCTTGGCTTTGACTGACTCCAGCTAGGTGAGCGTGGTGGCCTTGAATGTCTCTCTAAAGGCCTTAGGCGAGAGATTGGCAGGAAATGTGCAGTCTGCGGGGCCTGAGCCTAAGGCTGGTAAGGGAGCACTAGTCCTTCTAGGATAGAGAGTCTCTGATATCTAGGACTCTTAGTCATTTGGCCATAATTTTTCACCACCAGGAACCATGCCCCAGTTCTCAGGGGGATGCTTTAAGAGAAAGCTAACTTTAGGTTGAGAAGGAAGGAGGGCAGATCTGGGGTGGTAAGATGATCAACTCATCTTGGTTTGCCTGGTCTTAAAACTGATAGTGCCTTGTCCCAGACACCCTCTCAATTGCAGGCAAACGGGGACAAATGCTTTGGGACATCCGGGGTTTCCAATGAAAACAGATCCCCACGGAGGACATGCTTGTAGGATGTGAAGCATCTGATGTACATGTATCTTCTGGAGATGCGCCCATGCAGCCTCGGCCTGCTCGAGATGCCTTAGAAACGGCTCTTTTGGGGGTTTCCCAGACGATGCTCTTGTATTCAGATTGGTAACTGAATATGAATTCAGGGAAAATCTGGATTCCACTTTTCCCTGGGATTGGAGATACAGATTCTCGTGCCTCCGTGGGCTGTGAAGATGCTCTCAGTCAAAGCAATTCGGTGGATCTAGAAAGGTGCTGTGCATACCTCCAGCCCTTAAATTCCCTGCAAAACTTGACTTGTGTGGAGCCCCAAGAGTGATTTTGATAAATTTTTTTTTCTACCTCCCTCCCCTAAATCAAGGGTAGAACAACTAAAAATCTTTACATGGGATTTGCCCTGGGTCTCCTTCTGGAGTAATTCATACCAGCTTCTCTCCTACCCCAACCATCACTGGGGTTGGGTAAAGACTGGTCCCGGAAAGACTTTAGTGGTGAGAGTCCCGTTCTCTTGGTAGTTGTTGGGGCAGGGGCAAAGAGGGAGGGAAGGGGCTGAGAAGTTGAAGTGGGAGGATTGTAGATGGTTGGGAAGTAGAATTAGAAGTTTTGTTGGAGGGGCACCTGGGTGGCTCAATCAGTTAAGCGTCTGCCTTTGGCTCAGGTCATGATCTCAGGGTCAAGGGATCAAGCTGCTCATCGAGCCCCTTGTCAAGCCCCTCCTTGGGCTTCCTGCTGAGCAGGGAGGCTGCTTCTCCTTCTGCCCCTCCCTTCCCTTCCCCCACTGCTCCTGCTCTCTCTGTCTCTAGTAAATAAATAAAATCTTAAAAAAAAGTTTTGTTGGAGAACAAGCGTGGTCATTTCCAGCCAAGGAACATTCTTCTGCCTTTCCATATCTCCTGGGTGCTTCAGCAGTCTACACTCCCCTTCGACTTCTAATCAGTGGTCTGAACTCATTTCCAGGAAGGTTCCTGGATCCACCCGGGTCCACGGTTTCCTCTTTCGCTCCATGTCATCAGGATCTGTGCTCTGCTTGGACTGAATCCTTGCATCCTTCCTGGCCCCTGCAGTTCGTGGAAAGTCCCCCAAAGCCTTTTTCTTGTGACTTCTGTCTCTCTCACTAGAAACCATAAGTTGTCCTAGACTTAGAAAGTGGTCCTTTTTAAAGTATAAACCTCAGCAGAATAAGGCATCTGCTGCAGACCAAACAGCTGGCTGCAATCATGGTTGGATTTTTTTTGTTGTTGTTTTCCTTGTAGTGAGCCCCTCCAAGGTAGATGTGGAGGAATTTGAGGACAAGGTGTTCCTGCATTGCAATACCAGCATCATACTGGTAGAGGGAACAATGGGAACACCACTCTCACAGAATAAAAGCTGGAACTTGGGAAAACGCATCCTGGACCCACGAGGAATGTACAGGTGCAAGGGGACAGACGAACAAGATGACAAAACAACTTACACGCAAGTATACTATCGAAGTACGTGCCTTTTGGATCCTTTGGGTTGGAATGAATGGGACCTCTGGATGGGAGAACCTTGTATCCAGAGGGGACTATGCTGGACCAAAGTGTTCTCTAAACAAAGTGGGGTCACTCTTGTAATGATACGAGCCAGATGTTGGAGCTTAACTAATGGAAAGAAACAGCAGGGGCCTTGTGACTCAAGCAGCAGAGGCTTGGTTGGGAGAGTGGTGTGGCCCTGCTGCCTTGGTTACATTCTTACAAAGCTAATCCTGCTTCTTGGCTCTTTTCAGGGATTCCTTGGGATTAAGGGCAGAGGTGCGTGTAGCAAGGGCATCAGCAGGCCTTTCTCCAGGGATCTTACTGAAGTTTGGGTCTTGGTGTGAGGTCCTGGGGTTACCCTAGGAGGCAGAGACGGTTCCCTGGTCTTGAAGGCTCTCCAGCTCCCCTCTTGTTCCCCTTCCCCGCCAGTGTGTCAGAACTGTGTGGAGCTGGACTCAGCCAGCCTGGCTGGCATCATCATCACTGACATAATTGCCACTCTGCTCCTTGCTTTGGGAGTCTATTGCTTTGCTGGACACGAGACTGGAAGGCTCTCCAAGGGTAAGTAGAAGGGACAGAGTGTGCGTGCACGCACGTGTATGTTGTGGGTGTGAGTGTGCACCTGCTAAGAATGGGGCTGGCAGTGGGTTGTATCTCATCTGGGAGTCGCTCTCACAATATCCCAAGGACTCCTAACACTGGTTATTGGAAGACTTGTGCCCATACTGCCCATGCAGACTTCTGAGGGTATGACCAGCTGCAGTCCTCCTGCAATGTTCATGGGCTCTCATTGTCCCATCCTCCTAGGTCGTTAATGACTCTCTCCCCTTGTTTCTTCTAGCTGCAAACACTCAAGTTCTGTTGGAAAATGACCAGCTCTATCAGGTGAGCCCTGAGGGGAAGGAGACATGAATGGGAGGGGCAAGGGAGGGAATGAAGAGGCTGATGCTAGGTGTTACGGGTACGGATGAAGGGTCCTAGTGGGGAACTCATCACTGGTAGGGTTGGAAAACTCAGGCAAGGGCTGTCATCTTTGAGGCCTACTGCGGTCTTCTCTGGGAGAACCCGACCCTGCCTTACGGTTCCCCCCCTCTCACCTCCTAGCCCCTTCGAGATCGGAATGATGCTCAGTACAGTCATCTTGGTGAAAACTGGCCTCGGAAGAAGTGAACCTGACACCGGTGGCTTATGGGAGTATCGACTATAACTTCATCCCTTGCTCAGCCAATAAAAACGTCTTCTTTCACTCAGCAGGTGTCTGGACTTTTCAAGGCTCTCTGGCAAGGCATGGGAGTTGTCCTGACTTGGCCGGACCCTTGCTTGCCCTCCCTGCCCACCTGTGTCCTTCCTGCATTATTGCCATTCCTCTGCCCCAGATGGACAGTGTGATGGGCAGTCTCCCACCCCTTTCTGGCCCACTGGTGTTTCTGGCCCGGTGGGCTCCCTCTGCTGCTTGTTGCCTCCAGCCCCCATTACAACCCCTTAAGGGCTTTGGTTTTCTCACCACAGTTGAGAACAGGCTGCTATGTTTACAGACCCAGCCACACAGAAGTTTCCATGACATCATGAGCAGAGGTGGTGGAAACATCAAGGGCCCAGGAGATCACTTCTTATCAAGACTTGGAGAGCGCGTGTGACAAAGTCCCACTTCTGCTAAGGGGCTGGCCTTGGCTTTATGACCCCCCGGGAGTGGTAGCCTCTAGTTGCGAGGATGTTTTGACGTAGGCCTGTTCAGTACCCTTTACTCCTGTACAGAATGTACCATTCACCTTCCTTTCCTCAGAATCTGTCCCTGTCCCACCCCAGCCTTCTAATTAATATCGAAAACTCTTCATTACCCCTCTTCGCCCACTCGGAAAGCTGGATTTGGAGAGTGGACAGGGGCATGGGATATTTTCAGTGGATGTCTTTTTCAGCTAGTGGGTTGGTGGTGGGTCTGAAACCTTGGGAGCCTGAAGGATTTACTAAAAATAGAGACACGTGGGGCCCACTCTGGTCTCCTAGCCCCCAGGTGATTCTGAAGCAGCCCCAATTCAGAGTCTCTGGTTTAGAAGATCTGCGGCCACTGACTCTTTCGTGTCCTTTATGCTCATTCCTGTCTACCACAGGGGCAACCCCTCCTTTTGTTCTCTGAGTTATGGTAACTGAAACAACTTCGGGACAGTTTAATAAGAGTGGGAATTTCCAAGATCAGTGTTCCCAAAGTGGGAAAGAATGAACAACCACACAGCCAGAGATCTGGATGATTCTACCCGCCATCTTCCTGAGCTGCGCGTAGAGGCTGATTTTGTTAGAGACAATGAACTTCCAATGCACACCTGATTCATTCATGGTTATAGCTTATTTCTGCCCTTTACGTCCCTAGGACTGTAGTCCTCTGCAGCTGGCCTGTGGCTTTCACATTGGATCCCTCCACCTTGGGCAACCTTCTGGTGCCTTCTACTGCACCCAGTACTTGTCTGCTTCCCACACCCTGCACACTTCCCTTCACCTGGTAGTCCTTGTAGGCTCTTATATCCCCGCATACCTCTCACCAGTTCTCAACATTGCATGCACTTGGGAATCTCGAGAGCTTCTGATTATCTTGGGCGAAGGCATCAGGACTTTCAAATGGCTTAAGGTGATTTCATTGTGAAGCCAAGGTTGAGAAAACTGCTCTCCACCTGAGCCCTTCTGGAAACTTGTGTCCCTTTGGTTCTCTCTCTTTTTGTGTGTGTGCCTTTCTTTTTTTTAGTTTTTTTTTTTCTTAATTCATTTATTTGTCAGAGAGAGAGACAGACAGCACAAGCAGGGGGAGCAGCAGGCAAAGGGAGAAGCAGGCTCCCCTCTGAGCAAGGAGCCCCATGTGGGACTTGATCCCAGGACCCTGGGATCATGACCTGAGCCGAAGGCAGATGCTTAACCGACTGAGCCAGCCAGGCATCCCTTTTTTTGTGTGTGTGGTTTTAATAAACAGCTTCACTGGGGCACCTGGGTGGCTTGGACAGTTGAGCATATGACTCTTGATTTTGGCTCAGGTCATGATCTCAGGGTCATGAGATCAAGACCTGTGCTGCGCTCCACACTCAGTGGGGAGTCTGCTTGAGATTCTCTCTCTCCCTTTCCTCCCAACACACTCTCTCTTTCTCTCAGATAAATAAATAAATCTTTGTTTTAAAAAGATTTTATTTATTTGACAGAGAGACACAGCAAGAGAGGGAACACAAGCAGGGGGAGTGGGAGAGGAAGAAGTAGGCTTCCCGCTGAGCAGGGAGCCTGATGCGGGGATCGATCCCAGGACCCTGGGATCATGACCTGAGCTGAAGGCAGCCACCTAACGACTGAGCCCCCACCCAGGCGCCCCGATAAATAAATAAATCTTAAAAAAAAAAAAAAAGCTTTACTGAGGTAAACCAACATGAACAAACTACATATATTTAAAGTATAAACTGTGATGTTTTGTCACATGTATACACTCATGAAACATCACCACAATAAAGGTAATGAATATATCCAACACCTTGAACAGTTTCCTTGGGCCCCTTTGCATGCAATCCCTCCCTCCTTCCTCTCCTTATCCCTCTACCCTCCAGGCAACCGCTGATCTGCTTTCTGTCATTATAGGTTAGTTTTTGTTTTTCTAGATTTTTATATATTTGTAATAATGTAACATGTACCCTTTTTTGGTCTGGCTTCTTACACTTCAGCATAATTATTTTGAGATTCATACACCTTGGTGCATCTACCAATATTTTATTCCTTTTTACTATCCAGTAGTATTCCATTGTATAGATACACCACCGGCTGTTTTAACCATTCACCTGCTGATAGTCTTTGGGTTATTTCCTGGTTTGGGCTATTACCAATAAAGCTGCCATGAACATTGTCATATACATTATTGTGTGGACACATGTTGGATAAATACTCAGGAGTGGATAGACTGAGATGCAACTTTTGAAGAAAGTAGTCTGGCTATTCTAGGTCCTTTGTAGTCCCACGTGAATTGGCGTCTCAGTTACTACAAAATGCCTGCTGGGATTTTGATCAGGATTGTGTTGAATTTATAGATCAACTTGGGGAGAATCGACATCTTAATGATATTGACTCTGCCAATCCATGAACACATCTTTTGTTAGGTTTATCCCCTAAGGATTTTATATTTTTTGATGATCTTTTATATGGTATTTTTAAACTTTCAATTTCCAATTGCTCATTGATGGTATCTAGAAATACAGTTGTTTTGTATATTGATCCTACACCCGAAAACTTCCTAAATTCACATATTAATTATAGTACCATTTTTTTTAAAGCCCGTTCAGAATTTCTTTTTTTTTTTTTTAAGTTTTTCTTGTTCTTTTTTTTTTTTTTTAAGATTTTTATTTATTTATTTGACAGAGAGACACAGCAAGCGAGGGAACACAAGCAGGGGGAGTGGGAGAGGGAGAAGCAGGCTTCCCTCTGAGCAGGGAGCCTGAGGTGGGGCTCAATCCCAGGACCTTGGGACCATGACCTGAGCTGAAGGCAGACACCTAACGACTGAGCCACCCAGGCACCCCTACAGCCCGTCAGAATTTCTACATCGATGACCATGTTGCTTGTGAATAAAGACAGTTTAACTTTCCTATTTCTAATCTGGACGTAGTTTACTTCTGTTCCTTAGCTTATCGCAGTGGCTAGAACCTCCGGTACAATGCTGAATAGAAGGAAAGTGAGGATATTCTTGCCTTATTTGTGATTTTAGGGGAAAACATTGTCTTTCGTCATTAAATATGATATTGGCCATAGGTTTTTCTTAGATGCTCTTTAACAGATTGAGGATATTTCGTTCTCTTTCTAGCTTGCAGGGAATTTTTAGTAAAAATCGTTGTTGAGTATTGTCAAATGGTTTTCCTGCATCTGTTGAGAGGATTATAAGGTTTTACTTCTTTTGTCTGTTAATATGATAAATTATACTGGGGGCATGATCTGTTGCTCCAATCCTGCTTTCCTGAAATAAACTGTACTTGGTCATCATGGATTATTCTTTATTCTATCTATCTATGTATCTATCTATATTCTTTAAGTAAATTCTACCCCCAACGTGGGGCTTGAACTCATGACTCCAAGATCAGGAGTTGCATACTCCACTGACTGAGCCAGCCAGGTGGCCCTATTTTTTTTTTTTTGTATATTATTAGATTAAATTTGTTAAAATTTAGTGAAGAATTTTTGCATCTATTCATAAGGGATATTGGTCTGTAGTTGTTTTTTTTTTTCCTTGTAATGTTTTTGCCTGGTTTTGATACCAGGGTTTGTCATTAGCGTTCTCCAGAGAAACAGAACCAACAGGTTGTGTATGTAGGAGACGGAAGAGAGAGAAGGAAGGGAGGGAAGAGAGGAGTGAGAGAGAGAGATTTATTTTAAGGAACTGCTCATGCGATTGTGAACGTTGGCAAGTCCAAAACTGGCAGGGTGAACTGGCAGATTGGGGACCCAGAGCAGAGTTGATGTTACAGCTTGTGTCCAAAGGCAGTCTAGAGACAGAGTTCCCTCCTCCTCAGAGGGCCTCACACTGTTTTTTTTTCTGTAAGGCCTTCAACTGATTGGGTGAGGCTCACCTACCCACACAATGGAGGATAACCTGCTTTACTCACAGTCTGCGGATTTAAACGTTAATCTCAACTACAAAAATTACGTTCCCGACAACATCCAGATGTGTTTGGCCAAATATCTGGGCACTGTGCCTCAGCCAAGTTGATACATAATTTAATTAACCATTATGCAGGATGAGTTTGGCCTCCATAGAATGAGCTGGAAGTACTCTCTCTTCAATTTTCTGGAAGAATTGATATTATTTCTTCCTTAAATGTTTGGAAGATTTCACTAATGAACACTTCTTGGTCTGGAGTTTTCTTTGTGGAAAGGTTTTAAACTATAAATTCTAATTTATTTAATAGCTAGCAGCCTAGATAGGTTACCTGTTTTGTCTTTGGTGAGTGGAATGCCTTCTCCTCTGTCTTCGAGTTCTATCCATCCTTCCCTTCAAGGCCCAGGTGCAGTCACTCCTGCTCCGTTCAAGTAAACTTTCCCCACCCCCTCAGCTCTCTCATTTCTTTCTTGGGACACAGTCTGCAGCACTCATGGGGGCATTTTTTTTTTTAAAAGATTTTATTTATTTATTTGACACAGAGAGAGAGACGGCCAGCAAGAGAGGGAACACAAGCAGGGGAGTGGGAGAGGAAGAAGCAGGCTCCCAGCAGAGGGGCCTGATGCGGGGCTCGATCCCAGAACGCTGGGATAATGCCCTGAGCTGAAGGCAGATGCTTAACGACTGAGCCACCCAGGTGCCCCTCATGGGGGCTTAATCACATTTGTTTTTCTGTTGTTGTCCAACCTTCTGCACACTTGACCACTCCGCTACAATTGCAAGCATCTCAAAGGCAAAAACCATTTTTTGTTTTTTGTTTTTATCTCCCCTTAGTGCTTAGCACCATACTGGTCTGCGATGTGAGTGATAAGAAAAGCACTCTCCAAAGGAGTGTGTAAGTGATGAGATATGAGGTTATAAACCAGGGAAATGCCCAGCATTCTTTATGCTCACTGTCGGCACCGGGTAGCTCTTCAGAGGGTTGGAGCTGGATGGTCCTGGCTGCTCATTCCTGCTCCCTCCCTCACGAGCCGTGCAACCTGGGCAAATAACTTCTCTGAGTCTGCATAGCCTCCTGTGGAAAATGAGGACAACAACATTTATCTTGTCTACTTTGTTGAGCTGTCATAAGGATTAAACGAGATAACACATGGAAAGTGCTGAGGGTGATTTCTACCATGCTCACTAGACATTACCTGTTCTTCTCACCCCAAGCCGTACTCCCCTTCCTGGAACAACGTCAGGTGCTCCTGGGACAAGAGGCGCGCCCTGCTGGTCAGCAGCTAGTGATGGTCAACATCCCTGTCTCCTTGGGAGCCTATGGTGTTGAGGGCCCAAGGGCAACAAGCACCCTTCAACAGGGTCCAACAAACCTGTAGCCACAAGCCTGAGGCTGAGTGTGCACGGCACGTGGCAGGCTGCGAACCACGAATGGCCTTTTCGTGGTGGCCACATGCATAAATAGCCCTGTGGTCAGCCGGGGAGGTTTCTGGGTGCAGACAGGGAGAAGGGGGCCCGCTGGGGCTTCTCACAGCTCTGGGCTCTGCTCTGTGCTGGTGGAGCACAGGGTGCCGGGTGAGGGCCAGGCCCTCCTGCCCGGCCCCCGCAGCCCACATCCGGGCCTGCCAAACCACAGCCAGCTTCTGGCTGCAAGCTGCTACCTGGGGCTCAGGCCTGGCTTCCTCTCGAAGCAACTTTCGGCAATGTGGGCCCCGCCCCGCAGCCTCTGAGCTCCCCATCTGCCTCCCACACCTGCCTTTGATGGCTTCTGCTTCTGTCCCTCTGTTTTCTGAACTGACCACTCCATCGGGGACCCATCGGTCACTCTCTGCCATCCTGGGTGTTTTTCTCCAAAAGAAGTTAGTCAGAGGACTTTTTTTTTTCCTTCTTTCTCCCTCTTTTTTATTTATTTCCTAACACCCTCTCCAAAGATAGCAGAAGCTAATGCCCCCACCAGCTGTGAAAACAGGTAGCACTTACTTTGGGGATCCTAGTGGGGGAATTGAGTCAAAGGTAGGGAGGACGTGAGGAAACAAGACAGCCTCTGAGGGGCTCCCAGAAAAGAAGGATAGCAACTCTTTCTGCCAAATACATTTATTTCTTTTCTCTCTCAGTTGACAGGGAGCTTAACCTATTCATGAAGACGCAAATGATCACCCAGGGGTGCAGGGAAGACCTGGGGTAGGGAGCAGTGGGCTGGCTCTGGGCCAGGGTCTGTGAATGGGGCAGGACCCCCGCCAGAGTTACCCAGTCCATCCCCACAAAGGGTCGTCAAAGAGAGAGCTGGAAAAACGGAAAGGTAGACGGAATCGTTAGGGCCGGGAGCAATTCTGCCCAGGAAAAGGGGAAGGAA
This sequence comes from Ailuropoda melanoleuca, assembly GCF_002007445.2. NCBI lineage: Eukaryota > Metazoa > Chordata > Mammalia > Carnivora > Ursidae > Ailuropoda > Ailuropoda melanoleuca. The sequence goes on along the minus strand of NC_048225.1, from coordinate 14,246,507 downwards.
AGGAAGCAGGGACATCTGCAGGGTGGGAAGGAACTGGTGGTGGTGGGGGGTGAATAATAGAAATAAATACCCTGACAAAAGGGCAGTCCGGGTGTGAGGGCATGAGGAGCCATGATGTTTCACAAGGATGAGGAGGCAGTGATAGCCTAGGACTGGGTGCCAGCAGAGAATGCAGGATGGAGGGAGCTGTGGACAAGGCTGCAGGGTGTGAGTTCTCCAGAAGGCAGAGGAACAATTCTCTTCTGGCGTCCAGGATTTACCCAGGGTGCAGGGAGTAGCAGGCCCCGGAGAAGCCAGACCTGGGCCCATAGGAGGCGGTGTCCTCAGCAGCCATCAGATGCCTCTCTGATTCAGACCAGAATACAGGTCCTGCTGGCCTTTCCGGATGGGCTGGGGTGGAATAGAGGGGTTGTGATCAGCAGGATGGGAGCAAGTAGTTCCTGAGAAAGAAGAGCCCCTGAAGACCTAGCTTTAGTGCCACGGAAAGAACCTTGCACTAGGAGTCAAGAGGCAGGCTCGAATTCTAACCTGGCACCCACTGGTACCAGATTTGAACCTGTCACCTTCGGGGAGCCTCAGCCTCCCCATCTTAAAAATGGGAATCTAAAGACCCACCTCTCAGGGCATTTGTCAGGATTAAATGAAGCCACTTACATGAAAGTGACTATCACATGCTTGGCTCGTGCTCAATAAATATTGGTGGAGTTTGTTCAGGTGTGATATTCCCAATACTTAACCACTGGCAGGGCGCACACACCGACCAGACCAATCGAAACAATCCCGGGGTTCTCTGCTGGGCCAGGCATTAACTCCTTAGTTGTCAAATCGAGAGTTGGTCTGGTGGGGGAGAGGCTGCGATGTCTGGCAGGGTGTGTGTTGGGAGAGGGGGCAGGATGCTGGGGGCTATCTAACAATGAAGTACTTGAATATTTCAGCAACCTGTGTGGCTGCACCAGTGCAGGTGGGTGGAACCCCAGTCCTGAATTTTTCACATTTGAGCGTGTGGATATGGTATTCCCCATACTGTCTCCCAGCTAGTGAACAAGCCACAGAAAGAGGGCTGTCACTCCCCACCCCATGCCCACGCCATGGTGGTGGAAGCCACACAGCCTTGGAAACGGCCCCGTTCTGCTCGGAAGGAGGCAGAGGCGGGCACAGGCGGGTTGTCCGGGAGCCCTGAGTGAGGGGCTTCGAGGTGTCCGGCAGGCTGGATGGGCAGTCCCACCTGTCCCCTTCTCCCCTAGAAAGATCCCCTCCCCCACTCCATCCCTTGTTACCTCATAGTCTGGATTGGGAACAGGTGGTGGCTTCTCCTTGTTTTGTCCTGCAGAGGAGGGAGGGGTAAGGATTAGTTCCCACAAGGGAACACCCATGTGGTGGCCATGAAACCCAGAACCTGGGAGGGACGGCAGACCACTTTGTTCCCTCCACTAGGCCTCCCTTTTTCCATCTTGGCCACTCTGTCTCCTTTTTTCTTTAATCCCCTCTCTAACGACCTCCGTACTCTTCTTAACATTTTATGACTTTTCTCAGCTCAAAGGCTTTCCATGTTTCCTTTTCTATGGGTAAGGGCAGGGAAAAGGCAGCCACTAAGATCCCAAAGTCTCTCCCCACAGACTGGAAGGGGGAGGTGTGGAACCTGGTCACTCCAGAGCACTCACAGCCATCCTGTTAATAGACTTTTTGTATTTTTCTAGAGCAGGAAAGAGAGAAGCAATCCAAGATGTGATACCCTCTGTCTGGATGTTGGCCACGCAGTGAACGTTCTATAGAAGCTGTCTTGAGCTGGCTGTGGACTTGCCGCCCAGGCTGGACATCCCTCTTGGTGGGACTCTCTTCCAACTTAACACAATGGTCTTACCTCTAGTCCTGCCACCAGCACCCGTTGCTCTCGTCACAGGCTTGGCACTGGCCTTTCTGTTCTTGCTCCAGTAATACACCAGCAGCAGCAAGCCCAGGGTGATGCAGAGGTCCGCTGTGATGATTGCAACCACTGCCATCGGATCCACCTCCATGCAGTTCGTACACACTGTGGGGGACAGAGACATGGGCAGGGGAAGAGAGATTACCGAGAAAGGAAGACACAAGGACACTAGAGACCAGCAAGGAACAAATAAAGGTGAGTCTCCCTTTGCTACTCATGTGTTTGCCGTGGCCAGAGCCGGACCTTTCAATGTTTGTAACACCAAGCAAAGCGTGGAGGTTACAGGTAGAGGCTCTGGAGTCAGACAGTCCTGGGTTCAAGGCCCAGCTCCTTTACTCACTAGCTGTGAGAATTGAGAGAAGTGTTTTCAACGCACAAAGTGTCTGTTTCCCCTTGTATAAAATGGGAATAAAATAGGGGCAGCTGGGTGGGTAAGCATCTGCCTTCAGCTCAGGTCATGATCCCGGGGTCCTGGGATCGAGCCTGCTTCCCCGTCTCCCTGCTCCCTGCTTGTGCTCTCTCTTGTTATCTTTCTCTCTCAAATAAATAAATAAATAAAATCTTTTTAAAAAATGGGAATAAAATAGTACTTAACTCATGGTTGTTGAGAGGATTATATGAAAAAAGTCCCTGGCAAGTATTTGGTAGAGTGCTTGAAACTAATGTTAGCTATCATTATTATGCCTCAGTTCATGACACTTTATTAAAGCAGCTTTGCAAATCCTTCTGAAGAATTGATCTCTGGTTAAAGCACCAGATAAACCCGTATCTATGTGCCACAATCCTGGATTTGATAGAATGCAAATGACGCCATCTTGTCTCTTGGAAAGTTGTTATTTTAGATCTAGTGCTGACTGAGTTTTCCCAGATGACCCCACATTGGTGTTTAATCCATATTTCAGAAAACACTGATGCCGTGTGGCCCCCGAGAGTCTCAGGATTGAGTATAAGAGAAGCACAAAAATACTAGGGGACTGTGAGGTGCATTAGGGGAAATGATTGAGAATGCCCTCTTGAAATGGCCCTTTCTAAAGTATCCCGTGGTGGGGCACCTGGGTGGCACAGCGGTTAAGCGTCTTCCTTCGGCTCAGGGCGTGATCCTGGCGTTATGGGATCGAGCCCCACATCAGGCTCTTCCGCTGTGAGCCTGCTTCTTCCTCTCCCACTCCCCCTGCTTGTGTTCCCTTTCTCGCTGGCTGTCTCTATCTCTGTCGAATGAATAAATAAATAAAATCTTTAAAAAAAAATAAAGTATCCCGTGGTGTTTGCTCTGGACACCTATATTACCTCTTGCTTTCAGGTAGAGATAGTTCTTCTCTGAGTGGTCTGCATAGCAGGTATAAAAACCACTGTCCTCCATTTCTGAAAAATGCTCCACAGAGAGCTGTTTTCCATGAAAATCAGTTAAAAGTACATTATCTTTTTCCCATTTTAGATTTTCAGCTTCAGCTTCCTCAGGGCACGTCAGCACTACCCTGGTTCCAGAGATGGAGACTTTATACCCTGGAAAAAGGGAGAGAAGAGAAATTGGAGGGAGAAACCAGTAAGATTTTGGCAAAAACAAATTAGGAACAGAAGAACCAACAAGACACAGAAGGTCATCTGTCATCCAGCTCTCGGATTTTCTGGTCAAAGGGGTGCTCTACTGGCTGGAGGGCATGAAAGAGGGGATTTGAAGGAGAAGGGGAACTGAAGAACCTTTTGAGGGTGACTTCAGTGTTTAGGCATGGACATGGGGGTTTGGGAAGGGGAGGAGGGAAGTAAAGGAAAGCCTAGAAAAGTCCCTTTGGGAATATTTCCAAAATAGGATGGAAGGACCTCAGTTCTTGGGGATAATCTCTCCCAACCAATTCCTTCTCCTCTATCCACCCACCTGCACCCTCGGGGCGTATGTGAAAGACAGAACCTTACCTTCTCTCAGAAGTGGAGCTGTCGATTCGCCTGAACATGAGAAAAGGAAAGCACTGTAAGAAAATAACCTTGGCTTAAGTTTAAATTGTAGATAAAAATTTTCAAGTGGGACTAGACATTATCCCCAAGAACCTCCAAAGAAGGCCCATCCTTTAGGGAGCCCCAAGCCTTGACGCTGAGGCATGCTCGTTGATGCAGCTCGGAAGCACTACCCTGAGACTACGCCAGCCTGTGCCCCTAGGTCCAGATCCACTAAGGCTCAGAAAGTCTTAAAACCCTGAGGCTGAAGAATTCTAGAAGTTCTTCAAGCTCAACCTCCTACATTAGCAAGACTGTATTCTAGATAGCCATGAAAGGGTCTTCTCAGAGATAAAGACCTTCACTCATCTTCCCAAGATCTTTGAGCCACTGATTCTTGGCCTTACCTATTTTTCACCGTTCAGAAATTCTCTCTTACAGTGAACAGAATCCCTCACAGTGGAGATCAAACATCCTTCTCCTTATTTTATGTCACTTTTCTTTTATTGCCCTTAAATTATGTAAAGGACTGTACTCATTTTAAGGGAATGGTTCTTCCAATAAAAAGTGGCTTTATGTTGGGGCGCCTGGGTGGCTCAGTCGTTAAGCATCTGCCTTCGGCTCAGGGCGTGATCCCAGAGTCCTGGGACTGAGCCCCACATCAGGCTCCTCTGCTGGGAGCCTGCTTCTTCCACTCCCACTCCCCCTGCTTGTGTTCCCTCTCTTGCTGGCTGTCTCTCTCTCTCTCTGTCAAATAAATAAATAAATAAAATCTTAAAAAAAAAAGTGGCTTTATGTTGAACCATCTTCTAAGTATAATCAACTCTCAGTTATTTTTGTTAGAGGGAGGCATTATTGGTGTGGACAACTGAAATCCGCTAAGATAATTTAGGGCCCCGGGCACATTCCCCACAGCAGGCAACGCTGTCCTGGGAGGTGCGGCTGGGGTGCGTCCTTGTTTTCTGGAGGACTTGTGGCCGGGACACAGGGTGGCACTAGGATATGCTCAAGCCTGGATGGGGCGGTTGGAAGACGGAAGAGGTGGTGATGCTCAGGGACAGCCCTCTCTCTGCTGGGGCCTTTTTGCTATGGTATGCTGTTGGGGACAGAGCATTCTGACCGAACCCGAAGCCCTGTGTTTGAATCCCAGATCTGCCTTAAGCTGTGTGTCTGAGGACAAGTCATTGAATTTCTCTGAGCCTCAGTTTATTCATCTGGGAAATGGAAATGAAATACCCACCTCACAGGGTATTTGGGAGTATTAAATGCATTATGCTGGTAAAAATGAATGGTACATAGCAGATGTTTAAAGAAAAATGTCAGTTACTTTCTTCCTTTCCTACTTGGAGTCCCACTATGATGGAGAACAGAACTGAGCTCTGACCCAATTTCTCAGGCAACTTTCTGGCTGAGATCGTACGGGATGGTAAACAAGTCATTCTCCAGATTTCTCTATCTGCTAATAATTGGGGGTTGAGTATAACGACGTACATAGTTGATATTATTTTGACTTAGAAATAATTTTTCAATCCTATTTCTTAGCAATGAGCTAGAAATCCTAAATAAAACCGTTTAAAAGCAAATAGACATTTCACTCTGCTTGGAGCATTTGTTTGAAAAAGGAATGTAAAGAATGTAAAGAAAATTGCTCAGGAGTTTTATCAGCAAAGATCTGGTCGCAGAGCTTAGACATACAGGCTCGTGCAGGGGCCTGGATGTCTGTGCCTAGATATAGTTCGAATGCTCACAAAGATTTGATACCCCTCCAGAGACAGCGTCTCATGATGATTAAGAAAATGAGCGTCAGTATCAACTAAATCTGCATTTATAATTATCTCAGTGTTTGGACTATTTATTTTCTAAACCTTGGTTTCCTCGTCTGTAGCATAGGGACATTAGGAGATTTAAATGAGAAATTCAGGTAAAATATTTAAGGCAATACTAGAATACACATGCTCAATAAACTTTAATGATTATTATCTGGTCTGCTTGCTTCCCATATAATAATAACATAAAATTCACCCATTGCTTCCATACATCAGATAATGTTCTAAGTGAATCCCTTACTCAACCCTTAAAACAACCTTACAAGCTAGGTATCATTATTATTTCCATTTTATACACGACGATGCTATAGCACAGAAGAGTGCAGTAAATTATTTAAGCACTCAATAAATTAGAAGTTGATCCAGGATTTAAATAGGGCAGTCTAGCTTCTTAACCTCACGCTACACAGCCTTAGCTCCTCTGCCTAAAATATTCTTCTCTAAAATACAAGCTTATCCTTTATTTATTTATCATTATTTTTCTTTTAGAGAGAGTCTAAAATATTTTTCTTCCTAAAATACAAGTTCATCCTTTATTATATTATTATTATTTTAGAGGAAGAGAGGGTGTGCAAGCAGGGATGGGCGGAGGGAGAAGGAGACAGAGAATCTTGAGCAGGCTTCATGCTCAGCATGGACCCTGATACGGGGCTCGTTCTCATGGCCCCGAAATCATGACCTGAGCCAAAATCGAGAGTCAGTCCCAAAGCTCATCCTTTAAAACTCAGCTTAAGAATCACTTCTGGGGAAGCTTCCCCAACTATCCTCTGTGGAGTTGGCCACTACTGTTTTTATAGTTTATTTTAGCCTGTACTTACCCGTGTCACAGCACGCAACACACTGTATTATCAGTTATTTGTCTCTCACACAAGACCATCAGCTTCTTGAAGAAAGGGAATCAGTGATCATTTACTCATTCAAAAAATATTTGCTGGGCACCTACTATGTGCCAGGGCACTGGGCTGGGTACATGAGACGCCATCTGTGCCTTCAGTGAACTCATGGTTTACATAAAAATGCAGGGGAGGCTCCCACCCACCCCCACAAGTGTAGTCTTGTCTGAATGCACGCTCAGGGATACATGACAGCAACAGACATCGGCCCGTTTGACACAGATCCTACCGACAGACAATCGTATTTTTCCTCTGGTAGTTCTGGTTCTCAGTGTTCATTACTGTGATTGTCCTCAATACCATTTTGTTCCACATTTTGAAAAGAAGTGGTGTAGAGTGAAAATCCTCTTACCCAGAGGTTCCTCAGGCTCTGAAAAGGAAATGATAAGCAACTATTAGCTACACTTGTATCAGCTACTAAGAACAGACCCTGCTCCCCTGGGTTAGGACCTTCTGAAACTAATGTAACATTGGATATCGACTCTATTCAAATAAGAAAAGAAAGAGGGAAAGAAGAAAGACTGCATCATGGAACGGCACCAGCCTGTCCGCAATGCTCATGACTGGTGAAATGATTACAGACAAGTTTGTATTTATCTTCCAAATTCTCAGCAGTATTAAAATGTGATTTCCTGGGGCGCCTGGCTGGTTCGGTTGATAGAATGTGGGACTCTTGATCTTGGGGTTGTAAGTTTGAGCCCCACATTGGGTGTGGAGATTTCTTAAAAAAAAAATCTTCAAAAAATAAAAAAATAAAATGTAATTTTCTAAATTAAAAAAAAAGAAGAAAACAATGGATCTTCAAATTCCTCATGGCTGTATAGGAAAAGCTGTTTGGGGCCCTACATCCTACATTAAACAACTGATGGCAACTTACAAAAATGGATTCTAAATAGTAATTTTGCAATATCAATTATTACATCATACACCTTAAACTTACATTGTGTTATACGTCAGTTATATCTCAATAAAGCTGGGGAAAAAAGAAGATAGGTATTGCGCATAAATCAACAATGGAGAAAAATCAACTCTAAGAGGAAGTAGCATGCAGAAGAGACTCGTTATCCTGAAGCATGTCAGTGCTTTCGACATATTCCATCTGTCAGTAAGGTAACATTAAAGCACGCTGCATGGTAAAAAAGAAAAAGAAAAAGAGAAAGGTTCTAAAAACATCACAGACGGGGCAGTGTCACAGAACGTAGACGGGCCCTGTGGCCGCCTTTAAACACAAAATTGGTTCATTCAGCTCAGAGGAGCTGAGTGAACAGAAAGGCTTCCAATATTGGGACACTCCTGACTCTACCACTGTGATTGGGAAGTAAGTCCAGGCCATGCGTACTCACGTTCGTGAGCACACATGAATGCACATGCACACACATTCGGAATATTTGGACATGTGACTCTAAACATGCACCCAAATGATGCCCCAGAGGCTTATTCACCACATCCCCGTGCATACATTCATACCTTCTACAAAATCCCACATCAAATATGAAATGCAAACAAACGAAAACTTTTGGCACATTCAACTCAACAGTCTCGATTTTTTTTCTTTGAATGGTTAAGACTCGTATTTCCTATGATCTCCTTTGCTTTCCTCTTCTGGGCTGGACTATCTCTAGACTGACCAGGAAAACGCAAAGGAGAAGGTGCTAGAAACCCCTTTTACGGGTCTCTGGGGAAGCTTTGTGTGTGTGTGTGTGTGTGTGTGGGGGGTGTCTAGAGAAAGCTCCATTCATAAAAACAAAGAATGCCATGTTGATTTCATAACAAGGAAATAAAGCATATCTTACCTTCCTGCCCCCAAGCGCCAACTAGAAAATAAATATTAAAAAAAAAAAAAAAAGAGTTAGTAAATGTTGTGGGTCTCTGAAATTCCAAGCCGAGAAAGTGATGAGGTCTGGTCTGACCATTTCTAAACATCTAAAGTCTTTCCCAACCACCCCCGGGTCATACTCATTCCTGTACCCCAGGTAAGTGACACGTCCTGCTGGACCGGGGGTTGCTGATCAATATGGACGAAACAAAGCAAAGAAACATCTAGCATTAAACACGAGCACTCAACATTTGACAAACAGGAGTTAGAAGAAGTTGAGGCTACTTTCTGGGCCACTGGAGAAATAGCAAAAGAATTTTGCAGCCAAGCCTCCATGTTGAAAATCAGACTGGAAGAAAAACAAACTCTGTGTTAGGTACAAATGCTGAGATTCTTCTCCTGTCTCTGGCTCCAGCTGGTTTGATTGTTCAGTTTTTCCATTTGTTTTCTGCTTGACACAGAGATGGAGATATTTGCCACTCCCCTTACTCCTCAATAGAGCCTGTGTGTTGAAGAGCCTGGTCACAGTTCCACAGGGTTCCTCATTTAGCAGTAACTTGGATTCGTGATGATGACCAGTTTCCCTGATGTTGCCTGAAAGTGTTCCGTATACCTGGACCTCTCTTTTACCAACAGCCTCTACATGGAGTGAGACCTCTCCACCCGCCCAGCGCCCATCCATTTCCAGAGCAGACGGGGCATGGTCTCATGATGCCAAATCTTGAGGGGTGCTTGGGATTTTGATATCCAGTCTCTCTTTCCATCTCCCCCACCCCCTCTGCCCTGGGAAAGCATAGTTGATATTATAAGCCTCTAAGAAAATGCCTCACCACTCCTTGCAGAAGTCACACTCTGCCCCTTGACACTCAAAATGTTTTCCTTGGACCAGTCTCAGACTTACAAGCCCAAGAGCCGATGAGCAATGCAGAATTGCAATCCCCACTCCAGTCCCACTGCAGAATGCCCAGTGATTTCTGTGAGCATTTGAACCTGAGAGACTCACAGCGAAGCAGGAAGTGCAGACATCATGGCTGTGGCTCTGAGAGAGGAGCCCCAGCTACGATAGCATTTTCTAGGCCGCGGAAATAAAACCATCGTGAGCCGTTTTACACCATGGAGCCCTGAAGTACACGGGCCTTGGAGACAGACTCCTGTTCCCCAGGTCGGCTTCAGCACTTACTAGCCGTGTGGCTTTAAAGAAGTTATATAATATCTTTGCGTATCAGTTTCTTTGTCTGTAAAAAAGGGGATATAGCGTTTACCTTCCAAGATGGAGGTAAGAATTAAAGGAGTTGACACGTGTAAAGAATTTTTTCTTTAAACAGTCTCTGGCACTTAATAAATGGCAACCTTTTTCTTTTTTTTTTAAATCTTATCTCCTATGGGATGTGGAATTGCTTTTAGTTATTTATCAACTTATATCCTCCCTTGCTTCAAAAAGGACTAAATTAATTGAAAGCTCTTGGTCATCAGAAAGGGGCTGAAAGTTACAAGGTGTGTATTGTCTGAGAGATCAACCTTGAGATTCCCTGCACAGTTTGGGTTCAACTATCTGCTCTCCTCAGACGAGGGGTGGAGATTAGCTCTTCTAATCTCTTTTGTGTTAGTTCTTAAAGGCCTGGTAGTTTACTGCTGAATGAGCTTGTTCTTGGAGGGAGAGAGACTTCTCTGCTTTCAAAAGCTATGATCCCAAATGCTTTTCTTTGGCTGTTCCCTGAACGGTCTCCCATGCATCTGGAGCGCATTCTTTCTCATTAGCCTGCAGTCTTAGATTCCTGCCCTAATGTAGCACAAAACATTCCTCACATCTTCCGGTAAATGAGGCTCTTTGGTACCACGGGGCAGCACCAAGGGAGGCTAGGAGCCTTCCCATAGTCTGGAGAAATACCACCCTTTCTCATCTCATCCTACTTACCTGATAAGAGACAGAGTCCCAGAATTCTCCAGAGTTTCCCGGACTGCATCCTTCTCTCACTGGATGGATCCTTATTCTACCTAAGATGGCGGAGGCCGGTGGCTTATTACTTCTGAAAAAGAAACCAGAGGACTTCCTCAAAACCCTTGCCGAAGGTGAGGACCCTGAGGTCATTGTTCTCAATGCCGGGATGAAAAAGGGGACCCGTTAGAGGGAGACTCACCATTTTCCGAAGCAGGCACCTAGGGCTGGGAGGGGAGGCGAGATTCTGAACCCCACACAGGAAGTGTAGAGGGGCCTCTGGGCCTGTAGGGCTCTACGTCACTTGGAAACGTTCGAGGCAGAGGCAGCCACCTGGGTTGGCTGGGGAGAGATGGGCCCCATATCTTCCCATAGCACAAGCAATGGGGCTGTGGCAAAACCCGAAGGGGAGATGAGAAATACCTGCAATTTAACTGTGTGGGGCCTTGCACGGTAATAATGCCATGTTGGGACTCCCTTCTCTAATACCCTGTCCCCCCAAATAAGCTGTGACAAGAAGGGGAGCACTGAATTTTTTTTTAATATTTAATTTAATTTATTTATTTTTAAAGATTTTATTTATTTATTTGGGAGAGTGAGAGAGCATGGGAGGAAAAGCATGAGCAGGGGAGAGGGAGAAGCAGACTCCCCGCTGAGCAGGGAGCCCACCTCTGGGCTCTAAACCAGAATGCCAGATCATGACCTGAGCTGAAGGCAGACGCTTAACTGACTGAGCCACCCAGGTGCCCCTAAAGATCTAATTTTTACGTAATCTCTATACCCAATGTGGGGCTCAAACATACAACCCCGATGTCAAGATTTGCATGCTCCATGGACTGAGCCAGCTGGGCGCCCCGTTGCTTTCTTTATGGTGTGCCCGTCATGGAATAGCAAGGTGCAGACATCTCATTAACAAAGCTTCTTTTTTTTTTAAAAAAAAGATTTTATTTATTTATTCATTCGACAGAGATAGAGACAGCTAGCGAGAGAGGGAACACAAGCAGGGGGAGTGGGAGAGGAAGAAGCAGGCTCATAGCAGAGGAGCCTGATGTGGGGCTCGATCCATAATGCCGGGATCACGCCCTGAGCCGAAGGCAGACACTTAACCGCTGTGCCACCCAGGCGCCCCTCATTAACAAAGCCTCTTGACTTGAAAATACACGTTGGCTTAAAACCATGAGATCCCCCTTTTTTTTTTTGCCTATAATATTTACAAAAAATATATACGTATTTTTACAAAAATATTTTAAAACACTACATTCAGTGTTGGAAAGGGTAAAAGGTGACAGTCTCAAAATCCGCTGATATGAGTGTATGTGGATACATTTTCTTCATTGTTAAACTTACATTAATCAAATGCTTACTATATGCCAAGCACTGCACTCAGGGCTTTGCCAACACATCTCATTTAATCGTCAAAACAGCCTTCCAAGGTAGGTGTTATTTTTATCTCCTTCTTGAGCAAACTGCAGCTCGGACAGCTTACCTAACTTCTTGTTAGGTACAGGGCTGAGACTCTAGAAAACATTTTGGCAAAACTCAATAAAGATGTAATATCTACTATGCTGTAATTATGTGCCGGGTGGTAGTGATGACAGGTGTAGTAATGACAGGTTTAACGTTGTGGATGTTAAACGGATGATTTGAGGAGACTGATATTATTATTATTATTTTTTGAACCTTTCTCATTTGAGTGTATTAACAAATATTCCCAGTGCTATTAGCCAATTCCTCATTATTTTAAGTATCCTCCGACTTTGCAAAATATTTTAAGTAGTGACAGGTGCATTCCTACAGGTGCTGTGGGAATGATAAAGGAGTGACTAATACAGTTTGAGGGGCAGTGAAGGTCTCCCTGAGAAAGCGACATCTAAGCAGAAATCTGGTGGACGGAATAGGAGTGAACCAGGTGGAGGGGAGGAAGGCTAGAGTATTCCAGACAGAGCAGGCATGTTTGAAGCCTGGGTTAGAAAGAGAGGCCCATTTGAGAAACTACGAGTCCAGAAGGCAGCTAACGGAGAGAGTGAGGTGGGAAACTCAGCAGGGACCAGTCGGGGAGGGATCTGTAAGTCATGTTAACAATTCTCAAGGATTATTCTAAATGCAATGGGAAGCAATGGAAAGGTTTAAAACAGGAGAGCGACAGTATCGAATTCTGTAAAGTTTAAGTGAACAAAGGTTTTAATGACGGGATGAATACACGCGTGTTAAAAAGAAGGAAGGTCAGAGAAGGGGGTGGAACAATAGTCTTCTACCCCTCCTCACCTCAGCCCCGCTCCTCTCCCTAGAGAAAACCACCTTTAACTTTGTGAACTGGTTTCTTCTGGTGGTTGCCGCCTTATCTCTGAACGTGCTCTGTCATCATTTCGGGTTCTTTGGGAAACGAACTTTGAGATTCGTGTGCAGGAGGCCCCCTAAGGGGGCGCGGGAACAGCACCTGGAAGGGAAGGAAGCAGGATTGGCGGCTGCGGGGTGGGGGGAGGTGAACGAAGTCAGGTTAGCAACAGAGAGCTCAGCCAATCGGACGGGGAGTTCTCAGGCTGGGACCACCTCCCAGGACGGTCGGGGCTTGAGGCAAGCGGCACATCATCTAGTCTTGGATGTGAACTGTTCCCAGAAAGAGGGTAAGGACTTGGGCAAGGCAGCTGCTTCTGCGAGAGCAATGCCTGTAAAAGAGCTCGGCTGAGAGCCCCCAGGGGACACAACTCCCCAGCAGCAGTGAGCAGCCCTCAAGGGGGAGCCTGGGCAGCACCACGTGACGCCCACGCAGTTCCCTCCGTGCCCTGCTCGGGTCCACTTGCTGTAGAATCATTTCACCCCATCCTTAAACGGCCTTTTCAGGAGCCTGCTGAATCTCTACCCAGAGAAGCTTGTAAGTGGGAAGTTAGTGGGTCTCGTTAGGGCAGCACTATGTATCGGTTCTGGAGCCCCATTGATAGGCCTCTCCTTCCTTTGCTGCCCATTCTAGATTGCTCCCAGCCTCAGCGAGCGCTTCTGCTAACCTAGGGGAAGACATAGTTTGAGGAGTCGGAGCCCCAAGAGGCTGGTCGCATGGCCTTTTCAGGCTGTGAACGCTTGGGTTTTATTGATATTCTCTTTGCTCCATGCAGCCCTGACTCCTCCCGATGATAAGGAAAGATTCCTTCAGTGGGGAGAGTGAATCTATTTTTTTAAAATTTATTATTTATTTATGTATTTATTTGACAGAGCAAGAGGGTACAAGCAGGGGGAGCAGTAGAGGGAGGGGGAGAAGCAGGCTCTCCGCTGAGCAGGGGAGCCCGATGTGGGGCTTGATCCAGAACCCTGGGATCATGACCTGAGCCGAAGGCAGATGCTTAACCATCTGAACCACCCAGGTGTCCCCCCCCCTTTTTTAAAGTAAGCTCTACGTCCAACGTGGGGCTTGGACTCTCAACCACAACCCCGAGATCAAGAGTCACGTGCTCTACTGACTGAGCCAGTCAGGTGCCCTGAAGTGAATCATTTTTTTCTTTTGTCTCCAGGTCTCTTGGCCATGGTGGGGAGCAGGTGGAGCTTAGTGTAATAGAACTCTCGCTGTGTACTGTGGTGGAAGCATTCTACTTCTGGAAACCATGACCCCTAGAAGCTCAGAGTCTAGAGTTACGGGGACAGGAAGCATGAATTTCCTGAAGGGTTCACTGGGAGTAATGGTAAGCATGGACACTCCTACTTCCAGCCCCTAGTTCCTGGATGCGTGTGTTCTACTTCTTGGGGACACAGAACCATATTCTAGTGATTGACTTAAGTTGTATAAGCATTTCTCCAAATGCCCTCATTTCTAGAGGACAAGAATCAAAAGTTTGGTCATTGTTCTTCATTGTCTCTTCCAGCCCATTGTATTTCCACTCTCCTATACAAACACATAACCCTTGTGGAGATGATGTTGGTGCCTTATGCCAAATCCCCTTAGCCCATCTATGACTTCAGCTGCAGCTCTGTGGTTACTTCTGATGCACACTAATGTCCCATCCTGAAAGCCTGTGCAGGCAGGCACAATTCTGAATGTGCAGGAGAGGGTAGGGACTTACTGCCTTTTATTGTTGTTATTTCAAATAATGCTGCAAAAAAATTCATGTACTCCTATCTCTCAGCAAGTATAACCGTAGGATAGGCTCCAAGAAGAGCGATCGCTGGACCAAAGGATATGTGCAGCTAAATTTTGACAGATATTTCCAAATTGCCTTCCCAAAAAGTGTGTGAATCTTATTTTCATTATATCTTTGTTAATGCTTAGACTTTTTCTCTCTTAAAAATTTTATTTATATTTTAAAAATGAATCTATATTTTTATCTAAATAACACAACAGTCAAATTAGTATTGCAAGGCTTATAATGAAAACCAACAATCTCCTGCCTGCCTCTTCCACCCCTTAAACCATTGAAGTTGATTTTTGTATATGGTGTAAACTAGAAATTCAATTTCATTTTTTTTCCATATAGTATTTTCCAACCTTCATATTTTCATTTTTCCTTTCCCCACTCTTCTGACAGGCCACCTGTATTATTATTATTATTGTTATTTTGCCATCGGTATTATATACCAAAGTTTTATATATATAAAGGACTAACTAATGGACTATGCATTATTTTATCAGTTATTTTTTCCATCCCTACATCAGTACCATACCATCTTAATTTTTATAACTTTATAGTAAATTCTGGTATCTAATAGAGTAAGTTCCCTGCCCTGATCTTTTTGGAAGTGTCCTGGCTATTCTTGGCTTTTTACTTCTCCATATACATTTTAGAACCATCTGAACATTTTCATTAAAAACTCTGCTGAGAGGTGCCTGGCTCAGTCAGTTGAACGTCTGACTCTTGATTTCTGCTCAGGTAATGATTTCAGGGTCATGAGATTGAACCCTGGGTCTGGTTGTGTGCTGAATGTGGAGACTGCTTGAGATTCTAAGATTCTCTCTCTCTCCCTCTGCCTTTTCCCTGTGTTGGCTCGCATGTGAGAGTGAACTCTCTCTCTCAAAATAAAACAAAACAAACAAAAAACCAAAATACCTCATTTTTGCTGGCATTTTGATAGAAAATGGAATAATCTTATAGATCAATTTGGGGAGAGTTGATATCTTTATGATGTTAAGTCTTTGACTACATGAACATGGTATAGCTCTTCATTTACTTAGGTAATTAAAAATGGCTCTTACAAATGTTTTATTATTTCCTCTATCTAGGTCACATATATTTTTTGTTAGAGTTTTGTTGGATATACTTTCATACTATAGTAGGTGGTGTATATTTTTTAACTATGCTTTTAGTTGGCTGGTTTTTGGTATAGATATGTTTATTAATCTTATATGTATTAATTTTATATACAGTTTCATTGTTAAATTCTATTCTTAATTTTTTGTTTGGTAATGTAAAAAATCATGTTATCTGCAATTACAGCTTTATTTCCTCTTTTTTGTTCTGTAAGCCTCTAATTTATTATTCTTGTTATACAGCTCTATATAGGGTCTCCGACACAACACCAGGTAAAAGTGAGAACATCAGACATTCTTCTTAATTTGGGAATGTATCTGCTATTTCCCATTTAGAATAACATTTGCTGTAAGATTTTAATAGTTACTGTTTATCAGGTTAAGGAACACCCTCTAGTTCCAATTTACAGAGTTTTTTTTATCCTGAATGGGCATGGGACTTTATCCAATGCTTTTTTTCTGCTTCTATTGAGATGTTGCTATGGTTTTTCTCTTAATCTGTTTATGTGGTCAATTACATTTATACATTTTCTAATATTAAACATTATTGCATAACTGGATAAATCTTACTTTGTAGTGGTGGGTTTTTTTTTTTTCTCTCTTTCTTCCTTTCACCTGCTTGGATTCAATTTGCTAATATTTTGTGTAGGATTTTTGCCTGTGTAGGATGTTTTCATGAGTGAAATAAGCTTGATATTTCTGTGTTATAGTGTCTTCATCTGATATATCAGTGAATGAGTTGAATAGTATTTTATTTCTTCAATATTCTAGGAGAATTTAGCTTTTTCTAGCATGTTAGTTCGTTTATCACTCATTCACTTGTTTTTCAGCTTCTAAAGTTTTGTTCCATTTACTATCTGCTGGTATCTTCTCATTCTCCTTGTCTTTTATGGGTATCTGCCATTTTAGTAGGGCTTTAGAAGCTGGAGATAAATGTTTGTTCAGTTTGTCACGTTTAACCTCAAGTCTGGTATCGCTATTTCCTTTCTCATTTATGCATTTATCTGTAAAGTCTGACTAACTGAGGGTTGATTATATTAAGGAGTAGGTTCAGGTGTGAACCTGTATATTTAACATTATTTATTTATTTATTTAGAGAGGGAGGGGGGATGGGGAGGGGCAGAGGAAGAGGGAAAGAGAGAGAATCTCAAGCAGATGCCCCTCCCTGGAGCCCAACACTGGCCTCCATCTCCTGACCCTGAGATCATGACCTGAGCTGAAATCAAGAGTCTGGATCCTTAACTGACTGAGCCCCCCAGGCACCCCTTGCATATTTAACTTTTAATTATTCATTTTAATGCAAGACCTAAAAAGCCCATGTAACCTAAAACAGTATATAGCTCAAAATATACTTTACCGGGACACCTTCGGCTCAGGTCCTGATCCCATAGCCCTGGGATCAAGTCCCGCCTTGGGCTCCCGGCTCAGCGGGGAGCCTGCTTCTCCCTCTGCCTTCTGCTCTCCCTGCTTGTGCTTGGGATTTTATTTATTTAAATAAATAAAATCTTTAAAAAAAAAAAGATACTTTACCAACCCAGGAGCAGTGAGCACCCCCAGTATCCAGAATGTAGCCTCAGATACTATTTCCCACTAAAAGTAATCTGGAATCCTCGAAGAATTGTGGACGATTTCAGGTCTAGGGCACGGAGTGTACAAGATGAGCCTGGACCATCCTGTCGTGTGTCAAAAGGATTGTCGTGTGAGAAATTACCTTGATGCTGTGAGAGCCTCTTAATATACTATGGAACAAGCAATCCCAGAGATCACAGAACAGAATGGCTCACAGGCAAAATTAAGATCTGTGAATTATTTGCTTTATTAAACCAATGAAAAACATGTAAGCGAAAAGCAGTGGAAAAGAGAATGGGAAGGTGAAGCCCCTTAGGATAGGCTGCCGATCAGTAGAAGAACCGCCCCGGGTGAGCCTGTGTTACGTGATGTTCGTAAATCCCGTCTCTCTGCCGCACCAGCCTGTTACAAGGACTGGAGTTGTGGGTGAGCAAGGGGACTCCGTTGATAGAGGCTGGGCCCCAAACGCTCTTGCTCTCGATGGGCTTCAGGACACACTACCTCAACTATGACACCTTGGCGGATCGAATACTTGAAGCTGAAGGAGTCTGAGAAAATGGCAAAAGCAAGACGGTCACTCTGATCTCTCCCTGCCCTTCTCCCCTGAAACGGGTTATGAAATCCTCATGTAGGGGCTGCCCTCCCTATGCCCGGAGGAAAGGAGCACCCTTATCTCAGCGCCAAGAGGAGTGAACCACAGTCCTTGCTGAGATTCCCTCAGTTTACTACAATTACCTCAGACTCCTCAACTTACATTCCTCACAGCTGTCCACTCTTCAGCAAATGTTGCATAAAATACTCAGGTCTGTTTCTTTGAGTTTTCGTTTCCTTGGGAAGGCTCCTGTGTCACATAAAACTTATATTAAATAAATCTGTCGGATTTTCTCCTTTTTGTCAGTTTAATTTTCGGACTCAGCCAGGGACCCTTAGAGGGTCAGGGAAAGCTTTCCGTCACCTACACTCTGTCGTAGGAGCACAAGGGCGAGAATTCCAGGCTATAGCTGGAGCTTGCAGATTACCACGATGGGCAGTGATGGGTTTTAGCTGAAAATCTCAGGCAGAGGACACAGAGTACCAGCATAGGAGCACAGAGGGATAGCTGATTGAAGATCTTGTAAATATTGAGTGTCTCGTAAATATTTGGGGTTTCGTGTGCCTCGTGACTCTTCAGTGCTGACTTAGTTTGTCCATCTCTTCCCCTATCAGCAGACACCTGTTCTCCTCATCAAGGTCTAACTCATTTCACAAGCGATCCACTCCTCCACTTGATGTCATCTATCCTCCTTATTTGTTTCATTCTCTTATTTTCTACAGCAGACTTGACTATTTTTAATATTCTTAAGTAATACGGCAAACACATACTACAAGTGATGTAGTTTTTGAATGTTGGTGAGGTCTGGGGCTGACAGCCAAGAAAGAACTCTTAGACGTCTTTGGTACAAAAAGGTGATTTTATTAAAGCACAAGGACAGGAGCCATGGGCAGAAAGAGCAGCTGCCCCGGGACTGTGAGGTGTGACTGATTTATACTTGGGAGTTGGGGGAGATAAGGAAAAAGGGAGCTTTTCAAAAGAATTTTCCTTTCCCAAAGAGGACCTATAATCGGAGGCGTTGCCATTGTCAGGTTAAGGTGGTTTTGCTCTCTAGCATTAACTTTAAGACAGTTGGGAGTTTCCTTCTGGAAGTTAGGTTATTCCTAAAAATGCTTTTTTCTTGTAAATCACTAAGATATTTGTAAACTGAGGGAGACTCCCGTCCTGCAGGACTGTGATCTTTGTAAGTGAACCATTTGTTTTTCCTTCCCTTAGCTTTAGGGCATCTGGGAGTGCCTGAGGAATGTCACCCATATCCCCCCTGGTGGGTGGGGGTTTGCAGGATGTCAGCTTGTGCTTTGCCCTCAGCTTGCCGCTTTCTTCTTTTTTTTTTTGAAGATTTTATTTATTTATTTTTGGGGGAGAGAGAGAGAGCATGCGAGCGTGCACACACACACACACACACACACATTGGGGGAGGGGCAGAGGGAGAAGCAGGCTCCCCGTTGATCAAGGAGCCCCATGTAGCACTCGATCCCAGGACCCTGGGATTATGACCTGAGCTGAAGGCAGACGCTTAACTGACTGAACCACCCAGGTGCCCCTCAGCTTTCCTTCTGCTCCTTCATCACAAGGATTCAGAAGCCAGTTTGAAGAGGGTCCCGCTGGTCAAAGATGCGATAATTTGAGAATCAATAAGGACAATAGTTATAATGTTCGAAATGTCTCAAACACTTCTAGTGACATGAGTTTATATGACACTACAAATAAACACAAAAACGAATCTTTAGCTGGTAACAATTGGATGATGCTAGGGCACCAACTCATTATGCTCGAAATGGGTCTTAACTATACGAACTATCCCACTGGGTAACTATTTGGTAGATAAGGAAGTTTCTCTTCCTAGAAGTAGCCTAGCTAGTAAATGAAGCAGGAATGATTGAATATCACCATTGTGCAATACCAAATGAACGCACAGATCCCGCGCTGAGCATCAAAGGCTGTTAATATCAGAAAAAGACAACCACACATTACGTACCTCTTTTTTAAAATTAAAATTCAATTAATTAACATATAATGTATTATTAGTTTCAGAGGTAGAGGGCAGTGATTCGTCAGTTGTCTGTAACACCCAGGGCCTTCTGTACCTCCGGATGGAAGCACACAGTACCAGGTGAGGTAGTCTCGCAAACAAAAAGTCACCTCTGCATCTGAATGACCCCAGTGCCATTTACATCATCGGTTCTTGGGTGTGGTCAGCACCACCTGAAATGCAAATTTTCAGGACTGCCTCAGACCAGAATTGGAATCTCTGAAGGTGGGGCCCAGCAATCTGTTTTAACAAGCCATTCAGATGACTCGGATATTGTTGGGAAGGATTGAGAATCACGGCTTTAAATACAATACTGATTTATAGGAAATACAAAGGAACATATTACACAACATCATGCGGATAGGGGCAAAAAAATCCAGACCGTGGAAAACTCTATCAGACAAATGACCCAGTTTCTTTACATTTAAATTGTATGGAAATAAAAAGAGATGAAGGGGAACCAATTTTTTTTTTAAAGATTTTATTTATTTATTTGACAGACAGCCAGTGAGAGATGGAACACAAGCAGGGGGAGTGGGAGAGGAAGAAGGGCTCCTAGCGGAGGAGCCTGATGTGGGGCTCGATCCCAGAACGCCGGGATCATGCCCTGAGCTGCAGGCAGAAGCTTAACGACCAAGCCACCCAGGCGCCCCAAGGGGAACCTATTTTTAAGAGAGACTTGGGGAACATGCGAACCAATGGCAAATTTTGGACCTGATTTGGACCCTAATTCAAATAAACTAAATTTTAAAAAATATTTTATTTATTTATCTGACAGAGAGAGCGGCAGGCAGAAGGAGAGGGAGAAGCAGGGGGCTGAGGGGCTTGATCACGGGATCCTGGGATCATAACCTGAGCTGAAGGCAGATGCTTAACTGAGTGAGCCCCCCAGGCGCCTCCAAACTGTAAATTTTTAAATAGCATTTAGGAGATAATTGGAAATTTTAACACTGGATATTTGATATTTAGGAAATGTTAATTCTTTTTAGCCATGATGTTGGTATTGAAGTTATATTTATGGGTGAAATGATGTGTTCAATTTATTCAAAATAATATTGGATGGGTGGGTGAGGGTATAAATGGAAAAAGGTTGACCATGGGTTGATGATAAGTGGGCCCAGGTAATAGGGACCTACGGTTCATGATACTATTTTATCTATAATTTTGTATATGTTTGAAAATTTCCATAGTAAAACCTTAAGGAAATAATTGCCTTTGAGTTTGTGGGTCTTTGTGTGAACCCATGGGAAGAACTTTGGATTTAGATACAGAATCCCCAGAATGAGCCCTAGTTCTACCATTTATTTTGTAGCAGGAGTGGACTGGGCAGTTGGGTGAATCCCTTCATGTCTGTTATCCTCATTTTCTTTATCTGTAAAGTAGAGTAGTGAGAATTACATGATACCCTGTGTTCAACTGCTTTGCAAAGAGCTTTGGGAAGGTTCTAGTAGTCACTGACTGAGTTCTTCGAAGCCAGATATGGCATCTTCTAAAATTTTTTTTTCAGCAGTGTTGATTATATAAAACAGGTGCTAAGTGTTTAGCTTCAGTACTCTTACTCAATTAAATCTTTATTTATTTATTTATTTTTATTTTTATTATTTTTTTTTAAAGATTTTATTATTTATTCGACAGAGATAGAGACAGCCAGCGAGAGAGGGAACACAAGCAGGGGGAGTGGGAGAGGAAGAAGCAGGCTCATAGCAGAGGAGCCTGACGTGGGGCTCGATCCCATAACGCCGGGATCACGCCCTGAGCCGAAGGCAGACGCTTAACCGCTGTGCCACCCAGGTGCCCCTTAAATCTTTATTTATTAAATAAATGAATATATAGGTCCATTCCAAATTCTAAGTTTCAGACCCCTAGATCATTTATTTAATAATTTTTGATTATTCATTCAATAATTAAGACTTTTAATGGATGAATGAAAGAAGGAGACACCATCTGACAATTATTATTTGATGTTACCTTGCACATGTTCAAATAGAATCTGTTATACATATTATAGATTATATTTGCTTCTCCTATTTCATGATGGATCCTAGGCTGAAAACAGTGGAAGATGGGAAGCTCTTGTGCAGGGTAGATTTTTCTCTCGGCGATGATCTTCGTAAAAATAAGCAAAGTTTAAGCCGGACTCATTTCAGTCTTTACTCTTGAGCTTCCTTGGGTTCCACCAGAGGGCGCTCCACACTGCTTCACTCCAGAGGACACTATTTGGTCGCGTCTACTACGGGCCTAGCAGTTTCAGGTGCTGGGATTGCCCAGATGAGTAAGATCTGGACTCTGCCCTCGAGGGAGTGGAGACAGGGGACACCTGGGCGGCTCAGTCTGTTAAGCGTCCGACTCTTGATTTTTGGCTCAGGTCATGATTTCAGGGTCCTGGGGCGGAGCCCCACCTCGGGCTCCATGCTCAGTGAGGAGTCTGCTGGAAGATTCTCCCTCTCTCTCTGCTCCTCCCCCAACTGGTGCTCTTTCTTTCTCAAATAAATCTTTAAAAAAAAAAAAGTGGGAGGAGACGTGTAAACAAATAATGATGGCATAGTGTAGCAAGGGCTATAATAAAATTGTCACAAAGTGTTAAGGGAGCTATTAACTCTGACTGCAGGGGGCAGGGAAGTCTTCATTGAATGTGAGCTGAATTTTGAAAGGCAAATCAGGGTTCATCAGGTGGACACAGCATGGCTGGATACACATGCGGAGGTGAACACAAGCATGGGATTAGTTTGGCGTGGCTAAGAATAGGGTTCAAGGAGACTGGAAAAAGGGGAAGTGGGGCTGGATAGTTGGTGGGGGTCAGATCATCAAAGGCCTTAATCCGAGAACAGAGGAGAGACACTTAATGTGCACATTAACTCAGTAACTGTATGAGAGATCTTAAGCTCTATGAGAGATTATACCCTTATCATACTTACGCACAAAATAGTTGTTTATTTTATATAAGAAAAAAAAGTTTTTTTTTTTTAAAGATTTTATTTATTTATTTGACAGAGATAGAGAGAGCCAGCGAGAGAGGGAACACAAACGGGGAGTGGGAGAGGAAGAAGCAGGCTCATAGCAGAGGAGCCTGGTGTGGGGCTCGATCCCAGAACGTCGGGATCACGCCCTGAGCGGAAGGCAGACGCTTAACCGCTGTGCCACCCAGGTGCCCCGAAAAAAAAGTTTTTTTAAAGTAATCTCTACACCCAATATGGGGCTCAAATTTATGACTCCGGGATCAAGATTGCATGCTCTGGGGCGCCTGGGTGACTGTCAGTTAGGCGTCTGTGTTTGGCTCTGGTCGTGATCCCAGGGTTCTGGAATCGAGTCCCACATGGGGCTCCTTGCACAGCAGTGAGCCTGCTTCTCCCTCTCACTCTGCCCCCCCCTGCTCATGTTCTCTCTCTCTCTCAAATAAATAAATAAAACCTTAAAAAAAAAAGAGTCCCATGCTCCTCCCACTGAGCCAGCCAGGCACCCCTAGATTTTTGTTTCTTAAAGGGTCCTCAGGGACCATTTACACACTTCACAAGATCATCATTCTCATGATTTTATAATCAATGCCCCATTTTGTCATTCACTTTTCCCCACTTTCTTAAGATTTGATCTGTGTGACTTAAATGTGTCCAAACATCAGACTCACTCTCAAAAGCATGAAGATTTGCCATGATTAAGGAACTCAAAAAAATTGTGGTTCAACCTTCTAAGACAATTCCAGAAGAGTCATTCTAGAAATGTTTGGGATGATGTCAGCATCATTAGAATAAAAGCTTGCACTGAAGGTGACAGCTTTAATGAATGCATGAATTTTATTTTGAAAATTGAAGTATAGTCGATATACCATGTTACATTTGTTCCAAATGTTGTATTTATTTAGTTTTTTTAATTGAAATATAGTTGATACCCAATGTCAAGGTGACGGCTTTAAATGATAATTTGTGTTCTTTCTTTATAAGAAAGACCCTTCCTCTGCTTACTTACTAGCTGATACTGGCGTCTAGCGCCCTGGAACAGACTTTTCCCTGAGCCTTTCCCGTTCTGAAGCTGGGGGTGGGCCCCCACTGAGAGGGGCAGGAGGGCTTTTCCTCCTTTGCTCTTACTCACCTGAGAAGACTCACATCCTGTTTGCCTGGGCAAGTGGCTGGCTGCCCTTTCCACCCAGAAACCCTCCTGAGCCGACAAGTCCAACCTGCTTGTTCTCTTCAACGCATCAGGGGGAAGTAAAGGGGAGGGCAGAGGCTAAAATGCCTTAGCTATCTCAGCACCTTTGCTGCTTTTCTGCAGTCAACAGATCTGTGATCAAAAACAGTGGTCCTGAGGCCTGCGGCAGCTTATTACAAAAGAACAACGTGATTTTAATTTTGTTTCTGAGTACGACTGAGCTCGAAGGACAAAGCACTTTAAATCAGAACAGTAGACTTGGAATGGAAAGGGCTGGAAGGGTTCTTGGAAGTCCCCTGGTCCACTCCCCTCATCTTATAAATGTGGAGACTGTGGACCCAAGGGTTTAAAATAGGGTGACCCTACCTCCCAGTGTCCCTGGGACTGTCCTGCTGTCTGCCTGTTTTTCCCGTGTAAGTAGCAGTAATGCCACTTTCACTCTCAGAAGTGTCCTAGTTCGGATGATAAATTATACGGCCACCCATATAATTTTCAGTGATTCTGTTGCTAAATTACATTTTCTTTCATGAGATTTTGCTTCAGGTAAAAGAGATAATAATAAGTATAAGGGCACCTGGTGGTTCAGCTGGTTAAGGTCATGATCTCAGGGTCCTGGGATCGAGCCCCACCTAGGGCTCCCTGCTCAGTGGAGAGTCTGCTTCTCCCTCTGCCCCTTCCCCTCTATTCCTCCCCCTGCTCTCTCTCTCTTTTATCTTTCTCTAAAATAAATAATATCTTTAAAAAATAATAAATATAAATTTTAAAATGTTAACTAATTTGGGGTGCCTGGGTGGCTCAGTCGGTTAAAGCATCCGATTTCAGCTCAGGTCATGACCCCAGGGTCCTGGGATCAAGCCCTGCATCCGAGGCTCCTTGGTCAGCAGGGAGCCTGCTTCTCCCTCTCCCCCTGCCTGCCTCATTCTGTGACGATGGAAATGTGCTTCATTTTGACAGAATCAATGTCAAGATCCTGGCTGTGATACTGTGCTGGAGTTTTGCAGTATGTTACCATTAGAGGAAACTGAGTCACACCATCTTTGTTATTTCTTACAGCTGATGTGAGTCTATGAGCATCTCAGCATAAAAAGTTTAATTAAAAAACATATTAAGAATAATTTTAAAAGAACGCTGTGACCGTGCTAGGCCTGCCCTTCTCATGGCAGCAACCGGCTGGAGCTGGGGAGCAGCGGGGTCCGTGGGTGGGCACGTGGTCTTTCTGGTTTGCCACAGTCCCCGCTCACTTCTGATGGTCTCATCCTTGGCCAGCTTCACTCATTTGTTACCTGCCCAGGCCTAGGTTTGGGTCAACGCTAGACGGAGGGAAGTGCTACAAGCAGTTTTCCCCCTTTCTTCAGGCATGTGCGATTTCAAGATTGAATTTCCTCATTCTAGTTCATTATGGAGATTGTGGCATTAGCGTGGTCTGTTGGGCTTCGCTTTCATTGCCCATCTTCGTAGCGTTGTTGGGAGGGCTTGTGTGATGATTTGCTAGCTGGATGCCATTGACCATCAGAATCACCGTCATGTAATCGTTTGCAGTGACATTCTCCTATTTTTAATTTTTCTAGTTCCTTAGCGGGCTCTTCTTCCATCTGGCTCCCCCAGTTGGCAACCCATAGGCTCACCCCTGTGCGGGAGTGTTTCCTAAACCAGCGCTCAGCCAACTCTGGAGTACGACCAATATTGGTTCTACCACACGTGCTTAGTACAAGGCTCGCACCATATGCTTCCTGCCGTGCCATTTGTGACACCCACACTGTTCTTTACCCTATAGGATGGTAAGTCGTCTGATCATGGCCTCAGATGTGGTGTCCATGTCAAGTTACTTATAATAGCTTTAGACAGAGTCTCAGGTTTTGTATTTTTCTCCTTGAGGACCTATAGTTTCCAGGTGGTCTGCAGATACCACTTGGAGAAGCACTGTCCTCAATTTTTTCCACGAGCAGAAAGTTTTGGAAAGATGAATAGGTAACGTGTAACAAAAATTTTTTTTTGTTCTATGTTAATGTATTAAAACCTCTGAGAAGTACTATAGCTATATACAAAGCAAACAAACCCAAAATCTGTTTAAGTTTGTTTAGCCTGGCATTTTCCCTGAGTCTAGAATCTTCTCATTCAACACCTACTAACACCTGGAGGAGTGGTGTTTGAATGATCATTTAGGGCATGTTCGTAGCAGTGACATATGGCCACGATTTCTTGCAGTTCTAAGAGCTGGACCCCTGACCCTCCTCTCTTCCGGTGTCCTTTCTCCCTGGAACAGACACCATCTTTCCTATTGCTTGAGTTATACGTGCCATGCTTCTCTGGCCTGTGACGTCATCTTAAACCCAGTGTGTCAGCAACTTCCTTTTCCTCCTGAGACGATGGCTGAAAATAGTAAAGAATGAGAGGTGGGGTTATGAAGGACCCAGGGCAGAACAGTGCTGAGGCTGAGGCCAGGGGAGAACAGAATTGCTGATTCGGATTTCAAGTCAAGACTTGCCGAAAGCTTGTTGGGGAAGTCTTCACTCGCTTATTCTGTAAGCAGGCTAATTGCAAGTTCAGCTTTCTTCCGAGAAGATTAGGTCTGTTTTCAAAGGTAAAGCATGCGGTCTCTGATGTTTATGGAGCAAAATATTTGGAGCAAAATATTTGGAAAAGGTGAAGTTTTATCCCACTCTGCCTGGCATGGTGCGGCTCGCGTGGAGACTCCGTCTTTTAATTAACCAACAGATTATTTTCCACCCTCTTACTGTTATAATTCAGTGGGTGCTTGATGCAACCACTTTTGATTATCTATCCTTAAATCTTTAAGTGGGTGTAAAACCCGTTAATAATGTCTGTTACCTTTAGGAAAAGTAAAGCCTCCTCAGCATTACTGATGAGTCCTTACTGCCTTTCTCTTTTACTCGTATTTAAAATTTCCATTACTGGGGTGCCGGGCTGGCTCAGTCGGTGGAGCGTGTGACTCTTGATCTCCGGGATGTTAAGTTCGAGCCCCACGTTGGGTGTAGGGATTGCTTTAAAAATAAAATCTTAAAAAAAAACAAATGAAATTTCCATGACTTATTAGGATTTCCCCTACATTTTTAGAATTTAACTGAGAACCCTTGTAATACAATGGAGACAAAAGACTCTCACCTTCCATAGCTCCTTTCCTGCTGTTCTGCTTTTCTATCCTAAGCTTGCTTTGTAGAAGGACCACAGGGTTTGGAATTAAAACCCAGCTACACCTGGGGTGCCTGGGTGGCTTAGCTGGTCACGTGTCTGACTTTTGGTTTTTGACTCAGGTCGTGATCTCTGGGCTCTGAGCTCAGTGCGGAGTCTGCTCAGGATTCTCTCTCTCCCCCTCCCTCTACCCCTCCCCACACTTGGGTGTGTGAGCTCTCTCTCTCTCTCTCTCAAATAAATGAATAACTCTTGAAAGGAAAAAAAAATACCCAACTACACTATCTCCCAGCTACGTGGAGTTACTAAATCTTCCAGGCTCATTTCCTCAGTTGTGAAATGGGGAAATTAGGGGCACCTGGGTGGCTCAGTTAGTCAAGCGTCTGACTCTTGATCTCAGCTCAGGTCTTGATCTCAGGGTTGTGAGTTCAAGCCCTGCATTGGGCTTCACACTGGGCATGGATCCTAGTTTTTCAAAAAAAAAAGAAAGAAAAGAAAAGAAATAAGAATACTAATAAAGTACTTTCTAAGGTTGTTGCGAGACGTAAAGATACAAAAGGTGAGCCATGTGACAAGTGATGGTTCTTACTATTACCACACTCCAGCCTCCTACTTGAAGTTCCTACACAAGCCATGCTGTTTCAGTCCTTTTTTTTTTAAATTTAAATTCAATTAGCCAACTTATGGTACATCATCAGTTTCTGATGTAGAGTTCTGTGCTGTTTCAGTCCTAATGCCAGGACGTTGGCCCAGAGGGCCCTGCCTTTTTGTCAAGTGGATGTCAGGTATTGTTTAACCTTTTCAGAGCAGGCTTCCCTAGCTCTGCCAGGCGGAGTCTGTCCTCATTCTTGTGCTGTCACTTGCACCTGGCCTGTACTTTATCATTGCAAAGCACCCCATACTGTGACTACTTGTTAAAAGCCGATCAGTCCTTGAGGGCTAACTAAGATCGTATCTTTTCTTTAATCTTTGAATTCCTAAGAAGAGCACCTGATCTGAGTGGTTTTGCTCTGGCGATGGTCTGGAAGTTAGGCAGGGCTGGTTCTGGGTTCTGGTCCTGTCAGGAGGTAGGTAACTGTGGGTGTGTACCTGACCTCTGAGTCTCAGACTTGGGCACATTTCCTCTCTCATTCCTGTCACCACCTATGGCAGACCTCCTCCTTTCTCTTTCAGAGGTCTGCTCCCCTATCTCCTGTCTCACGCTGGGACAGTGACCTTTCTTTCCTGCGAAACACATAAAGGAGGAGCCATTAGGGGAGAACTCCCTCAGGAGGAGAGAGAACTTTACACACACACACACACACACACACACACACACACAGAGGAAAACTCCTTCAGTTTTTGTTCCTGACCCTTTTACCTTCAAAGTTAGCCTATTTGCGCCAGTCGTGGGGTTCCCCTTATCTAGGCTGACCATATAAATTATCTTCCAAACCATAACACCAGAGTGTAAAAGGGGTGCTATTAATCATTACAGCAGGATAGCAGGTATAAACCACGACACTCCTGAACAACTGGAACATTGTTTTTTAAAAATTTTTTAAATTTTAAAAAAGATTTTATTTATTTGAGAGAGAGAGAGAGAGAAGGGGAGCAGGGCAAGAGGGGCAGAAGGAGAGGGAGAGTCTCAGGCAGACTCCCTGCTCAAGAAATCAAGTCTGATGCTTAATCAACTGAGCCACCCAGGTGCCCCTTGAGTGATATTTTTATTTTTTAAAGATTTTATTTATTTATTTGTCAGAGACAGAGAGCGCAAGCAGGGGGTGTGGCAGGCAGAGGGAGAAGCAGGTTCCCTGCTGAGAAAGGACCCTTTCTCCATTCCAGATCACAACCTGAGCTAAGGGCCGCCACTTAACCCTTGACCAACTGAGCCTGCCAGGCGCCCCACTGAGCGATCTTTTAAATTCACAAATTGGATCAGGTCACTTTTTGCTGAAAAGTTTCCAGTCTTCCCACTGTCTTCAAGATAAAGTCCAAACACCTTAACCCTTATCAAGAGCTGTTAGGGTCTGGCCTCTGAATAGATTTTCAACCTCACCTCTGGTTAATCATTCTTTTACCCTACAATAGGGCTTAATATGTACTAGAATGAGCAAATCTCTCGGAGCCTCAATTTCCTCATCTATAAAATGGAGATGTCTGCTTATCCCTCCGTTTCAGAGATAAGAAATAATATATGTAATGTTCCTACCACAGTGCTGGTTACATAGTAGGTACTTTTCTAAAAAAGTTTTTATTTTTAAAAGATTTTATTTATGTATTCCTGAGAGGCAGTGAGGCAGAGGCAAAGGGAGAAGCAGGCTCCCTCCACAGGGAGCCGGATGGGGGACTTGATCCCAGGACCCTGGGACCATGACCTGAGCTGAAGGCAGATGCTCAACTGACTGAGCCACCCAGGCCCCCTGAAAGTTTTTATTTTTAAGTAACCTCTAAACCCAACATGGGGCTTGAACTTGCAACCCCGAGATCAAGAGACACACACTCCACTGACTGAGCCAGCCAGACGCCCCAGGTAGACATTTGATAAATGGAAATATTCTTTTTAAAGATTCTATTTATTTATTAGAGAGAGTGAGAGAACACGATGGGGGGGGGCTGGGGGGAGTGAGGGGGAGGGGCAGATGGAGAGGGAGAAGCAGACTCCCCACTGAGCACGGAGCCCCACATGGGGCCCCATCCCAGGACCATGGCTGGGATCATGACCTGAGCAGAAGGCAGCCGTTTAACCAACTGAGCCACCCAGGCGCCCCATCGATGGTGATTTTTCCTTGTTAAAAACTACCAGTATTCTAAGGAATGATGTCTAAACTAGCATAATGTAAAATAATGAATCTTAAGCACTTTATAAACATTTACTTAATGCTAAGGAGACTTGGTGAAACAGGGAGTAGATTTTGCCAACATCTTATTATGAAAATTTCCAAACACGCAGAGAAGTGGGAAGAATTTTACACTGAACACCTGTATACCCCACCTAGCTTCTTCAAGTACCGTTTAATTATACATGTTTTGTCATGCATCTGCTCATTCCTTATCCATTGCTTTATCCACCCATCTCTCAATGCATCTTATTTTTCTGATGCATTTTAAAATTAAATTGCAGGGGCACCTGGGTGGTTCAGTCAGTTGGGCGTCTGACTTCAGCTCAGGTTATGATCTCGGAGTCCTGGGATCAAACCCCACGTCAGGCTCCCTGCTCGGCGGGGAGTCTGCTTGTCCCTCTCCCTCTGCCCCTCTTCACGCTTGTGTTCGCTCTCTCAAAATAAATAATGTCTTAAAAAATATTAAATTGCAGACATCAGGGCACATTTCACTACATACTTCAGCATTAATGAGTCCAATATTTGTTTATAATTCCTTTTTAAAAATATTGAAATAAAATTTTCATCCGATGAAACACACAAAATGTTACATGTATACCATTCAAAAAGTTTTTTCAGGTGTACAAGTCTGTGTAACCCAAACCTCTATCAAGATGCAGAACATTAATATCACTCTAGAAATTTCCCTCATGCCCCACCTGTCAACCCCTGTCCCACTTTCCCAAGGGCAAACACTGTTACGATTTTTTCCACCAAAGATTAGTTTTGCCTGTCCTAGAACTTCATGTAAATGGAACCAAAGAGTATGTACTACTCTGTATCTGACTAATCTTGTTCAACATCGTATTTTTGAGATGTAGCCACGTGGTTGAATGTATCAGAAGTTTGCTCCTTTTTACTGCTGGGTAGTATCCCGTCATATGAGTATTCTGCAGAACTACCCATTTTCCTGTTGATGGACCCCTGCGCTGTTTCCAGTTTGGGACTATTATGAATAAAACTTGTACAAATATTCTCACACAGTCTTTTTGTGGATTTATAACTTTATTTCTCTTGGATAAATACCTGGGGGTGGAATTGCTAGGCCGGCTAGGTTTATATGAAACTTGGCTTGATGAGAAACTCCCAGACCTCCTCCCAAAGTGGTCATGGGAGCAGTTTTCAATATCTTAACTAAGTATAATCACAAACAAGCAAATTTACTGAGTGTTTTCGATGGGCACCGAGCATAGCGCTGTATTTCATCTGATTCTTAAACCCAGCCTACGGGACAGATATTACTATTCTCATTTTACTTAGGACATAATCGAGGCACAGAGAACGAAATCTCTGCCCCAGGCCTCACAGCTAGTCAGTGGCCAAGGGTGCATTTGGATCTAAGCAGGTGGGATTCCAGCTCCTGCCTCCCAGTATGTAGTAATAAAAAAATAAGTGGCTGGGCCTTTTCTCGGGAAATGAATTAATTTCCTAAGAATGAAACTTGGTCATGGTAACCAGATGATGCTATGTTCATCAATAAACATGATATAAATATAAATTCTCACCCATTATTCGATGTGGTACCTATGGTGAACAGGAAGGTCCTTGGGTTATCTTCAGAGTTATCTCCAGCCCTGTGCAAATCCATCTAGCTGCTCTTTAGAGTAAGGGAAGGGTTAAACTTCAGAGTCGCTTCTGTGGGCCGGTTAATAAGAGCATGTTGCCCATCCTCTATAATTAAGAAAGGAGCCCAGGGCTTTACTGGGGAGGTATCCAAGCTGTGGTGAGGTGGGGAGGTAGGAAGGCACTCCCTCACATGGTTTTTCTAAGCTATTAGAGCTCAGTCTCAGATCCAGACTTGGCTTTGGAATATCTCTAGGGAATGCAAGGCAAGGAGGAGGACCAAGGGGAACACACCACGTCTTTTGGGCTGAGAGCCCACCTCTCATCTAGGACTCTGACATCCTAGCCCCCCTCTCTCATCTTTGAGAAGCTCACCAGAATTAAAAAAAAAAAAAAAAAGGAAAGGAAGAAAGGATGGCACTGGGCTTGGTAGGGGTGGTTGGGAGTCCCTGAGTCTTCTGAAAATGGGTATTAAGTTTGGACTTTTCATTCTGGCTCCAGGCCAGGGGGAGTATGAGAAAGTCAGTAGAGTATGTGGTGGTCGAGGTCCCAAGGCTTTTCCTCATTATTTTTAATCGTCTGATAAATACCAAAGTAACTCCACTCTTTTCGGGTCGTGTCTTAGCTACTTCCAAATGGTGTATTTGTCAGGATCAAGTCCATACTCCTTAGGATGGAGAGTGAGGACCCTGGACATCTGGGCCCAGCCTCTTTCTCCAGCTTCCTGACCTGCCACTCCTCCCTAAGCCCTGGGATGAAAATCATTTGCAGGTCCTATAGAGATCACATTTCCTGCCCACCCCCTCCTACTTGTTTCAACAACAGTGCCTCTGTTTTATCCTCTCTCCAGAATTCCCATTTATCCTTCAAGGACCCATTTCACGGGCGCCTGGGTGGCTCAGTCAGTTAATGTCTGACTCTTGATTTCGGCTCAGGTCATGATCTCAGGGTCATGAGATTGAGCCCCACATTGGGCTCGGTGCTGGGCGTGGAGCCTGCTTGGGATTCTCTCTGCCCCTCCCTCCTGACTCTCTCTCTTTCTCTCTAGTCACAAATATGGTAATTATTTGTTAACATACACACTGTACCTCCCAATCTTCTTTGGACTCCGATTTTTGTCCCTGGGGCAGAAATGTCTTATCCTACTTTATGTGTCTTGCCTAGCATAGAACAAAAATTAAATATAATCTTTCCTAATAAGAAAACATACGGACAGAGTTTTGAGTAAACAAATGCTTTATTTGAACCACCCCCAGAGATAAATCATTTGTTTCCCTTGCTTTGTACAAGGCTGATTTCATCTTGTGAAAAAACCCCACATTTTTGCTTTGGATGTTAACGTGACAGTTTTTACAAATATCGATACAGACTAGTTTTTCTGTCTTTCGAGCCCTCGGTGAGTTTTCTCCTGTCCAGTGGGTTTCTAAGTATACCCCAGTAGAAATATTTTTGGGAAACGTGTAGGCAGTTGGGATAGATGAGGTGCTTTCAAAACTATTGGTACACCATCCATTTTAACGATAATCAGGATTTTTCTCTGGAGAAGCTTAGAAAAAAAAGTGATGGTTCTGAAAACTTCTCTCTTCTTCCTTTTCTCCCATTTGCCTAGGCACTAACTTTAGATCTTACCTAGAAGCCTCCAGTTTTGCTCACAGTGGGACTGACGGGCCCCCTGCGGACTCAGGCGCAAATGTCCTGTTTACTCAGTGTTTTCTCAGCTTAAGGAGTCCAGCCCTTGGTCTCCTCCCTCCCCTCCCAGGGAGGGGAGCTGGGTGACTCTGGAGCCGCTCCTGTTAACTGGAAGAAGGAATTGGGCGTTGCTGGGCACAGAGCCAGGAACTTGAACTCTGCTGAAGAGTGGGCTCTGGGCAGCTGCTGACCCTCGGAGCAGGGCCGGCGGCCAGCTCACAGGGCATCTGGCTACCTGGGGAAGAGATTCTTCTGCGGCCGACAACAGGCAGTTTGTTCGGGCCGCCTGCCCTGATTCCTCTCCTGCTGCTTCTCTCTGTGTCCTTGAGCTCTTTGGTAACTCTGCCTCTCACCAAATTTTGCAATTTGCTCTAGACTTCAAAACCTCGGGCTCTACGTCCCCCTCCTTTAGAGCTGCATTTCTTTGCAAGTTGAAAACCAACAAAGAGGATCAAGTTTCCTTCTTCACTCCTTTTCTTTCAGGCTCCTGGAGCTGAACTCTGCAGACCTACATACCAGAGAGCCTCTATTTTATCCCATCACCATTTTGAAGATTTTCCCCAGCATTCATCTTAGGTTGATCTCTGACCTAGACGCTGACGAAGGAGCCACTCTATTTTCAGGAACACTCACCTTAATGAAACATTTGTGTTAGGACAGCACTGGTCTTCATTTGGGGTAGCCTCTAGGTTTCTCTGTTCTAACAACTGTTTTTTGTTGTTTACTGTTTTTCTTTCTCTCTCTCTTTCTTCCCTTCCTTCTTTCTTTCTTCCCCTCATCTCTTCCTCTTTCCTTCTTTCCTTTTTTCTTTCTTTTCTCCCTTCCTTCCCCCACGATCATGACATCTTTCTCCTGCTGCTTTTCTTTTCTTTTTGGCTTTTCTTTTCCACTTTTGTAATCTGCCTCTCCCTTGGTGGAATTTTCTTCCTTCTGTATGAAGTTTTATCCTTTCCAGTCAGCCTGCCCCTTCCTCCCTTTTCTAGCTACTTTTCCGCTCCAGGGTTTGATGAGATGTCAGGAGTCACTAGAGTTTCTGGGTTGCTAATCCGGGGATTAGGGCAATTCGTTTCTGTTCAGGGTTAGACTCCTGCTCAAACCTACTTCTTAACTTCAGGTGTAATCTCCCGTTTGTCTTGGGCTGCTGTTTCTTGGTGCTGCTTTGTTATTGTGTCACAATTAGCCACCCTCTTTCCAGACAAGGAGGCACCTTTTCTCATTTAAATTCCTCAGCTCTTCGGATTTTTCAGACAGATGGCTGCCCTAAAAATGGCAGATGAAATCTGAGGCACAGAAAAGTTATTATGAAAACCTTTTCCTTGAGACTCCTGTGGGTCCATGGATCACATTGGGTGTCATTTTGTGGCAAGAGCATTAGACATCAGGGTCAGAAAAGTTCCGGTTTTGCGACCTATCAGCTGTGCAGCTGTGCAACCTTGGGCAAATCACTTACCTTCTCTGGGCTCTTTGTAGTCTCTCTGGAAAAATGGGAACACTTCATGGGAATATTGGGGAGGTGAACTGGATTGAGATAGTCGACTAAATGAGCAGGGATGATGTCCTGCTTTATCTTGAAGTTCTTCAAAGTGAAGGGGTCATTAAACATTGAGATTTGTTTGGGTCAGTTTATTTTAGGTGGGTGTCAGGAGATAACTACAAGCTAGAAAAGGCGCCGAGATCCTTGTGTAACATTTGACTAAAACCAGAGGGTATAAGCTGTATGACTTTTTGTCTGGAGAAGGTCTTAAGGCGTTCGGATTGTTTTGGAAATCCGGTCGGGGCTCCTGTGGCCCCGGGGAGGTGCTCTGGGAAGTGTGATCTCTGCAAGGTGGTTTCAACATTCACTTCCCAGGCAAGCGGGAAGCCTGCTTAGAAAAAAACAGTGTGCGTGTGGGCCAAACCCAAAGCAGCCTGGGACTTTTCGGGCTGGCACCACCTCCTCTGGCTGTTTCTGAGGCCATCCAGAGGCCAGGGCCCCGTCAGATGAACCGGAAAGTAGAGAGCGGACTGCAGAGTTTGGACTCCTTGTAGCATAGAGAGCGGGAGGGAGGAGAGGGAGGAGAGGGAGGAGGGCCGCAGGGAGCAGAGGCCCCACCTTTCCATTCCGGCAAAGTGCACCAGCGAGCCCGGGTGAGTCACAGACCCTGGCGCTCAGTTTCCCAATAGGTGAGGGGCTAGCTCTTCTCTTGGGGAAAACGCATTGCGTTCTTACTGGAGTGGCCTTGGCAGGGTGCTGGAGCCCTCGGTCTGCCCGGTCTGGTCTCCGGGGCCAGGGCTGGGTTCCCTCATGTATGGCAAAAGCCCTTCGTGTGCTGGGCTGCTTCTCCTTGGCGTACAGCTCACAGGTAAGGGCTGGTGGGCTTCTTTCAGCCTTTCCTCCTTCTCTGCCTACCCTACAGAGTTAGCCAAGTGTTTCTGAAGTCACAGGAGTTTTGTGAGGGAGCCTGGGCCACAGTGGCAGTCTGTCTGGTTTTGACTTTACTGAAACTGAAGTTGGTGGGTTGCTTTTGGAGAACTGATTTCGGACAAACAGGTTTAGGTGTGTTTCGGCCGCTAGTGATTTGGGCACAGAGAGGGCTTTCTAATCTCAGGTTACAAACTTTTTTTTTTCTTTTTTTTTTTCTTTTTTTTCGTGTGGCTACTCTCAGCCTCCCACTGCAGGCAGGACTTGGCGCTAGGATTTCTGTGTGTGGGTCTTGTCCGGGACTCGCAGCAGCCCTGGAAAAGCTGAGAATTGATGGAGAGAGGACCCTGCCTCCCCCACCCCCGTGTCATTTTGAAACTGCCCCAACATGCAAGTTCTCAATGTCAATATCACGGTAGAAAAAAGGCCACGTGGTAGAGAGGTTCCAGGCGTGCAAGCAGAAGCTGGGCGGGGGTTGATGAATTCAGTTTCTGCAGAAGACTAGAAATAGTATGAAATCATAAGCTAACAAGGGCGCTTTCTGGAAAACTTCCAGGGGACCGTGATACCACAATACATAATGCTTAATCTGAATACATCTCTAATTCATGTTATGATTAGTTTTGATTTGCTTTGTTTGTTTCTGCTTTCAATTTTATTTGCTGACGTCTGTGTTTGATAGAACAGCTGGCAGTGGGTACCATGAGGCTGGGTTCTGGTGCTGTGGAGAAAGTGAGAGCACTAAGGAGGCTCGCTGTGTGGTATTTTTGGTTGTTCTGTGGCATGGGAGGGTCACAGGTGCATACAAGCCTGAGTATGCAGGCTCAGGATGAAGTACGTTTTAGAGCTGGGGCATCTCAGTTCAGTTTTGTGCCTCACTCAGACCTTTATTTTGGCAGTGTCCACAGAAATTCTGTTAATTACATATCTTCCCTTTTCCTTGTCTTTGCGCAGCCCTTTGGCCGATAGCCGCGGTGGAAATTTACACGTCCCAAGTGCTAGAGGCTGTCAACGGGACAGATGTTCGGTTAAAATGCACTTTCTCCAGCTTTGCCCCTGTGGGTGATGCTCTGACAGTGACCTGGAACTTCCGGCCTCGAGATGGGGGGCCTGAGCAGTTTGTAAGTAGATTATTGTCATTGGCCAGGGGACCCTTGGTTGGGAAAATAAGCCAGTCCATTTCTCCTTGCCCTTCTGTGCTTAGCTACAAGCGCAGGGCACAGCTGAGAAACAATTCTTGGGACAGAGACCAATAGAACTGAGGGGTCTGTCAACGGGAAAGCAAGAGGTTCTTGGGGGAGAGCTGCAGGTGGGGCAGTGAGCCTGGCTCCCTCCATCTCGGCCTCCTTGCCTCCATACTGAAGAAGACCTTTGGCCACTTCTCCCTTCCAGGTATTCTACTACCATGTGGATCCCTTCAAACCCATGAGTGGGCGTTTCAAGGATCGGGTGGTCTGGGATGGGAACCCTGAGCGGTACGATGTCTCCATCATCCTGTGGAAGCTGCAGTTCGATGACAATGGGACATACACCTGCCAGGTGAAGAACCCACCTGACGTGGATGGGCTGATAGGGGAGATCCGGCTAAGCGTTGTGCACACTGGTAGGTCGTGCAGGGGAAAACGGTTTGGGGAAGTGTGAGAGCGTGTAGAAAAGAGAGGGGTAATCTTTTGTGATGGCTGAAAGGGTAAGACCGAAGAGTCTCAGGGTAAAAAGGAAAGGCTTTGTCTGGCTGTGGAAAGAAACAGAAGGTTAAGCAAATGGACCAAGGAGTCTGTTACAGAAATGGCATTGAGTTTGTAAAAGGGAGAGGAAGCAATTCTCTGATAAAAGGCTAACAATAGATCCGTTCATTCACTCATTTATTCACCAGATACTTTTGAGGGCCTACTCTGTGTCAGGCATTGTCCCGCACTTGACCCATGCTAGCTCATTCAACTCCCACCACCACCCTAGGCGCCAGGTATGGGTAAGGACTGCTTTCCCTTATTAAGTGCTGCCACATGCCCGGGGCTTTGCATGTGTTAATCTCTACATATCACATCAGTTTATTGTGCTTTTAGTGCTCCACATTTTACTGAGGAGGAAACTGAGGCTCACAGAGATTAAGTTACTCGTCCAAATTCATGGAGCTGATACATGGAATCATTTAGACCTTAAACCCAGGCATCTTTGACTCCAAAGCTGTACTCTAAACGAATGTACCGTATTGCTCGCAATCCTGTAAAGGGAAACCTGGAAACTGTCCAGAGGACAAAAAGCAAATACCATAAAACTTCAGAGTTGTAAATCTGGGTTTGAGCCACTGTTATCATTTACCAACCGTCAATAAATCCTTTTTTTTTTTTTTCCTTACAGTGAGAATAATATAGCAAGGATTATGGTGAGGATAAAATGAGATAATAGATGTAAAAATTCCCCAAACTCTGACTTGCACTGAAAAAAAAATTTGTTTGCATTGAAAATTGTAACAGCTACCCCATACTGAGTACTTATGATGTGCAGACATAGCATGGGACAATATACATGAATTTTTTTTTTTTAGTTTATTTATTTTAGTGATCTCTACACCCAAAGTGGGGCTCGAACTCACAAGTTCGAGATCAAGAGTAGTGTCTCTTCTGACTGAGCCACCCAGGCACCCCAGGAATAGATTTTTTTAAATAAGAACTCAAGAAATGGATATTGTTACCCCTATTTAATACCTTGAAGAAACTGAGGCTCAAATAAGTTAATACTCCAAATCACACAGCTAGTAAATGGTGGAGCTGATATTTTAACCTGACTCTCTGGTGCTTGCTCTTTTTTTTTTTTTTTTAAAGATTTTATTTATTTATTTGACAGAGATAGAGACAGCCAGCGAGAGAGGGAACACAAGCAGGGGGAGTGGGAGAGGAAGAAGCAGGCTTATAGCAGTGGAGCCTGATGTGGGGCTCGATCCCATAACGCTGGGATCACGCCCTGAGCCGAAGGCAGACGCTTAACCGCTGTGCCACCCAGGCACCCCTGGTGCTTGCTCTTAACCAACATGTAATATTACTACCCAAAATGTATAAGCCTGTAAAGGGGTAGGATTTCCTCCTTTCATTCCTAATATCATCCTTTGGGGCCCCCATCAGTAGGGCTGTGTGACTTGGAGAAGTCATTTGAGTACTGAAAGAAGTAATGGAATGTCCTGGGACCTCAGTTTCTGAATTCCTCGGCAGCTAACCTGCATGAACAGGTTAGACAAGAACACGTGGTTCTTAAACGTACTGTGATCGGTCCTCCGACAATCTAGTGAAAGCCACAGCTCCGTTTCCCACAAAAATGTACACATAACACACAATATGATATGGAGTTTGTGGGCTTGTGGCCCCCCTCTCTCCCCGTCCTCCTTCACAGACTCCAGGCTGGAAACCCCTGGGCTAGACATTTTCTTTTTCTTTTCTTTTTTTTTTTAAAGATTTATTTATTTATTTATTCGACAGAGATAGAGACAGCCAATGAGAGAGGGAACACAAGCAAGGGGAGTGGGAGAGGAAGAAGCAGGCTCATAGCAGAGGAGCCTGATGTGGGGCTCGATCCTCTAACTCTGGGATCACGCCCTGAGCCAAAGGCAGATGCTTAACCGCTGTGCCACCCAGGCGCCCCTAGACATTTTCTAATGCCTTTTCTGGTTCTGAGGGTTTACTGAAGTTTATTTATTTAATTTTTTAAAAAAGATTTTATTTATTTGTTTGAGAGAGAGAGCACAGAAGGAGAGGGAGAAGCAGACTCCCCGCTGAGCAGGGACTCGGGGCTCCATCCCAGGACCCCGAGATCATGACCTGAGCTGAAGGCAAACGCTTAACCGAATGAACCACCCAGACGCCCTGGGATTACTGAAGTTTAAATCAGAAATCAGACTAAAAGACAGGAGACCCCGGCTTCACAGATTCTGCCAGGTCTACGGACCTCTCCCTCTGGGTTCCCTCTTGCATCACTATCGTTACTGATTTACTTGCCTATCTTCCGGGTGGGCAGGAGTTCCTTGAAGGTACTGTCTTTTTTGGCTTTGTATTTCCTTCGCAATGTCTGAACATAGTAGGCCCTTAATAAATTGGAATAAATGACTGACTGAATGCCAGAGGTGAGAGGGAATCGAGGAGGGGCGCCGGGTTTGATGAGATCAGCAATAACCTTACCCCACTAGGTGGGTCAACTGGCTCAGTGGTTCTCGAAGTTTCCGCCTGCACCAGAATCACCTGGAGGACTTGTTAAAACAGATTGCTGGGCCCCACCTGCAATTCAGGAGACACCTGTTAATTTGCATTTCAGAGTTCTTACGGGTACTGCTGCTCCTCCCAGGACTGTAGTTTGAGAACCACTAAAGGGGTCTGTGTGGTTTTCTAACTGCTCCTAGAGCTCACAAGGTAATACGGTGCGAGAAAGGAAGATTCCATTTAATGATGAAAATACATCCTTCTTATCACTTTAGATTTCATCATGTCCCTTCTCTTTTTAGAAACATGAGATCCGCTTTTTCTCCTTACAGTCCGCTTCTCTGAGATCTACTTCCTGGCCCTGGCCATTGGCTCAGCCTGTGCACTGATGGTCATAATAGTAATCGTGGTGGTCCTCGTCCAGCATTTCCGGAAGAAGCGATGGGCTGAGAGAGCTCATAAAGTGGTGGAGATAAAACCGTAAGGCTAGGCAGTTCTGGGAAGGCTTCTCTAACCTCTGTTATCGTGACTCTTGATACTTTACACTTGGGCTCAATGACTGTTCAACAGACGTTCTTCCCTCTGAGTAAGTCCTGTAGAAAAATTCAAATTGACAGGATGGATAAATCAGGGTGTGATTTAGTAACTTTACAAAAGCTTTCTTCATTTTATAGAAGACTTCATTATAGGCTTTATTATGGAGGATTTGATATTATCAGAATCTGCTTACGTAAAGCTTTTCTAGGATATTCCTTCCTTTTAATGTAAACTGTACATTTGTAAGGACCACTGGGCAGTCAGCAGGGGCACCACGAATCAGTGCCTAGCAAAGTCAGCCATGCGGATAGAAGGTGGTCAGAATATGTATATTTTTTGAGATTAAATTTATCCACCATAAACATTCACCTTTTTTTTTTTTAAGATTTTATTTATTTATTCGACAGAGATAGAGACAGCCAGCGAGAGAGGGAACACAAGCAGGGGGAGTGGGAGAGAAAGAAGCAGGCTCATAGCGGAGGAGCCTGATGTGGGGCTCGATCCCATAACGCCGGGATCACGCCCTGAGCCGAAGGCAGACGCTTAACTGCTGTGCCACCCAGGCGCCCCAACATTCACCTTTTTAATGTTCACAAAGTTGTGTTACCATCATCACGAATTCTAGAATTTTCATCACTCCCAAAAGAAACTCCATACCCTTTAGCCATCACCATTGTGCCCTGCCACCTGCCCCTGACAACCACTAATCTTTCTGTCTCTGTGGATTTGCCTATTGTTCAAAGGTGAGGAGAATGTAAAGTGCCCCCCAAACTGAGAAGGCACTTTGAAACAAAAATGAAGTAGGCAATTCCATATGGAATACACAGAGTTTTATGTTGAGTGACTTACTGATAGGAAGGATCACGAGGACCGGAAACGGGACAGCTGTGCAGCTAGTCTCCTCCGAAGTCCCATGTTTTAGTTTGCTGGTTTAGTTTGTTTGTTTGTTTATTTAAAAGATTTTATTTATTTGACAGACAGCACAAGTAGGCAGGGTGGTAGGCAGAGGGAAAGGGGGAAGCAGGCTCCCCGCTGAGCAGGGAGCCTGACGCCAGGCTCCATCCCAGGACCCTGGGATCATGACCAGAGCTAAAGGCAGACAGTAAACTGACTGAGCCATCCAGGCACCTCTAGTTTGCTGGTTTTAAAGGAGTGGGATGTGTTTCCCAACATGTAGCTGGTAGGCAAGCTCCGTCATGTTTTCTATGTTATAACTGCACTCAGCATAATGCCGCACACAGTGAAATGCCACCTTTGACTCACTGACAGCTTGTCACTGCATCTAGGATGCAGCGTTTGCATACACGTGATTGATCGCTAACGTTTAACAGACCTTCTGGCACCATCTGTGCCTCTGCAGAAAACTACATTATCTGCACCATTACCTTAATGGGTCCGTTGAAATCCAGAATAGGCTCCCTGGACATTCCAGTTTTGGAATGTGAGTGTGGAGTTTGCATTTTACATTACATCTTACACATTACTCTAGAACATGTAGCCCTGAAGAGGTCATTAAGCAGACTACAATAAGATGGTGGGTCAAAGATGGAGTCAGTGTGGCCAGCATTCCTACACCTATTCTAGACATTTCATATAAATCGATAATCATACAGTGTGGCCTTTTATGTTTGTGTCTTTGACTTAGTATATTTTCAAGTTCATCCATGTAAAGCATGTACTAGTAGTACTTCATGCCTTTTTATGGCTGTATAATATTCCTTTGCATGTACATACCACATTTTGTTTATCCATTCAATTGATGGACGTTTAAATTTTCTTTACTTTTTGGCCAATATGAATAATGTGGCTATGAACATTTATTTATAAATTTTTGTGTAGGCATATGTTTTCAACTGACTAACGTGGCTATGAACATTTATTTATAAATTTTTGTGTAGGCATATGTTTTCCACTCTCCTGAGTATATATCTAGGAGTGGAATTGTTGGAACATATGGTTACTCTATGTGTACCTTTTTGAGGAATTGCCAGACTGTTTGACAAAACAGCTATACCATTGTATACTCCCACCAGCAACATATGAGCTTCCAATTTGTCCGTATCCTTGACGACACTGGTTGTCTGACCTTCTGATTATAGCCACCTAGTGGGTGTGGAGTGGTATCTCACTGAGGTTTTGATTTGCATTTTCCTAATGACTAATGATGTTGAGCATCCTTCCATGTGTTTATTGGCCATTTGCATATCTTATTTGGAGATCTATCTATTCAAATATTTTGCCCATTAACAAGTTGGGTTCTCTTTTGTGTGTTGCCTTTTCACTTTCTTCTTCACGTCCTTTGAAGTACAGGACTTTTTGAATGTGATGAAGTCCAGTTCATCGATTTTTTTCTTTTGTTGCTTCTGCTGTTGGTGTCGTGTCGAAGAAACCATTGCCTACCCCAAGGGCGTGAAGATTTATACTTGTTTTCTTCTAAGAGCTTTACAGTTTTAACTCTTACAGTAGGTCTTTGATTCATTTGAGTTAAGTTTTGTATAGGGCGTGAAGTCAGAGTCCAGATTCGTTCTTTTGCAATTGTAGTTTTTCAGTTGTCCCAGCACCATGTGTTTCTTTTCCTCAAGAAATATTTACTGAAGTAAATAGAATTGATTTTTAAGAAGCCCAATGAACCCAACTCTGATATTAGGGATTGACTACAGAGCAATAAAGATGACTTCTAGGTCAACACAAAACCTTTTCTTTTTTCTTTTCTGAATAAGGAATGGAATTAGAGGCCGGATACTAATGGTAAACGAAGGTGTCTGCTTTAACTCCTTCAGGTTCCCAGATTGTATTCCCATCTGAAAGTATTCTGAAGTGTGTAGAAGTTCAGACACCCAGGGTCATGTGGAAGCATGTATGTTATTAGAAAGATGGCACTGGTGGTGTAGCTTTCTGTAAGCTTGGATCTATTCCCAGATGCATGTCATGCTTCCCAAAATATGGGAGAAAATACATCGCCCGGAGCTTGCTTTCTAAGATTTGTCTCTCTTGCTTCTTGTCATTTTCACCTGACATTGGTTTCTACTTCTTTGTTACAGAAAAGAAGAGGAAAGGCTCAACCAAGAAAAAAAGGTCTCTGTTTATTTAGAAGACACAGACTAACATTCTTAGATGGTGAGGCTCATAAATGAGTTGGTTTCTTTCCTTAGCTTTCTTGTCTGGCCCATCTCTAATGTGGATCTCCCAGATCTTGGGACTGTTAGGTTTTTTTCTATATGAAATTAGAGGAACTGGGTCAGGGAGATGAAAGTCTTCTATTAGTGTTATGGACAGCTTCCTCTTTCAGTGTGTTTTGTGCAAAGGATGAGGCAGTCAGACCCTACTGCCATTGAAGATGGGAGAATTCTAAGATTATTAGAGGCTTTGTGGTTATGTTTACCACAACCAAGAATAATAAATTAACTTTCAACATGTAAATAAATCTTTATTTTTTAAATGAAAGAAGTAATATCTGCTTGTTTTATTTTGTTGTAAACCAATCATGGTATCAAGAGAATGACTCAATAGATAGTCTG
The DNA here is from genome assembly GCF_002007445.2 of Ailuropoda melanoleuca. Classification (NCBI taxonomy): domain Eukaryota; kingdom Metazoa; phylum Chordata; class Mammalia; order Carnivora; family Ursidae; genus Ailuropoda; species Ailuropoda melanoleuca. The sequence goes on along the minus strand of NC_048225.1, from coordinate 14,202,717 downwards.
ACATTTTGACAAAACTTTTATACTACTTGGAATTGATTTCAACTCCTTTCATCTAGTTATTGGAACTATGAATCCAATTTTAGTAGTATATAGTTTTATTTTTCCAGTTTTCAGGTTTATTGTGCTTAAAGGGTAGGATGATTTATTTTTCATATGATCAGAATTTTTTCTATTCTCTGAAGTAGGTCCACTATTATTATTTGCAAAAAGAGTCACATTTTTGTGGCCTAAAGCTTCAGGGAGAGACCTCAAGGACTTAAAAAATAGAATATGGAGAGAAATGATTCTATTGTAAACCCAGAAGAATTTGGTATCAGAGAGAGATTCTACCAAGGGCTATTGTCTTTTTTTTTTTTTTAAAGATTTTTTATTTTATTTATTTGACAGAGAGAGGCAGTGAGAGAGGGAACATCAGCAGGGGGGAGTGGGAGAGGGAAAAGCAGGCTCCCTGCTGAGCAGGGAGCCCAATGCGGGCTCAATCCAAGACCCTGGGATCATGACCTGAGCCGAAGGCAGAGGCTTAACGACTGAGCCACCCAGGTGCCCCAAGGGCTATTGTCTTTTTATTTTTATAATTTTTTATTATGTTATGGTAGTCACCATACAGTACATCCTTAGTTTTTGATGTAGTGTTCCATGATTCATTTTTTGTGTATAACACCCAGTGCTCCATGCAATATGTGCCCTCCTTAATACCCATCACCAGCCTATCCCAATCCCCCGCCCCCCTCCCCTCTGAAGCCCTCAGTTTGTTTCCCAGAGACCATAGTGTCTCGTGGTTTTTAAAACCAAGCAAATTCTCTAACAAGTCAGGGTCATGGAAAATGAAGATGGAAATGAAAAGAAATTTAAGGAACTAACACAATCAAGCGCAATGGGACTGGATGTCCTCACTGGATGGATACTAGTTTGAACAAACTATTTGTAAGAAGATTTGGGGGGGAGGCAATTGGGAGTCTTGAATATGAAAATTTTGAATATGGATAATATTAGGGAATTACTGTTAATTTTTATTAGGTATAATAAAGGTAATGTGGTTACAGAGGAAAATGTCCCTATCTTAAATATATATTTATATATAATATACATTTATTACATATAAATTTATATATGTATTTATATCTAACAAAAACCAAATAGATACATGGCAAATACTGCAAAAAATGCTTTAAAATTAGGTGATGGGTGAATTCTATACACTGTCCTTTCTACTTTTCTGTGTGCTTGATCTTGTTTGTAATAAAAGGGGAGAGAGGAGAGAGAGAGAGAAAGAGAGAGAAGGCATGCATGTGTGTGAGTGAGGTATGGATCAAGTGTCCATGCAAGGCAGAGGCTATGAATTAAGGACACTGACACTGAGAAGTATGTAATAAGGATCAGGAAACATCTTTTAAAAGTTGAATTAGGGGGCGCCTGGGTGGCACAGCGGTTGAGCGTCTGCCTTTGGCTCAGGGCGTGATCCCGGCGTTGTGGGATCGAGCCCCACATCAGGCTCTTCTGCTATGAGCCTGCTTCTTCCTCTCCCACTCCCCCTGCTTGTGTTCCCTCTCTCGCTGGCTGTCTCTATCTCTGTCGAATAAATAAATAAAATCTTTAAAAAAAATAAATAAAAGTTGAATTAGGAGGAGAACAAGTACATTAAGAGTAGTTTCCTTCACAGTGGAGAACACATCTAATAATATATATGTAATTTGTAATTCCAGGTACCTCTATGCACTCTTCCCAAATGCATTATCCATTTAAACTTTTGTATTTCAGAAAGCTGAAGATTCCCAAGAACAAGAATCTTAGGATAAGCTGAAGTTAATGGAAGCTTTTCTTTGGCTTTTCCAGCTGTGACCTGCCTTCCAACCAGCTCTGCAGTCCATAACCAGCTAGATGAGCAACATCTCCCTGGAGCTGGCACAGGCCCCTCTCGAGCAGATGCCAACAAACTCCCACACAGCCTATTTCTAAGGATTTATTTAATTTCAAAGTGCAGATATTTTTCATGTGCTCATTATTAGCCTTTTATACTAAGAAGCTACATTTTTGCCCTTAAACACTCCTTGTGGATTATTAATTGTCCACACATACAGTGGTATCAAATGAGATGAAAGCCAACTTGTCTGTCATGACATTTCCTTTAACATACTAGTTCTTCAGAGTAGCACTCTTGCTACTAAAGTTAATGTGTTTACTCTTTCCTTTGAACTCTTATTTAAAAGTGAGCTAATTCTCCCAGCTGGAAATCTTAAATTCAATGGGAAATTTAACAGGAAATCTTAAATTCAAACTGTTAAAGAACAGTTTGATTTTTCATGGCTGTCCTTAAGTATGGGACACATCTTGTTTTATTGAATTTCTTTCAGTATCCTAAATGATGTTTTTTGTTTTGTTGACCCAAGTTTTATAATAGCACAAATCTATCACAGAGTAGCTAGAAAAGTTTATAAATGCTTATTGATTGACAAATGCAACCCCAGGACAAATCACTTGTCACCTTTTTTTTCTGTGTTGTGAAAAACAACCAAAACTGCAGGTTTTCATGAGCAGTGGATACCGTTTCTCTTACTATTCAGTTATCTATAACAACAGAGCAAAATCTATGCTCACTTGCAGACTGGGATCATTAAGCAGTTACATGGAAGGATTCTGAAACAGTACATTACAACTGTAAAAATTTAGGGCTGGTGAAAAAAATCAACCCAAAATGATGATAATTTTGTACAGTTAAAGCTCTGAGAACTGGATGAGATTATTTATTTTTTTCCTTATCTTATTTCCTTTTTGCTTTGATTTACTTGCTTACTTTGTGGGAGGGAGGATTTGGTATGGGGCAAAACAAAACAAAACAAAAAAACCCCCAAAACTAACAACATGAAACCAGCTTTATTCATTTTTTCCCTCATAGTAGTACAGAAAGCAAACTTTATAAGTGGGCTACGGAAAGAAGAGTGCTTTTTAAAGTGTTTAGTCTCCCAGTGTCTTTCCAAACTTAAGCTATAGCAGCATTTATTCAAAATGTACAAAACATCTGAAAGTTTGGTTGCCCCCTCTCCCCCATCTTTACAGTCTAATATTTTCAGTTTTCACTGACTGGGCCAAAGATGGTCTTTCTTTTAACAAACAGGAATTTTCAAATAGGTTACCTGTATTTAAAGATGCTGAACTTTGATATTTTTTTGAGTATTTTTTAAAATAATTGGTAAAATTTACATATGAACCTTGATTCTGAATTCATTCCATACCTGTCTCATTTTGTCTTTTACACTAAAAAAGTAGTTTTAATACTCAGTTTTGAAACTAAAAGTTAGATTTAAGGTCTATATTACCTTTAACTCACATTTTCTATTTTTCTCCATAATTCAACCTTTGAAAATAACAATATTTTTTTCAAACAGATGGCCTGGATGATGTTCCATAAGTGTAATGAAGAAGTGGTTAAAAACTCACAGAAAGGCTTTTCCAGTAAAACTTGTAGCTTGTATCTTGGCTAAATATTCAGGGGTTAATATGACCCTGTCGTTTAGTGTCTTTTTCCAAAAGATAACCCTTGTACTGTAATTTATTTTTTATTGTGCCTGAAACACGCATGTATATAACCTTTAGTAATAAAGAATTTTCAGTTATATAATTTGCTTATATACAAATCTAAACATTTTACACAGCAACTACCAAAAACCAGATGGTTATATATTTTATCTTTACTGAGGAATTTCCTTAGAGGGAGCCTGGAAGTCAATCATGGATAAAGTTAGTTTATACTGGATAAATGTCTATGCATTTCCACAGAATTCCACATTGTTTTGGACGACTGGGAATTGGGTACGATAAACTACTTAGTTTGGGAGCTCTTCTGAAGGAAGGGTATCATCTCTTTTATTTGGTACTCTTACATTACCTTCTCAATAGAGAAAATCACTAGCTTTCAAGTCTGGTAACGGAATGGGAATTGAAAAATGAAAGCTTATTAAACTTTCCCAAAAGCTGAAGCATACTTTCGTTCCCCTCTTGTTTTCATTAAATACACACAGATTCCAAGAGGACAGATTGACTAATGATTGGAGTAGGATACCATCCCATCTCTTTTTTAGAAGAATGGGACACCATTACTTCATTTCACTTCCAGCACACTGAAAACATTACTTGCTTCTACCACCAAAAGAGTTCCTTTTTTTTCCTCTATGATATGTTGTAGTCATTTCATCATTGCCACTGTGAACAGCAGTTTAATAAATACCCAATTTACGTAGGTATTGAGCTGGAGGCTGTGATAGCTACACACGAAAGACGAACCAAAGACGCTTCAGGTACACATTCGTCACGAAGGCCTAGTACATATTTATTGACTCATCCTGTATAATCTCCTACGTCACTTATAACTCTAAATTTATAGAAACCTATTTTGAGATAGTTCAAATAAATCTGTAGGGAGCAAAAAATGACTTCTGAAGAGAGTCGGAGGATCGAGACTATTTAGTACGACAGAATTCCATACAAATAAATTGTAATTTTTCCACAGTCTGTGGCTTACTTCATTGTCAAGCAAAAGAGAATAATTAATTCTTACTCGAGACTTAAAAGAATCGCGGGTCAGAGCAGGTTCAGGTGTGGCTCTGGAAAGATGCCACATTCCTACGGCAACTTCGAATCGCCATTTTGAGTGTTCTCGAGACCTCCCGCCCTGACGTCACTTCCGGTATCACCTGTGTGGTTACCGGGAGCTGTAAACAACGTGTGCAAACATCCAGAGAGCTGTCGGGATGCAGCAGAGCGGAGCGGCTGGAGGCCGTGGCTGCGCTCTGTTCCCACTGCTGGGCGTCTTGTTCTTTCAGGGTGAGAGCGTCGGCTGGGTCCCCCAACTTCCGGCCGGGGGGGGGTTAGGGAAGATGGTCGGTTTTCCGGTTCCGGTGGGGGGGGTCTCAGGAAAGCCCCCACACCATTTCTGGCAGTGCTGGAAGTGGGACGGTGTGAGGGAGCGTGTTCTCTTCTTGTATTCACCAGCCGCCTGAGGGCCGTTGGCAGCTTGTCAGTGCTTTCCTGAGCCCTGGGGAGCTCGACCACCTTGCGTGACTGCTTTGTATTCTGGGGATGGCACGACGTGATAGAACCACGGAGCGCTCTGGCTTTGTGGGCACGCCGTGCTATCTTGTGATGAGTTACCAGCGGTTGACTCTGCTGTGGTTTTGTGGGCTGTATGTCCTGATTAGGAAGGGGCAGGTCTAGTGTTCGGGAGTTTGTCTCAGTAATTTTGGGAAAGAAAATCATGACTGTTGGTGCTTTTATTTTTTGTAGGTGATTTCCAGGGCCTTGGAAGTAAAATGTTTTATTAGTCGCAGAAAGGATGTGCTGTGATTTCGTTACAGTAGAGACGCCTTTTGTTGAGGAAAAAGCAACTGCTGTAGCATGTTAATAACATTTTTAAAATACAAGAAAGAGCATATCAACTTAAAAATTTTAATCTATTGGGGCGCCTGGGTGGCACAGCGGTTAAGCGTCTGCCTTCGGCTCAGGGCGTGATCCCAGCGTTCTGGGATCGAGACCCACATCAGGCTCTTCTGCTATGAGCCTGCTTCTTCCTCTCCCACTCCCCCTGCTTGTGTTCCCTCTCTCGCTGGCTGTCTCTATCTCTGTTGAATAAATAAATAAAATTTAAAAAAAAGAATAAAAAAAATTTTAATCTATTAACTAATATCGTAAGTACAGTAGTCACACTATGGCGTATTCTTAGAATTTGGATAAATTTTGCTTTCCTGAAGTTTTCAAATTGCACAAATTAAAGCCTAACCTAATTACCTTCATTTTAGGGCGCAATTATGGATTTGTGTGTGTGTGTGTGTGTCTTGTCAGGAAATTATATGTTAATAGAGCTAGAAACAGAGTGAACTGTTAAATTCATAAAATTTCCCCGTGGCTAAGTGGGTATTTCTGAAGGGGGCCTTTGACCTAAAGACTTAAGTTGTTCTAAATCTTAGCAGGTAAGGCCAGGAAGTTATTAGTTTGATGACTAATATTCATGTTGCCAGCACACTCCCTGATCCCTCCCAGCACTCTGTCATCACAAGTGTCCAGTTTTTCAGCTAAATTCTTTTGCAATATAATATTTAGGCTAACCTATCACTTCACATAATCCCTGTTTCATCTTTCTCTCCCTCTCACATATTCAAATATTGTCCTGTGAGAAAAAAAATTCTAGAAATGATGGGTAGTTTCTTAAACTTGATGTCATTTTACATTGAAAAGCATCCACCAAATATAGCAGACCAAATAATTCAAACTTAAAATTTTATTTTATGACCTGTATGTACTTGAATTGACTTATCTTTTGTCTTAAAAAAAATTACAGCTTTATGGAGATAGAATTCACATGCCATACAACTTACCCATTTAAAAGGTACAATTGGGTGGCTTTTAGTAAATTCACAGATCTGTGGCATCACCATCATAGTCAATTTCAGAATATTTTCATCGTCCCAAAGAAAAACTCCATACACAGTAACAGTCACTCCTCATTACTCCCTTCCTTCAGCCCCTGGCAGACACCAATCTACTTTCTATGGCTATGACTTGCCTATTCTGCACATTTCACATAAATGGAGTCATACAATATATGTTCCTTTGTGGCTTGTTTCTTTCACTTAGTGTGTTTTCAAGGTTCATCCATTTTTTTTAATATTAAACAATAGACTTTGGTTTCATACCAGTGTTTATTTGCTTTTCCTCTTGAAAGATAGCACCCATTAAATGATTATCTTCTTTGAATTCTCCAAGTTATAAACATGGTCCTGTTTTATCAGTTGTCATAGTACATAGAAACAATAGATTAGGCAGCCTAGGATTCTTATACTTATCTCCATTTAAGTGTGCACTTTTATGATCCAAATGTTGACAGATTTGTATTTTGAAAAATTGGGTGTACAAAACTGGGAGTTTTGTCATATTTTTTTCATTCCTTCTGTGTATAAAATTACATATATTTAAATGTGATTTTCTTGTTTTCCTCCCAAATTAAAAAAATGCTAATTATTACGAGTATTTCTATTGTTGGCTATTTTGACTTGGCAAGAATGTTTTTTTTTTATTTAGGAGAAAAGATAAATATCCCTCAGCACACTACGGCATGGGTGAAAATTTCTAAATAAATGTAACAATGGATTAGTAATTTTTTTCTTACTTTATTTTTTGAGTGGAGTAGACAAATTATTTTACATCTGTTGATTGTAAACACTTAATTTCAGTATAATATATATATACAGAAAAATGAACATATCATAATTGTACAGCTTAATGCATTTTTAGAAACTGAACACATCTGGGTAACCAGCACCTAAATCAGGATATAGAATGTTACTGGTATTCCAGAAACCTTCCTTATACTTTCTTTCAGTCATTATCCTTTCTCTCCCAAGGGGAACCAACATCCTGACATGTAGATTAGTTTAGTTCATCCATGGGTCTTACTTTTCTCTATACACTTAAGACCAACTTATCCAGTGTTTAGATTTCAGCAAAATGACTTTACATATTGATAATTGTAGAAAAATCATGCTCATGAATATGGAATTCAGATATATTAACAAGAAGTTGGTTGATAGGTAGATTTATTAATGGTGTACTTACTATAATTCAGTAACCAAATTTTGCTCAGAACTTGTAGTTTCTATGCTTATTTTGCAATGATTTTTGTTTCATAAAAAGGAAACTGTGCTGGTTTGGTTCAGTTTAATATTACTGAGCATCCACAATGTGCTAGTTTCTGTTTTGATGAGCTCAGGGTCTATTGGAGAAGACAGACAAGTCAACAAATAATTTTAGAATCTGGTACTAAGAGAGAAATGTGGGAGCACAGGAGAGGTGCCCTTAATCTGCCATGAGGATACAGGGAAGACTAACTGGATGTGCCGCCAAAGTTAAATCTCGGAGAAGTTAGAGATAGGGCATGAGTCAAATTCCAACATAGAGAGGAACATGAACAAAGCATAGAGGCATTAAATAACTTAACAAGCAAATTTTCTGAAACTTATACTTTGATTGGGTTAACTTAAATCACACGTGGAGTCTGTATGTGCGTATGTAACAATCAGTGTGCAGAGGTAGTTGGAGGGACGTTAATGATACTATGACTTAAAACTGTAACCCATATATTTCTTCTTTGCTCTAAACCAGGGTTGGCAAACTTTTGTAAAAGGCTAGAGAATAAATATTTTAGGCTTTGTGGGCCATAGGGTCTCTGTTGCAACTACTTAGCTCTGCTTGAGTAGCACAAAAGCATCTATAGACAATATATAAATGAATAAATGTGGCCGTGTTCTAATAAAACTTTATTTACAAAGAGACATTGTAGGTTCGATTTGGCTCACAGGCCATAGTTTGCTGACCTTTGCCCTACACCAAGTGTCCATGGACATTATCTCTTGGCTATTTCAAAGGCACATTAAATTTATCCAAAATCAAGCTCATGTTCTTCCCTGCCAACCCTGGTACTTTTCTAGTCTTTCCTATGTCAGTGAATGATATCGCCAAGTCAGCAGTCTGGGAGTCATCCTTGACACCTCTGTTTCTCTAATATTCCACATCCAATCCACCACCAACTCTTGCTGTAAGTATTGTCTTCCTAGTTTTTTCCATGTCCACTATCACCAACTTCAAGCTTTCTTTATTTCTCATTTGACTATTGTAGTAGCCTTCTAAGTAATCTCCCTGCATTTACTCGACTCCTCCTAAGTATCTTCCCTAGAGTGATCTTTTAAAAATGAAAACTTCATCATGTCTCTTCTCCTTCAGTCCCATATTTAAGTATTTTCCATGGCTTCCCATTACTCTAAGAATAAGGACCCAAATCTCTGAGGTTCTGCATGATCTGCTTCCTCCTTACTTCCTAGCAACATCTTTCTCTCATGTTTTTTGTGTTGGAGCCATACTGCCTTCCTTTTGGTTCCTTGGCTGACTGTGCTCCTTCCTGGCACAGGACCTTTGCATATGCTGTGTTCTCTGCCTGGAGTGCTCTCCCTCTCCTCACCTTGTCACCCTTCCTTCAGAGCTCAACTCAAAAAGTAACCTTTTCAGGGAAACTTTCATTAACCACTCCCTTCTCCTCTACCATAACTGGTGCCATTCTCATAGTCACTCTCTTTGTCTTTGCTTTGTAGTACTTATCAGATTTTGTAATTATACATTTGTGTTTATGATTGTTTGGGTAATGTGTTGAACTTTTGCTGTATTTTAAGCTCCAAGATAGGGAGTGTATTTATTTTGCTCACGTTTAATTCCAGGCTCAGACAGTGGCACAAAACAGATCCTCAGTAACTATATGTTTGAAGAAGGAATGAATGGATAAGAATATTGTCATGGAAGCCTTGGGGTAGAGAAGGATAGAGAAGAGCAAGGAGTCACTGCATGAGAGAGAGCCAGTAAAATCAGGACAGAAGAGTATCTATTGGAGGTTTTATCAGTTGGATTTTGTAGTTTTAAGACATGATGCTCTTTACCAGAAATGGTAGTAGAGTCTGTATTGCACTATAGGGACCCAGAAGTGAATGGGAAGGGAGGAAATGGAAATGCCGGGTGTACGCTGCTCTTTCACAGAGTTGGCCTAGAAAGGAAAGAGAGGGCAGTAGTTGGTAACACGTAGCGTTGCAGGGTTAAGAAAAGATCATTATTATTTTGTTTTGTTGTTATTTTTTGTTGTTAAGGATGGGAGAGACTTCTCTGTGTTTAGAGGCTGAAGGGGGAGAGAGTCCCTCTGGAAAGGAAGAGATTTGAAGATAGTAGAGAGGGTTTTTCTGCTGAAGCAGGGCTTGGTGGGGAGGGATCTAAGGGCAGAAACAAAGAGGTTGGCCTTGTGTAGGAGAAGGGATACCACACCCTTTCAGATTGGAAGTATGGGTGGTTGTAGACAAAGGAGAGTGCATGGCTGGGCAGTTTGTATAGCCTTAAATTTCTTGAAAAAGTAAGAGGAGACATTTTCTTCTGAGAATGAGGGATTTGGAGGTTGCGTAGAGGGTGGAGAGAATGGCAGAGGTTGGAGGAATCAGAAAGAGGAGCTGACCGCGGCTGGTTAAAGGGTCATTGTGCCTCATTAAGGACTCAGCTATAGATGGAATCCACAAATTTCTTATGGTAACTCTCTGTGCAGTTTTGTGATTTTTCTCCTTCAGTGTGCACCCACCGCAGTCTAGGAGCGGTCATCTAGGGCTGAGCTTTTCCTGAACGGGTGCACTGGAAAGAGAGGAGTGTAGAGGACTTAAGAATGTTGGAAATACTGTAAAAAGGGGATAGGAAGAGAGTGGGTGACTGAGGCGGACACTTCGTTTCTATACTAGAGTTTCTGGTGACCTGTCCACCTCTTTCTCTCAGTCTCTGTCTGCCTCCTTCCCCCCGAGTTTTTGCCCTCGAGGTGCTTGTGTGTAAAAGGGGAAATCGAGGGCAGTCAACAGTACGTGTGCTTGCGTGGCATTATGTACTAACTGTTGGGGGGACAGTGAAGAAAGAGCAGTGAACTGCACCAGGGAAGGCATCACAGACGGGGCTGCTACTGGAGCAGGGTTTTGAAGGTGTGTGACCATTGGGGGGGTGTGGTATGGTAGGGACAGGTTGGATTGGTAGAAATGAAGAGAGCCTTCCAGACAAAGCCATATTCAGAGAGTGGCATGAAAGGACAGAGTAAATTTGGGAAACGGAGGACATTCTGGGCATGGTGAAAGGGATGGGGGGTTGGTGGGTGGAGAGGCAGAAGTTTGGGGCCAGATTGTCACTATGTGGATTTTATTCTATAGCCCAAGAAGGAATTATTGAAGGTTTTTGAATGTTTGTGCTGTTCATTTTAATAATAACAGCTAACATATACTGAAAGGTTCTCTTTCAGAGGCTGTGCGAAGCATTTTATGTGTTATCTTATTTAATGTTATTGGATCCTTACAGTGATCCAGTGAAGTACGTCTTGTCATTCTTCCCATTTACTGAGTAAGGAAATTGAAACTTGAACAAGTTAGGTAGCTGTGATTAAAATCTCACGCTAGAAAGTAGTTGGGCTAGAATGCAAATCCAGGTCTCTTTAATTCTAAATCCATGCTTTCAAATCTCTTGACTGTACCTACATTTTAGGATAAAGTAATAGTATTGGGAGAATGTCGATTATCTGCTGGATCTTAAATGGTGTGTAGGGTGGGTCGGGACTGAGGGCTTGGGAGAGAGTAGGGGCTGAGGGATGAACGCTTTCTGGGCGAGGAACAGCGTTTGCCAAGTCATGGAAGGAACGACAAGTTTAGCATGGCAAAGTCAGAGTGGATGTGGAAGAAACGGAGGTAAGTCTCATCTTTGGGATGGGTCAGATGCTTATTAGAGTTGTGAGCTCAGTCTTGGTCTCCTCCTTTTAAGAATGTGAACAGACTAGATTGTCTTGAGAGGAGCAAGGAAAATGATTCAAAGCAGACAGAGGTAAAGGTGTTGATGACTCATAACTGTGTCTGTGATGGGAAAGGTTGAGACAGTGTAGGCAGAAATGAGGAGGCGCACTGGGCACTTACTCTGGGGTAGGCAGGCTTTCCAGTGTTAACACCCGTTTTAACTCATTTGTTCCTCACACTGACCTTCTAAGGTAAGTGCTGCTGTTATTATCATTCTCACCAGAGTGAGAAACTGAAGAGTAAAGGAGCTTGCTGAGACCACAGAGCCAGCAAGCCATAGTGCTGGGATTTGCATCCTACCTCAACCAGGGGGACTGCGGGTGTGTGGATGGACTGTGGGTTTGTTCTGTTCTGAATCCTCCCCACTCTGTTTGCCTTTGGCCTGCCAAAAGAATCAGGGCTTGTTGCGGTGGAGAAGAAAGCAGTAAAAACAAAGTGCTGGTGACTTTCCTAGAAAATGGCTCCCTCGTGGAAGATAAATTTCTACTCAGTGTTTTTTGAAAGGGGGTTGGTCAGAATAAAGTTGGAATGCCGATGTTGGACCTATGAGCCAGTTATGGCAGGAGTTAATTCTCTAGAGAGTTTAAAAACGATATCTTATTTTTGCATTTTAGAATGCATTAAATTGTTCTGTTTTCCTCCCCATGATTTACTTTTAATGGATGTGGGATTCATTAACCAGCTTTAAGAGAGGAAAAGATAAAACACGACTAGACAGAACCTGGAGGCAGTTTTCTAAAATTCTTTGAAAAAATTTCCTCTTCTCATTTCCTGTTCTCATTTTGCTGGTGGTTGAGAAAGTGGTAGCTTCAGGTTACAGCCAGGCTGTACACAGGGGCAAGTCCCTTAGATCACAGCAGCTGCTATAATTTCTGGGGTGTCAGTGTGTCAGGGGGGTTGCACGGCATCGCCTTTTAGCTGCTATGGGCGGACCTACTTGTTTGTACTGTGTTTAACCACAAGTCTGTATTTGGAAAAATGCTGGTGTGATTAAGTTTTAGATTTTTACCCAAGCATCCATTCTGTGATTTAATATTGTAAAATGACAAAAATACTACCCTTGATTCATGCAGATACCTGCTTCTTGTCCTTCTGGGCCTGCCTGAGAAGATATTTATTTTATTACTGTGAGAGCCCGAAAAATGATAGTGTCTCTGTATTGCTCACTCACATCTATTATCTGTCCCAGCCTAACGCTTACCTTTTAAATGTTTGGGCTTGCCTTGATTAGGTGTTCACATCGTCCTTTCCTTGGAGATTAAAGCAGACGCCCACGTCCGGGGTTATGTGGGAGAGAAGATCAAGTTGAAATGTACCTTCAAGTCGACTTCCTCTGTCACTGACAAACTCACCATAGACTGGACGTACCGACCCCCCAGCAGCAGTCGCACAGAATCAGTGAGTGCTCCCTATTAAGGAAATGTCTTTGAGTCTTCAGTGGTCCACAGCTCTGGACTCCTTTTATTCCAGGTCCCAGGCATACCTCAGGCCTTCTCATCTTAGAATCAAACATGAGCTTCTGCATAAATAGAGGAAGATGAGCTTCTATCCTGTATGGCATTCATTTGGTCATGTAGGGCTTTTCATTTTCCATGTGAGAATATTGTAAATAAGCTATAGGAAAAAAATGGTCGGAAACTCCGAGGAGATGTGATTTAATTTTGTTTCCCCTTTGTTGTTTCCTTTTGCATGTTATCATTGCTTGTTTTCAGATTCAAGCTACTAAAAAGAGTACCTCCAGTACTGTGGGACAGAAAAATTCTATAGGTCCCCATCATAGACATCTTTTCTCATAAAGTTGCTCATTTCCTGTGGTATGAGGTTGTCTCAATGGGTGTATCTGTTGGTATATCTGTACTCTGTGGATTTGTCTTGGCCTCGTCTCCTAGTGTATAAACATCTGCATTGATTTATATGGCTCCCTTTGAAGGAGATGGTGGCACCTCGTGTGGGTGACAGATGGTCTTGCAGTATTAGAAGCAATATACTTTATACACACATATAAAACACATTTATGGTTCAGCTCCCATTGTGGATGTCTAATTGAAGATTGCAATGCTGTAAAAAACCCTTTCTCTTTATGCTTCCAGCAATACCTTAAGTTCAGGATAGATGCTATCAAGAATGCGAATGTCGTAGCTGTATGGAAGATTATATTTTTGAAAGTATCCTTAATTCTTTTATCCTGTTTCCTTTGTTGGAGAACTTTCTCTTTGATTTTAATATATGAGCTTTGAGTTTTGTTTTAGGACCCATTATCGAATGCCACATAGCTAGGAGCCAGGTAGGGGTTTTCCTCGAAGGCAGGTAGGAGTCTATTTGTGGTTGCTTTTTCTTTAGATTTAAAATAGTTCACTTTATTTCCAGTGGTCAGAAAACTATGGCTGGCCTTATTTGACTCTGCCTCCTTGAACAAAAGTAGGACAGAGCGTGCAGTGGGAGATCTTCTTGGTTCAGAAAACCTTAATTGCAAACAGCAGTTCCTGTATGCTGCTGCTTTCTGTGAGACTGGTCAGAAAGCAGGCTCACGCAGGTTGGAATCAGTGTACCCGTAAAGTCACATTACCTGATTGCCGCAGTCCAGGTCAAGTCAGTCAGGATTCTGTTAGACTAAGCGGTTGGCAAGGATTTGGGTATCACCAATTCAACTTGGAGCTTACAGGTTGGATTAATCTTGAAGATACACAGCAGGCCTTGTTTTGTCAGTAAGAATTTCAAACCCTTCTATATACATGCTGATAATCAGTGGTAGGCATTCTTTACCTCCCTGTGAGTGTGTGGGGTGGGTGGGGGGGTGGGTGTGTTTTTAAAGATTTTATTTTTAAGTAATCTCTACACCCAACATGGGTCTTGAACTCACAACCCTGAGGTCAAGAGTCACTGCTCCACGGATTGAGCCAGGCAGGTGCCTCTTACCTCCCTCTTTGGAACACTCATCACACATGTTATTAATTCTTAATATCTGTCTTTCCCATTAGACTGTAAAATCCATGAGAGCAGGACCCGTGCCTGTTTGGCTCTCACTCTATCATTTTGCTTAACACAGTGCCTAGCACATAGTAGGTGTGCCATAAATATTCGTTGAATGAGTGCACGAACAAATGAACTGAGAAGTGATTCAACATCTTCTCTGGGAAGCTGCTCTTCAGAACTGAGCAATTTAGTGGTTGTGAATGGGGAAGTACCAAGTAAACAAAGAAAGAGGAAAGCCTTGAATCTTGCGTAAGAGAGAAAGATCATATTGTCTTGTAGTACCTGCCTGGCCTACCACCAGACATAATGAGGTGCTTCTGGTGACAAAGCGACCGGTCACCAATGTGAAGAGGCACCATTTTAATTCAACGTACATTCATTGAGTCCTGATCATGCATTTGGCTTGGGGTTTTTATTAATTGCCAAGATAGATAACTCAAGAGAGGCTTGGTTATATTGTACCTACTTTTGTTTGAGATTAAGCCGAAGCTTCCCCTGCCCACATACTGCCTGTGTGCCTTTGAATAACTCACTTAGTTTTTGGCCTTGTTTCCCTTTCTACAAATTTGGAATAATCATACCTGCCCCATGTATCGTTCAGTGTTGTTATGCGGGTCAAGTGAGTAAATCTGTGGGAATCATTTGCACACCAGACAGGACTACACAAATAATAGATGCTACTTTAGAATAGGGCTTCTCAGCTTTGGCACTGTTGACATTTTGAGCTGGAGAATTCTTTGTTGTGGGGGGCTATCCTATGCACTGTTAGATTTTTATCAGTATCCCTGACCTCTACCCACTAGATGCCAGTAGCATTCTCCCCAACTGTGATAACCAGAAGTGTCTCCAGATATTGCCAGATGTTTCCTGGAGGCCCACATTGCCCCCAGTTGAGAACTACTGCTTTAAGACTTCAAGGAGAATTTAGATCTTTGAGAGTTAGGATCCTAGGACTCTTTGGTCTCTCATTTTCCTGATAAGTTGTATTAACTTGTCTTTTAACCTATAGGATGGAGGTGAACAAAACATAAAAAAAAAAGTCCAACTGAGAAAACCCATTATCCATTTGTATTTTATTTTGGACCTGCTTAGCTTTACATTTTCATTGCATTTTGCAAATTAACTTTTTTGTTTGTTTGTTTGTTATGGTTTTGCTTTCTTAGATTTTTCATTATCAGTCCTTCCAGTACCCAACCACAGCAGGTACATTTCGGGATCGAATTTCCTGGGTTGGAGATGTATACAGAGGGGATGCGTCTATAAGCATAAGCAACCCTACCCTAAAGGACAATGGGACATTCAGCTGTGCTGTGAAGAATCCCCCAGATGTGCACCATAATATTCCTGTGACAGAGCTAACAGTCACGGAAAGGGGTAAGCTAACTGCCACCTTCTTCTGCCGGGTTCCGTGACTACCGTGCTGCGTACTGGAGAGGTCAGGGACAAGCAACTACCTGTCTTTGTAAGCCAGTCTGTCAGTGGAACATTCTGCCATCCTGAATTGGCTATTAGGATGAATTTCTTGACCTTGATTTTGCAAACCGAAGTTGTTATTCAAATGTTGTTACAGTTTCCCCATTATCTATTTTTTATTTTAACTTCAGGTGCCCAGAGGTCTTGTGGAACGCGTCACAAACCCCTAAGAAACGGAGGCTTGTTGTCTGTGTGACGTAGAAGTCATCTGATTTCCCCAGTCTGTTCAGACCCTCAGTTACGGGGCCGTGGTCTTGCCCGTGTGTTGAAAGGGAGCCCCTTCTAATGATGGGAGGCAGCACATTTCTTTTATGTTGCAAAGGGCGGCAGCTTCCTTTTATCGAGAAGCATAGGAAAGTAGGTTAAGGACTGACCTTTTTTCCTACGTTATTCTCGGGTGACTACTGAGTGGTCAATCTAACCCACAGTTAGCTTTGAACCAAAGACGCAGAGATACGGAACTGCATTATGGTTCGTTATAGATGCCTTATCATCCCCCAGGTCTTTCTCAAAGTCTGTCTGTCCGTCTGTCTTTTTCTCCCCCTTTCTTTCTCCCTTCCTTTCCCTTCCTCCTCTCTTTCTTCTTCTTCTTCTTTTTTTTTTTTTTAAGATGATAACTCAAGGTTTCAAGGATACAGGCATGTTCATGCTGCAGGCTGAGTAGAAACTAGTATAGTTTTTTTGGAAGTCAGTTTGGTTGTATGAACTTGATGCCTTCAAAGTGTATGCCCTTTGATCCAGGAATCCCATTTTAAATTTCATCTTCAAGAAATAGAGGTAAATATGAGGATTTATGTACAAGGATGATCATCATACTGTAACTTGTAGATTCAAGGAATTGGAAAGAGCTCGAGTGTCCAGCGTTACAAGATTGGTTCAGTAAATTACTCAGTGTGGTAGAATCCTGTGCAGCCATGACAAAGTAACACTCGGAGGGAACTTTTAATGACCTGGGAAAAATTTATCGTATATTACGTAAAAAGGGGAATTTAGAAATAGTCCATAAAAATATGATCCATACTTCTAAAACTAGGCACTCTCCTCCCTATCTGCAGACCTGTACGCACATACTCCTAGAAAGAACACCGAACCAGTGGATACCAGCTTGTCAGTCCTACGTAGTGGGATGATGGGTGCATTTTTGTTCTTTGTACTTTTGTGTACTTTCTCCCTCTTCTATAACAAGTTTATTCTTGTTGTAATCAGAATACAAGAGCAAAAGTAAAGTCTAACTCATGTCGAGGAAGGCCCTTTTGCATGTGTCTCCCTCTCAGCTTCCCTCTTTCCTCCTCTAGGTTTTGGCACCATGCTCTCCTCCATGGCCCTCCTCTCCGTCCTTGTCTTCCTCCCCTCAGCTGTGGTGGTGGTTCTGCTGCTGCTGAGGATGGCGAGGAAGTCCGCAGGGCTGAAGAAGAGGAGCAAGTCTGGCTACAAGAAGTCGTCTATTGAGGTTTCAGATGAGTAAGTTCAACTGGAGCCCCGAGCACTTAACCCCTTTCCTGTTCAGAGCCCTGCTTTGTGGCGGGTCCCCAGAGCCCTGAATGCACCCCTTTCCTTTTTCCCAGGCCCAATTTAGTTCTGCCGAAGAGTACGAGAAGGAAGGTTGGAAGTGAATGTAGTGGATATTAACTTGGAGAGAGAGATGGAGGGGTGAATATAGGGTCCTAGTCTCTGCTTTGGAAATCAGACTGTTCTGTGCTGTGGGTCTGCATATGAATTCTGAAGTGGAGGGGCGCCTGTGTGGCTCAGTCAGTTCAGCGTCCAGCTCTTGACTTTGGCTTAGATCATGACCTCAGGATTGTGAGATCAAGCCCCACATCAGGCTCCGTGCTGGGCGTGAAGTCTGCTTAAGATTCTCTCTCTCCCTCTCCCCTCTCTTTCTCTTTCTCCCCCTCTCTAAATAAATAAATAAAAATTCCGGAGTGGATATCAAAATTCACAGGAAATTCCAAGTCAGTTATTTTTCGCTTCCCTTCTCGGCACCAAGCTGATGTGTCCCGACAGAAAATGCCTAAGCAGTGAGGAAGGCTTTAAGAGTCGTCTTGGACAGCAAAACCAGTTTAAATAAGCAAGATGTGTTCTTGGTCAGCAGATGCTCTGAGGGGCTAATCAGATTGGGATTATCAAAGGCATTTATGAACCATCATGTTGCCAGTGAGCAGGCATGAGCCAGTATTTTCCCTAGGAGTAAATCTACTAAAACAGGTGACAGAGGTCTGCATAAAACCCATTTTGGTTCTCCGTTGTCTCTATCAGAGGTTCTTAGCCTTAGGAGGGAAGTCTTCCCGGGGGAGGGTCTGAAATGTTCTTTTTCTGCACACGTGTGCATGTGTGTACTTGTGCATGTATGTTTATTTCATGGGAGAGAGAGTGCCCTTTGTAGGAATCTGTGGCCCCCCCCCCCAGAAATGTAAAGAGCTCTTGGTAGAAATACTAAGATGTCTATTTCTAAGCACGATCTACCAAGATTCCTTATGCTCCAACCTTCAGGCCCCTTGTTCCCTGACATTTCATCTCGTTCACGCCACATGCCAGATACACAGCTTATTTTCTTCTCTAAATACGCTGCACTCCCTCAGGTCTTTTTTCTTTTTTTCCTCCACATGCTTTTCTCTCGCTTGGAATCCTTTCCTTCCTTCCCTTCTTTTCCTGGAAAACTCTTCCTGATCCTCCAAGACCCAGCTGGAATGTCTCTTTCTCCGGAGTCTCCCTGAGTCCTCCCCGGAGAACAGGTCACTCCCTCCTCTTTGCTGCCCTAGCAGTTTGATCTTAAGCTTATGAAAACATTTTATTACATTGTGTCATAATGTGCTTGTTAGGTTTCAACAGGTTTCTCACACCCATGAGGCTGGGAGCTTTTCAAGGGGCAGTGTTTCCTTTATGTCTTGGTCCCCAGCCCAGCACAATGGCTCAGATGCGGTTGGTGCCCAGTACATTTCTAAGTAAATGATTGGGACCAGCTCCTATTTATTGGGCACTTGCTATGTGTCAGACACTGTGGTACGTGGTTTACGTGTGGTTATTTTTTATCCCAGCACTTAAGTAACCTGCCTACTCACCCTTCTAAGTGGCAGAACTGGAATTTACAGCGAGACCTGTCTGACCTCACTAGCTGTGCGCTTACGTGCTCTACTGTACTGAGGACAGGGATTGTTCAGATTTGCTTTGTCCTTTTTCTCCAGCACAGACCAAGAGGAGGGGGATGACTGCGTAGCGAGGCTTTGTGTTCGTTGTGCCGAGTGCCTGGTAAGCCCATGCCATTTCTCAGTTCACTGTTGGTGTTCCATTTTCCTGCTTACTTAAGGGGATCCTTTGCCCTCAGAGGCAGCAGACAATGGGTGGATAATGTCCAGAGCAAGGTATGAACCAAGGTCTTCCCCCAAAGCATTTTGGTCTCAGGTGACCCATTCTAACCATTTTTTTGTTTTCTGTCTCCTGGGCATAGGGTGGTGTCCTTAGGTTAGGGAGGGTTAGGTGAGTCTCTGCCTACTGACAGAGAGCACCCTGCTAGAGGAGGGGCCTGTGCCACCAAGGTCATGCTAGGAGACTTTGGCCGGCTGGACTCAGAATCCTGAATTGAACTTACCTGCTGTGCCTCAGTTCTTCTCCCAGGGAATTAGAGTGATATAACCTTTTAGGTGATTTATGGCATTATCAGCATGAAATACCCATGTTACAGGGGTGCCTGGGTGGCTCAGCTGGTTAAGTGTCTGCCTCTCGATCTCAGCTCAGGTCTTGATCTCAGGGTTGTGAGTTCAAGCCACGTGTTGGGCTCTCTGCTGGCCGTGAAGCCTACTTAAAAAAAAAAAGAAACATCCATGTTGGAAGGCCTGAGTGTTGATTTAAATTTCAAAAGGCGGTCATCCCCCCATTTTTTAAGTTCTTGCTGTGATTGGTAGGCTTGTGTGGCTGTCCCAGCGTCCTAGGAGGAGAGACTGTCTGATGTGGTGCAGTTGGAAACAGGTCAAAAGCAACTTATGATCTAATATGAAACATACCTGTCATTGCAGGGCTTAAACTTGAGTTTTCTTTGTACTCACTGCCAGGCTCAGCACTTGGCCAGATGACTACAGCCCAACTGTTCACTGCAGTGCTCTTTGTTTCTCTGTCAAACTTGAGTGTAATAGCTAAGATGAAGGGAAGGTTGAAGAGGATCTAGCAATAACCCTTCAGGGTTTGAACACTCTGATCACACAAAATAAGGTAGTGTTCATGATTGTCGTCATCCACATTTCAGATATGAATTCATTCAGCACTTATTTACTGAGTATCTGATACGTGCCAGATATGATTCTGGGTACTTAGGAAACACATGTGAATAATACTGACAAAAATCTCTGCCCTCAAATAACTTACATTCTTTTCCATGCATAGAAAACTTTCATTCTTCAAGACACAACTAAACTGTCACTTTCTTGTAAATTGTGGGTACAAACAATAACTAACTAAATCTTTTAAAAATAAGCAAAACATAGAGTATACCAGATGGTACTTAATGCAGTAGAGAAAAACAAAATAGGGAAAGGAGATGGGATGGCTTGATATAGGGTATGGTATTAAATAGGGTGACTGGGGACACCCTCACTAAAATGATATTTGAGCAAACACCTGAAAGAAGTAGATGGGAAGCCATATAGCTGTTGTGGAGGAACATTCCGGACAGAGGAAATGGTAGGTGCAGCGACTCTGTGGAGGGGCCATGATTGGCACGTTCTTGGGACAGCAAGGAGACCAGTGTGGCAGGAATGAAGTGAGAAAGGGGAGGAATCGCATTTGTTGATATCAGAGAGACAGTGCCATGTCTTATGAACATAATAAGTGAATGGAGTGAACTGGGCTTTTTTTCCTGATGAAATGGAATGCACTGGAGGTTTTTGAGAAGAGAAACACTATGTATTTCCAAAGGCTCACTCTGGCTCCTGTGTTGAGAATAGGTGGTACCATGGTCAAGGGACCATGACAGTCAGAGAGCCCAAATAGGAGACCTTAGCAATAATGCAGATGAGAGAAGATGGCACTGGCTTGAACCAGGGTGGTAGGAAGTGGTTGTATTCTGATTATAGTTTGAAGGGAAAGCCAGAAGGATTTATGGATGGGTCCTCACGTATCTGTGAAAGAATGAGAGGAATCAGGGATAATTCCATGGTTCTTGACCTGAGCAACTGGTGGAATCGCTAGAATAGGTGGAGTAGATGTAGACTAGAGCCGTGGAGCTCTCCAAGGTTGATAAATTGGGAAGAGGAAGGGGAATTGGTAAAGGAGGCTGAGAAAGAATGTCTAGTGAAGTAGGAGAAAACCAGGAGGGTTTGCTATCATGGGAGCCGAGTGGAGAATGTGTTTCAAGGTAAAGAGAGTGATTAACTGTGTCAGTTGCTCCTGAATCAGGTCAAGTAAAACGAGAACTTAGATTTGATTGTTGGCTGATCTGGTGATGCGGAGGTCGTTGGTGACCTTGGCAAAAGCAGCTTCAGGAGAATAGAGGGGAAGAAAGCCTGAGGGGGCTAAGGTTGAGAAAGAATGCAAAGAGAGATATTGGTGACAGTGGGTGTCAACAGCTCTTGCAAGGAGTTTTGCTGTGAAGAGATGCAGAGAAATAGGGTGATAGGTAGGAGGGAGATGTGTGTCAAGAGTTACTTTCTGTTTAAGATGGGAGAAATGATAGCACGTTTGTATGCCAATGGAAATCATTCAGTAGAAAAGGAAAAAATGATGCTACAGGAGGACAGGGAGGTGGCTGGAGTAGCTCCAGAGTGTGATGCCCAATGGGGGTGCTGACCTTAGAGAGAGGCAGGGAGAGGGGATCCATAAGAAGAGGAAGGAAGGCCACGCAGATGGGCCCAGATGCAGGTGAGTGCATAAACATGGTGACTGGAGCTCCTGGAAGTTCCCTGCTGAGCACTATATTCCACATGTCAGGAGAAAGCATGGTCATCAGCTGAGAACGAGGTGAGGAGGAGCGGCTGGAGGTTTGAGGAAAGAGGGAAAGGTATGGAACAGTCATCCAGGAGAATAGGAGAACGATGGGCCAGAGAAATGTGGTGTACCAGGTAGTTACTAATTGGCCACTTGAGGTTAGAAGTAATGAATACAAGTTTAAATAATAAAAATAAGAATAATGGTAACCGTAGCTAGTCTTGAATGAGTGCTTACACAGCGCTAGGCACAATGTGGAGTGATTTCTGTACATTGTCTCATTCAGTTCTTGTCGCCTTTCTATGAGGTACCTGTATTTTTATTACCCCCACTCCATTTTACAGATAATGAAACTGAGGCCTAGAGATGTTTAATAACTTTACTCAAGGTCACACAGCAGCAAGGGGTGGAGCTGGCGCTGGAACTCAGGGAAACCGAAAAACCCAGGCTCAGCTATAGTTCTCATGTTCTGCTGCAGACGGGCGCCTTTTCGTGTGTGTTGAGGTTTTAAAAAATATCCACCATGGAAAAGGGAACTGTTAGGGTGTCAAACCAGAAATTAGTCCAAAAGACAGCAAATGTATTGAGGTCCTGTGAGGCTTCATGGGAACGCAGGTGTGCTGAGTCCGTGCCATTTCAGCGCCAGTGTCACCTCGTGCTGAGTTCTGTCGAGGAGTCCTAGCACAGCGTCTTCATCTAAACTCTGACAGTCGCATTCTACTTCGTATCAACACCACAACTGCTGTTCTTCCCCTCCAGGACTCAGACTATGAAGAGACGTATTGATGAAAGTCTTCATGATACAAGAAGAGTCACGTGCTGGCCGAAGAGGTCCCGTTCCACTGGCAGCTAAAGCCTCAGAGAAGCAGAGCTGGCTTGGATGGCGGTGATGGCGGATTCTGGAAGTCATCAGGAGAGACTTCAGGAACCATTTATTTATTGAAAAAATGTTCTTTTTATATTTATAAACTGTTCACGAACTCTCCGAAGAAACTTAGAACTACCCCTTTTAATAAGTTATGCTCTAGTTGAATGAAGGAGTTCTCTTCCTGAATAGAAAGACACTTTTTGTTTCCCCTGTGCTCTTGAATGTATTACATGTTTTCTTCCAGTTATTTGAGGGGAATCCTAAATGTTGGCCACACCGTGGGTGCCAAAATAGCTTAAAAAAAAGAAATGGAGCTCATAGCTTCCTGATGTGCTACCAGATGAAAGGTTTGTCGGGTATCAGTGTCCCTTGTTATTTGCTCCATGAACGTTTTCAGCTGTGAATCAGCAAAGAGAATATACTCCTGGGTTTCATGACACTTTCAGTTGTGTTTGTGTGACTTGGAACCCTAATTTCCGTTGAGTTGGCAGGGCCAGGAGTCCATGTTTTGCTTTGACTGGGTTTTTAAAGTATTAAAGTATCATCAATTTATAATTAAGGAAGGGAATGGTGACCTAAGGGGTCCCTTTCTTTTGTCTTGCTAGGTGCAGTTTTTTACTTTACTTTCTTGTAGCTGACTGATTTGGTTTCCCTCTTGATGTCCCAGATCAGAGGCAAGAAAAACTCTTTGAAAGGTTTTTAGTGGGGAGTGTAGAGAACCTTTCCTCAGTTATTTGTGAGGAAATGCTCTTTTTTAACAAATCCCATTCTGGAGTTCAAATGTTGGATTGACTTTAATGATTGACTTTCTGTTTAAAGGAAATAGTCTTTTGAGTCATTCTTCAGAACTTTTTTGTGTTCTACAATGCGCCAAACACGAGTGAGCTAAGGTATTTACAAACAGGTTTTGCATAATATTTGATACAAGGAAGTGAGGTGGTACGAAACCTTTGCTTCTCGTTTCTGTTCTCCGGTACCTTACATCGACTTCCTCCACTTTCCTTCAGCAACTGATTTCATATTTTAATTTACATGGGATTTTCTGTAAGCCATTAGAAAATACGTGGGACATGTCTGGAAGGATCGACAGTGTAGTCCTCTGTAAAAGAGCGAGAGAGTTTACTTCTCAATTATGAGAGACAAAAATTGTCCCCTCCCCTCATCTTTTGTTTTTTTCAACAGGGGGGTCCGTCGTTCTTCACTAGGTGGCTCAGGAGGTCTCCATTATTACAGCATCCTACAGCATATACATTATATAAAAAATCACTTCGCCAAGATTCACTTCTAAAAATTTGGGTTATTAGTTCTGGAAGTCATCGGTAAAGACTTTAAGAAATATGACATAGGTTTGGCCTGGCCTCTCTTGTCAATCCAGTCCATACAGAAGAGAGTCTGGTTAGTTAATTAGACATTATGCTTTTCGTCTGGTCACATAAGGAAGTGGGAGAGGAAAAGACACATTGACTGTTTATTTCCAGTGGTTAAGCCTCAAAGTCTTGAGCTCCTTGGGCTCGTCTGGGGCCAGTCTAGTGAGAAGTCTGACACCTCAGCAGAGGGGAAAACATGTTTGAGCAACAAGAGTAAATACTTTGGGCTCTAGGACATTTGAAGATAGAGATCTAATTGTGGGTCCTCATGTGTCTGAGAAAGAGATGATGCTACGGGAACCCAGCTAAAACCGCATTTCATGAATTGAGGAACTGGTTTTATCTGGGTTTTCTTGTGATTTCCTTTCAGGCATGTTATGAGGATTAATCTGGGGTAGTACGTTTGTCCCTTTAGGTAGATGGTGCTGTGGGGATACTTGGTCATTGTTATTTTGTAGCCTTGATGGTGATTTGAACAAGTCCCTTTCTTCTTAAGTGACGGAACAGTAGCGTCCTTCACGGGAAGAGAGTAAGCTGATTACTTAGTCTGTTCCATGGCTTTAAAAGGTCACATCAGTCATAAGGCTGCTATCAGTGTCCTTGCTCATCTCTCGTCCTGAGTCTGGCTTACAGACTTACAGCTTTTCTTTCTTTCTTTCCTTTTTTTTTGTTTTTTTTTGGGGGGGGGTTTGTTTTGTTTTTTGTAAGATTTTATTTATTTGACAGAGAGAGAGACAGAGAGAACACAAGCAAGGGGAATGGCAGGCAGAGGGAGAGGGAGAAGCAGGCTCCCTACTGAGCAAGGAGTCCGATACAGGACTCGATCCCAGGGTCTGATACAGGACTCGATCCCAGGACCCTGGGATCATGACCTGAGCCGAAGGCAGACGCTTCACCGACTGAGCCCCCCAGGCGTCCCTCCTTTCTTTTCTTTCTTCCTTTCTCTCTCTCCCCCAAAGGAGTAAAAAGCAGTGTTTGGATACCTGTCTTCCTTAAGGATGGAAAGAAGTTCAAGATTTTTGTTTTTGTTTTTTAAACTTACTCTTTTAATATCTTCTCAGGTGCTCTTCTCTTGTTCTTTCTGCTGCTCTGGATGCGGAGCACGCTGTCTGAAGACCAGCCTTGTCTAGAGAGGAAATTTAATTCTGAAAGCTTCAGACGGAGTGAAAAGCCTTTCAGAATTTTTCTTTGGCTGCTGAAGGCATTACTCATGGTTACATTACCTTAGAAGTTTTGCACATTGAGCTCTTAATTCTGTTACCAAATGTGAATTTATAAAATGCATTGTGTTTCCCATGGGGCCTGTTACCCCAGGCTTCTTGGAGAATGTCTTAGTTCTCTGCAGCTCCCAAAGTGTGCACTGGTGCTTCGGAGGGAATGTTGTACGTCCCTGTGCAAAAAAATTGTTGGAGGCCAAATCCCGAATCTGAAAGTTCTATTGTGTTACTCCGTTAAGGTTCCAAATGAGAGCCTTAAGAAGACCCATAGGGAGTGGACCAAGACTATCGTTTAATTGTGCTACTGGAAACTTTGCTGCCAGAAGAGGCAGCTCCATTCCTCTGACCCCCATGTCGGACTGTTGGACTATTAACAGCTGCATTTCTCTGTGGTTTTTTTTGTGTGTGGTGCTTTTTTTTTTCTTTTCTTTTCTTTTTTTTTTTTTGCAGGAGCATGTGCACTGCTGGGCCATATGCACAGACATCGTGACTCTTGAGATCTTTACCACATCACAATTAATAAACTGCTTTGCGCTTTCTGGCTACTTTTTGGTGTGTGTCTACTTATAAAATTAGAGCTGTTATATGCAAGGGGAGGAGGTTGTGGTTTCCAGCAGCAAGCAGCCGTTCGTCTCAGCTGTACCCCTGCAAGAACCTGCATAGATTCAGTGGTCTGCTGGAGCCAGCTCACACAGCAAGAGCTGATGGTTAAATTTTTAGGAATTTTGCAAGCCTATTGTTAAATGGTAGCTTGAAATAGGCCATGGTGGGAGTATTTACGTAAGTTGCTGGCTTACCGTGCAACCATGTGGCATAGTCCTTGAGAGAGCAAGTATTCAACAACTTTTCTTTTTATTATTTTTTAAAGATTTTATTTATATATTTGAGAGACAGAAAGAGCAGGAGTGGGGGGAAACGGCAGAGGGAGAAGGACATGCAGGCTCCCCGCAGGGAGCCCCATGAGGGGCTTGATCTCAGGACCCTGGGATCATGACCTGAGCCGAAGCAGACGCTTAACTGACTGAGCCACCCAGGCGCCCCTTTAACAACTTTTTGAATGATACAGGAGAGTTCCAAAAAAATAGGTGGCCATGTGTAGGTCAAGCCAAGGTTGAAGGTGTGTACATTGAGAACACTTACTTTGAAGTGGCAAATTACAAGCAAAAGATACCTTGAAGTGAAGAAGCTTTGTGTTCTTATCTATGATGTCCAAATTGCGCAAGGGGTTCTGTGCAGGAATAACGCACTACCTGTGTTTTGTAAATGCTGACATCACATGGTCAGAGGAAATCAACATGGTAAGTTGGAGGACTGAGCAGGCCTATCCTTGGAGGCAGGGATTGAGTGGCTGGCTATATTGTATTGCCGGGTTGAGAGAAAAAAATGAGAGGTTAATGTATTTTTTAAAAAATTAAATTTTATTTTTTATTTTGAGGTTGCTGTATTTTAAACAGAGCAAAACGTTTCATGTTCATCTTAAATTTATTGTATTTTGTTTGCATGCAGCTAATTTTTTTCTCGGGGAATGTTCGCCTAATGCTGTTGGAGACCTCGCCCTCGCCCTCGCCCTCGCACTCAGAGAGCTTGTAATCTAGAAGGGGAGATGGCAAGTACGCAGGTCTGGAATATGAGGCTCTCCTCAGTAAGTTATGTTTATTACCTCCTCTTAGAGCAAAAGTATAAATAAAAATTGGGTCATGGGCCAGATGATAGAAACGAGAACCTTGATTGAGAGGTTCCTGTTTGCATCTCTGTAGCCACTTCAGAATGCACGCAAGTCTCTGGAGTCGGACTGGGGTACTGCACTCGTAGCAGAGTTCCTGCGTTGCTTCCCCCGGGTGCCTCTCCTCACGGGTAAGCCATTGCTTTGAATTTCTTAAGAAGTGATTCAAACTTTTCTCTCTCGGAAGAAGGCTGGTTCTGAAGGTTTTAATTTGATGGCCACATTTGCAGGGCTGTCAACCTCTGCAGGAAGAGACTGGACTAAGGTAGGCTGCTAGGTGCAGTTTTCCTTTCTGTGGTGTAGAGTCGCCTCTGTTACGATCCTCAGGGAAAAGGGGGGTGAGAGGTTTGCTCTTAATGAAAGAGTAGATGATGATGGTGGTAGTGGGACTTTAGCTTTTAAGTTGCCTGTGTTTTTAGGTAGAGCAGTGACTGACTAGCCCTCCTGACTAGTTGTCCTCCTGACTGTTGTCCTTCAACTTATGGCAGGACTTCTCCCTCACTGTTTCCCTTCTCCCAATCCTAGACGGGCCAATATATATATATTTTTTTTTTTTTGAAGATTTATTTGTTTATTAGAGAGAGAGCGAGAGAGAGAGTGCACTAGCAGGAGGGGCAGAGGGAGAGAGGGAGAAAGAGAGAGAGAATCTCAAGCAGACTCCATGCTGCGTGTGGAGCTGGATGTGGGGCTTGATCTCACAACCCTTAGATCATAACCTGATCTGAAACCAAGAGTCAGAGGCTCAACCGATTGCATTACCCAGACGCCCCTAGACAGATGAATATTTAACCTTAAGAAGTCAGGAACTTAAACCCCTCGAGAGAGCTAGGCTCTCTCCCTTACTCGTTGTGCCCTTGGCAAAGCTCTGATCTCATGAAGGCCTATTGTAGGGTGGTTTGGGTGTAACCCCGTCTGAGGAGGGAGCGGCAGTAATGACTTCCAAAGTTCCCTTCAGGTTAGAGGGTTGACCAATGTCACTGAGACTGTCTTACAAGGAGCCATGTAACCTCCCAGCCCAATGTAGGATAAGTGGTCTTGGAAGGAAAAATGAGGATGCACTTCAAGAAGTTCACACCTCAGGGTGGTTACATGGATTTATATACCCAAAAACAATGAGAGCTTGGAGGTGTGCAGCCAAGGGTAAACTGAGGGGACTTAGCATGAAGGGTGGGTAGGGAAGGGGGAGTGGGGTGGGCTGTGTAAGGAAGCCTGTGCGGTTGTGTTTGCTCAGTGGTTGGTTGTCCTCACAGGAGGCAAGCACCTGCACTCAGAGATAGCACCTCTTCCTTATTTTGTCTTGTGATATTGTAATATTCGGGGGTCATTTTCACACCCTGTGTGGTAGCCTCCTTGTCATGAGTCTCTTTTCTGAAGATGTTTTTCTGCCATCATTGTGCCAAGGGAAACAATTCCTCTGCACTGTTAATAGTGGGAAAGGGGATCCTTATAATTACAACTCCCCGGGGGGTGATAGAAGACATTTGCCAGGAGTTCTGTTGTGAAAGCACCATGAGCTCAGGTCAAAATGTTTGGTCAACGCATGAGCTGCCTTACCATGCAGAATTATCTCAAGAACATTTGCTGAGATGTCAGGATCTGGAGGAGAGGGAGGGTAGAAACTGAGAATTTAAATGGAGTCTTATTATGAAGGTGCTTAAAGAGCATCTGATGCTTTGGTTGGATTTCTAAAGACAGACAGAGATTCATTTATATAGATATTCTGTGTTTGTATATGTAAAATTCTGAATTTCATTATTCAGATATATATATATATAATTAGGACATCTATATTCGGCATACACACACATACACACACACACACACGCATGTATATGATAGGAATTTCTGAATATTTGCCAACTAACAAGGAAATCGAAACTTGATTAAAGTGTTCTTGGCCCTGTTAGGTGTTGTTCTCTCGTTTGACGAGTGGTTCCTAGATCCCAGCCTGGGCCTCACTCCGTGCTGGCCCTGGTCATGCAGAGGCACACAGGCTCAGCTCTTGGCTTCATAGAGCTTAGAGTCTTGGGAGGAGAAGGTGGAGAGCAAGACTTTAATCAAACAGACACACAAATAAATAATTAGAAATTGTGACAGATGCCATGAAGGAGAGATAAACAGTACTGTTCAAACTGGTGGCTCCGAGTCTGAGCCGGTGAGCGTGGCCCGGGAGAGATGTCCCTAAGGAAACCACATTAGCTTGCGACCTGAAAGCTGACCGGGAGCTCACTGGGTGAAGTGGGTGGGAAGAACATTCAGTGGGGGGGAGGGGGGGTTAGATTCATCCTGGTGGGATAAATGAAGTTCACAGCAGTTGGGCTTTAAAACGCAGAAGTCTGATCCTTTCACGTTAAGGAGATTGAGCGATTTCCCAGAGATCAAAGAATTAGTTAATGGAAGGTCTGACCCAGGAGGAGAATTTTTTAGAAATTCAGTGCTTTTTCCATGAATTCATTGCTTCTCTCTTCATTTACAGAGAGTTCTAATGGTGCATGTGAGTACTTTGAACCAAAACGGTCTCTTCCATTCATTAGATTGTTGGCACATTTTAAAAAATCTGTTTGAAAATGGTTGAGTGTCTCTGAGTGACTTGAGTTTGGTGACCAGATTCAGAGTCTCTTTGGGATCACTGGTGTCCTCTTAGAAGAGAATGGCCTGGCTGTAGGATATCTAAGTTGATTTCAGTGTAATGGTCCCGTGGGTAGCCAGCAGCACTTACCCAGCACACGCGAGGCACTTTACTGGTGGTGTGGCACAGGCCTGGGACACTCGTAAACAAGAACATATGCTCCTTCTTGAGACTCTGGACTTAACGGGGTTTGCTGTTAGACCTATAAATCAGTTGTTACACCTCCAAGCCGATGGTGACCTGCTCCGGGAGATGTACAAGAATTGGACAGAGCAGGGAGCACAACCAACCCCTGAGGAAGAATGCATCCAGAATGTGCAGGGATCTCAGAAGTCCCAGATATGATGAACTAACACCGTGATATGCTGTAAAGGAAGTCCTTTATTACGCTCACCCATGTATGTGTGCGGCGGGATGGGCGTCAGAGCCAGAAGAGGACTGTGGCTATCTTGAGAGAGATCTGCGTTTTCATCAGATGTACTTATGTTTGGGGAAACTTAATGTGACTTTTGGTATATCTGAGTCAGTTAATTATTATCAACATTGTGATGGGATTCAAAAATTGAAACTTAAAAGTTTCCAGTTCATTCTGATTCATCATTTGCCATTCTATCTAAAGGTAGATGCTCAGAACCCAAATCTCTCCTAACAACAAATTCTGTTTCCTATCTGATTTTAGGTTTTGAAAAAATAGGATCTTATGTGGTAATGATTTCTACTTATCAAAGCACTATTATCTACATTATCAAATATGATAATATTTGATCCTTGCAGTATTATCCCCATATTATAGGCAAGGGGACCGAGGTTGAGCAAGGTCAACTGACTTCTCTGCATAAGTGGGGCCTAGGGTGGGACTTCTTAAACAGTTTGACCCTGATTTTCCAGATGGAAGATTTTGTTGGTTTGAACTCAGGNATTCTGATTCATCATTTGCCATTCTATCTAAAGGTAGATGCTCAGAACCCAAATCTCTCCTAACACAACAAATTCTGTTTTCTATCTGATTTTAGGTTATGAAAAAATAGGATCTTATGTGGTAATGATTTCTGCTTATCAAAGCACTATTATCTACATTATCAAATATGATAATATTTGATCCTTGCAGTATTATCCCCATGTTATAGGCAAGGGGACCGAGGTTGAGCAAGGTCAACTGACTTCTCTGCATAAGTGGGACCTAGGGTGGGACTTCTTAAACAGTTTGACCCTGATTTTCCAGATGGAAGATTTTGTTGGTTTGAACTCAGGTAAGGACTCTCTTAGGTAATCATTTTGCAAGTTAAAATGGCCGCCATAGGTCCTAGACTTCCCAGCAGAGCTGGGTAGGGTGCTATGATGGTATTACACAAAAGAGGTCTTTCCTCCTAGAATGTTCTAGGTAGAGTTCCTTCAGTGTCAGGATGTTCGGGATGCAGGGGTCATGACTGAGACTAGCCATAGTAGTTGGTAGGAACCCAAGCTGGTTGGATTGTAACTCCTTGGAATTGGTGTTCTTCTGTTTCCTTAAAAAAATGTGGGGCAGGGGCGCTGGGGTGCTTAAGTGTCTGACTCTTGGTTTCGGCTCAGGTCATAATCTCAGGGTCCTGGGATCGAGCCCCACATCAGGCTCTGCGCTGGGCATGGAGCCTGCTTAAGATTCTCTCTCTCCCTCTGCCCCTCCTGACTCTCTCCCTCTCTTAAAAAAAAAGGGGGAAAAAAGCAAAAAAACCCCAAAACCTCAACGTGGCCATTTCACACAGCTTCTTTCTGCCACAGAGCTTGGTGAATACCTTAACTGGGTTGAAAATTTTCTCCTTATTTGTGTATCTCCTTTCCCACATGTCCTGAACATTCTCTGTATGTTTAAAAATAGCAATTTTGGGGGTGCCAGACAGTTAAGTGGCTCAAATGGTTAAGTGTCTCCCTTCGGCTCGGGGTGTGATCCCAGGCTTCTGGGATCGAGTCCCACGTGGGGCTCCCTGCTCAGTGGGGAGCCTGCTTCTCCCTCTCCATTTGCCCTTTCCCCTGCTTGTGCTCTTTCCCTCTCTCACTCTCTCTCTGTCAAATGAATAAATAAAATCTTAAAAAAAAAATAGAAGTAGCAATTCTAATTTAGTTAGATAGATAGGCAGAGCTTTCACACTGAGTCTCTGTGATCTCCTGTTTGTGTGAAACCCTAGGTTGTAGGATGGCTAGGGTTGTCAGCTCAAGAATATCCTGAAATTAGTTGCTTTTTTCCTCTCGAAAAGCCACTTTCATCTGACTTCCCTTACAGCCAATCTAAAGCGGCCCCCAAGCGACTCTCCAAACATGCTCTGTTTTGTTTCATCATAGCAGATTCCAGCATCTCCTACTTTCTTGTTCATTCATTTGCCTCTTTTTTCCCCCCTCCCCCCCCCACTTACAAACTGCATGTGAGCGGGGACCCTGCCCTTCTTGTTTGGGGCTGCATCCCAGAGCCTCAGACGGAGGCTGGCCCACGGAGGCACTGACTGTGGGTTTGTTAAATTAACAAACTTCTCTTGATGCTGTTTTCTGATTTTAGTTTTCTTTTACTTAAAGATTGAAAAATTGGCGAGCGGCATGTTTTGCCCACTGAAACTCATCCTGATGCCAGTGTTACTGGGTAAGTTGAAACCAAGGGACCATGGAGGGGACTTGATTTCTCGTAAGTCTCGTGCATTTTCAAAAGCCAATTTTATATATTTTCATTTCCCCTTAGTTTGTTGAAAACAGTAAACCCTAATGTGGAACTTCGGAGTTTTGCTGGAACAGCTGTTTTCGAAGCCAGGGAACAAAACCTCTTTCTTGGAAAGCTGAATCTTCCTCTGTTTCTATTAGATACAGAAGGCCTTTGGGTCCTGAACTGGGGGTTCTGGAACCTTCCGATGTGCTACAAGGAAAGTGTCTCCCTGGCATTCCTGCACTCTCAATTGTGGCTTTAAAACCACAGCAAGTCTCAGATCAGGAATTGAAATCACCAGAGAGCCCCAGAATCCCTGCAGCCATGTTCATGCTGTTGCCCCTCCAGCTTTCTCGTGCTTCTGCAAACGCACCAAGCTCTTCCACAGTCTGGGGCAGTTTCTTTTGCCGGGAGGTTTTCTCTCCTCACCTTCCCTGAGCAAGCCTGACTAAGCCTTCCTTACCCTTCAGGGTTCTCCGTAAGCTCCACTTCCTTTGAAAAACCTCTGGCTGTCCCCCCTCAGGCTGGGTTGGACTCTCCCGTTCTCGAAGCCTCCCAACCCTCAGTGCTCAGGGCTGCTGCTTGTGGCTCAGCTCTTCTAAGTTGTTCATCCTCTCTCCCCCGCCTTTATCCACAGACCTAGCTCTGTAGGAGGAATAAATGACTCAGGAGGTGCTTTGCTCTTGTCTTTCATTTTTCTCTTTATTATTGTTTTGTTTTTTTTAACTGGGCATGGTAACCTAAACACTGACTCAGCCAAGTACAAAAAGAACCACCTTTGCTCTAATTCCAGGGAACACAGAGTGTACACACACACACACAGGCAGGCAGACAGACACACAGACACCCCAACCCCACCCCCTGGAAAATAGGATGTATTTAAGAGAATTTGTTTTCACAGAAGTAGGGCTGTAATGCTCTGGGGTCTTGAGACATTTCCTCCGGGGTGCGGGAAGCAGCCCACAGGCTTCTGCCCTCCCAGCCCGAGTTGGCAATCCCGTCCTGGAGGTGGTGGCTTGGTGGAAGTAGGGTTTGTATTTCTCTGTGGAGAGGTTTGCCCTCCTCTGTAGAAAGTCTCATTTTCTTCAGCCATTTCTCTACAAAGATGACCGGTCCGGGGTAAATTTCTCTACCCTCTGGCGCCTGCTTTCTAGCTCCCCTTCCCTTGCTTCCACATACAGCGCGCTCCAGATTAAACCAAATGCGCTTCTTACACCTTTAACCACACGTCAAGCTGCTCAGTTCTTCCTTACAGGAAAATTCCAAATCGGTTTTGGAGCTAATCTTGATTTCTTTCAAAACAAGCCCCTCCAAAGGGTTTCGAGTTCATGTTTTCTTTTCCGTCTTCCCTACTGTGTGCCTGCTGTTGGGCAGGAAGTTAACTCTCTTCTCTCAGGGCGACAGCTTGCACAGAAACACTGGCACATTTTCTGTTTATTCCCACATGCATTCATTTGGCTCTTCCTCCATATAAACTGGCCAGCAACTAAACGTGTCTTTCTTGATGTTGTTGTCTCTTTGCATGGAGCACATCTTGTGAAAACAGAAATATCCATGTAATGGTTTTCTCTTTTGGTGAAAAGAGAAAGTACTTGAGCAATATACAGATAGTGGAGCGGTGTCATGCATGCCAGACACCCTGAGGCTGAAAAGCCGGGGCTGAGGGCAAAGCTGGATGGGAAGATGGGGAGAAGACAGGCACAAAGGAAATTCAAGGGAGAGCCGTGCTCCATATTGGCCTCATTTTTTTTTAACGAATATTTTCTTTTCTTTTCTTTTCTTTTCTTTTCTTTTTTCTTTTCTTTTCTTTNAAATTCAAGGGAGAGCCGTGCTCCATATTGGCCTCATTTTTTTTTAACGAATATTTTCTTTTCTTTTCTTTTCTTTTCTTTTCTTTTTTCTTTTCTTTCTTTTCTTTCTTTTTTTAAAGATTTTATTTATTTATTTGACAGAGAGAGACAGCCAGCGAGACAGGGAACACAAGCAGGGGGAGAGGAAGAAGCAGGCTCTCAGCGGAGGAGCCTGATGTGGGGCTCGATCCCGGAACGCCGGGATCACGCCCTGAGCCGAAGGCAGATGCTTAACGACTGCGCCACCCAGGCGCCCTATTCTTTTTTTTTCTTTAATTTTATGTATTTATTAGAGAGCTCGCAAGTGCATGAGTGGGGGGAGGGGCGGGGGGACAAGCAGACTCCAGGCTGAGCACAGAGCCCAACGCAGGGCTCGATCTCAGGATCCTGAGATTATGACCCGAGCCAAACCAAGAGTCTGACGCTTAACCGACTATGCCACCCAGGCACCCCTGTATTAGCCTAATGACAAGGACCTCATGACAGCCAGAATCAGCCAGCCGAGATAAGCTTTTGTAAAGGAGCTAAAGAAAAGGAAAAGAGGAAGGAAGCAAAAAATACCTGTGAATTGGTTTTTTAAATGGGGAACCCATGGGAAACTAGGAGCAAGAGACATCTCATTTCCTGTTTATGGGTGTCTAAATTCATGACCTGAAAGAAGGATGTCAGGGTTTCTCTTCTTTCTTTAGAAAGGAGCTTGGAGAAAGGAAATTGGGAAATGGGGAGGGGACTAGCTGGGAGAATGGGAGC
>NC_048225.1:14135938-14163438 GCF_002007445.2 Ailuropoda melanoleuca | reverse complement strand
TTGTTCTGTGCTTCCACTCCTTCACTTCCTTTTTCTCATAGTTATTATTTTAAATACTATAGGCAATGTGCTTTAAAAATTTTTTTAAAATAATTTTTTAAAGATTGTATTTATTTATTTGAGAGAAAGAGTAGAGTGGGAGAGAGAAAGAGAGCATGCTTTGGGGTAAGAGGGGCAGAGGCAGAGGGAGAAGCCGACTCCCCGCTCAGCAGGGAGCGCAATGCGGGGCTGGATCCGAGGACCCTGAGATCATGACCTGAGCCAAAGGCAGACGCTTAACCGACTGAGCCACCGAGGTGCCCCTATAGGCAATATTCTTGCAAATAAAAATAATATTAACTTCCTGTACCCTTTGCTCTAGAATCTGCTCTCCTCCCACTTATGTAAGGTAGCACAGTATAGCGAGTGACGGCTTGGGCTTTCGTCCCTCGGGCCTGGATTTACACGTTGGCTCTGCCTTTTGTGGGCCATGTGCCTTTGGGCTCTCTCACCTTCTTCCTCTGAAAATGGGAGAATAACAGTGCATATCTCAAAATACTGAAATGACTCGCGCATGTGCTGTGCACAAAGTGTCTAAGACACGTCTGGTACGATGAGAAGTGCAGAACGGTTCCGTGTTTCTTACTGCATTTTATTTTATCTTGTTTTACTTTTCTGAAGTGGACCCCATGCCCAGCGTGAAGCCCAGTGTGGGGCTTGAACTCACCACCCTGAGATCAAGACCCGAGCTGAGATCAAGAGTCAGACGCTTAAGCGACTGAGCCACCCAAGCACCTCTATTACCGCATTTAAAAAATAGAGTTCAGTTCTTAATGTACTGTTGGATTTAGAGGGACTT
The DNA here is from genome assembly GCF_002007445.2 of Ailuropoda melanoleuca. Classification (NCBI taxonomy): domain Eukaryota; kingdom Metazoa; phylum Chordata; class Mammalia; order Carnivora; family Ursidae; genus Ailuropoda; species Ailuropoda melanoleuca. Next base: position 14,162,600 of record NC_048225.1, on the reverse strand, counting down.
TCCCTCCCTACCAAACTGTATTCTTTGGAGTGGATTTTTATTACTTTCAAAATGATTCCCTCCATAGAGTTTCAGGTTCCTAATATTTTCTTTTGTTTTCCTCCTGTTGTGCGTCTCTCCTGCTGGGCAGGAAGGTCATGTTCTCCCAGAGAAACAATTCCAATGAAAATGTCAGCTTATGCACTGTGCTTTTCCTTCATGAACTTTGCCTAATGCTCTTTTGAAGGAATTGTGTCCAGTTAAGACCTATGCTTGTGCCTCCCTAAATGCCATCCTGCCTTTCATTTCTTAACTGACTTTGTGGTTGATTTGGGTAGTGCATTATTGAAAAATCAGAAACATCTTGCTATTTTTTTGTCAGGAACCCCTCAAAATGACTTATGCAATAAGCATGTGATGGGGTCAGTTGCTTATACAAAGAAGCAGAAGGAAGAGCCGAGGATCTGGGAAGCCCAGAGCAGGCGAAGAGGCATCTTCCCGGGGTGGAGGGGCGGGGAGTGAGGGCAGGGATTGAAATAGAAAAATAAGCCAGGAAGAAATCCATCTATTTTCTTGGCCTCATTAGCAAGCAGTCCTGTGACCTGTGCTGTAGCCAGGACTGTCCTAAGCAAGTTTGAATACAACTTGTATAAAAAGAATAAAAGAAATTGAAGAAAATTGCCCATGAATCAGTTTTTCAGTTAGACGAGCCAGTGGGTTATACATAAGCATGAAAGTTATATAACTTTCTACTTCCTGTTTATGTTCAGCAGACATGGGTGTCTAAGTGAACAGAAAGAGGGGGCTTCAAGATCTCCTATACTTTCTTTAGTATAGCTTGAATTGGAGCTGGGACTCAGGAGAAATTCTAGAAAAGAGGAGGGAGCAGGGAACTAAAGGGAATCAGAAAGTGTTTATTGTAGTATGAAGACCCCTCAGAGTTGAAGTGTGAGGGTAGCCATGGGGACTGTCTTACCTGCGGGAATGTCCTGTGAGTAAGAGGCCTCTGGGTACTTTGTCCGCACAGGATCATCTGGCTCATCTGTGGAGTGAATGTGTGCAGTAGTTGGTGGTGACATTGATTTTATGGCTGAGGATCTTTGGCTAAGCATGATCTCTTCTAGAAGTTCTTTGACTTCTGTAGATGATGCCTTGGGTTTGACTTGAGTTACCATTTTATCCCCAGAGCTCACAGTCCATGTGGGTGACTCGACTCAGCTGGGGTGTGTTTTCCAGAGCACAGAAGAGAAACGCATGACCAGGGCAGACTGGACGTTCTCATCAGGAGCACACATGAAGGTAAGGAGGGGGAAGCATCAGTGTGCAGTAGAAACCCCTGGCGCATGGTGTCAGGACAGTGTGGGGAGAGGGAGAATTTAGGCACCAGTGCCATGCAGTGCGGTTGCAAGGGGCTTGGGCTTTGGAGCTTGTCAGAACCGCCACTTGGCTGGGCAACTTCAGCTTTGTGGTGGGAAGAATGACTGTCGTGAAGATGACAAAGAAGAGGATGATATTCCTGCTGCGGCTGTTCAACTTGTAGGGTTGTCAAGACACATGTATTAGATCGTCTGTGTAAAGCATTTGTACGTGCCTTGGCCGCTGCATTTTAGTTTCCTTCCTCTTTTCCCTTCTCCTCTTTGTTGAGTCCATGGGAGAATGAGGGGGATGACTTCTGTGGCCTTGTCACTAAGCTCTGGGCTAGGCATAAGAATGATTGCATTCTTGTTTTTATTCGGGTTATTTTGGTAAGTTTTCTTCTGTGCCCCACTGCCCCACTTATGGGATGGAAGGAATTTTCTTTGTCTTTATGGATGCTTCTGATGTTGGGATTAGTAGGTCCTGGGGGCTGGAGTATGGATTGGTTCCTGGGAACTCTGAAGCAGCAAGTGGCAGGTTAGTTCACTAGACTGGTAGATGTCCTCTGTGCATGGTGATGTACATACGGGTCAAGGTGTGTTGTGGGGGATATCCCAGGTCACTTAGCGTTAATAAAAATTAAGGTGCAAAGTAGCTTTTCTAAATTAAGACATATTCCCAGTCATCCCTATAAACAAGTCATTTGTATTCCCTTGATTCCTGTATGCTGAGTGGGCGTGAAATGATGACACCATGGCGGGGGATGGGGGAGTTACATGTAGTTCCAGGTCCACCTCCTGGAGCTTGTCATCTGTTTAGATGTCAACCACTAAGTGAGTCACAGCAGAAAATAGGTTGAGAATAGACATTTTGAGCTGTGAATTCAAAGCACAAGAGATAAGATATTAGGAACCAGGTCTTCTCATTCATGTGTGTGTCTGTATACCCATTTTCTTCTCTTAAAAGCTTTTAAAGATAGTAATATTTACTTCCCTTTATAAAAAACTCTAACACTTACTCATTTAACAAATATTTTAAGCACCTATGTGGCAGACACTCAGAGCTCTTGCCTCGATGGGAGACTTGTGACCAAGATCAAGGGAGATACACAGTAAAATAATGAAGAAATACATACGTAATATGTCAGGTAATAGTAAGAGCTATGGAGAACAAGAAAGCAGGCATTGTGGTTCTTGTTTTACGTAGATGGTCAGAGAGGCCTCACTGAAAAGATGACATTTGAGCAGAGATCTGCTGGAAGTGAGTGAGCAAACCATGTGTATTTCTGGGGGGAAGAGTGGCGCAGGCATAGGGAGTAGCAAGTGCAAAAGCCCTGAGGCCAGTACTCAAGGAGCACAAAGAAGCCAATGTGGGTGGAGTGAAGTGACCCAGGGAGGTGAGGGAAGAAAAAGTAGAAGATGAAATCAGAGAGGAAGATGGAGTGGGGCAGATCATGGAGGGCCTTGTACTTCTAGTAGAAATGGGGGGCCATCGGAGGGTTTGGAGTAGAGGAGTAACATGATTTAACTTCGATTTCTAAGGGCTAACCTGCTGAGAATAGACTGTAGTTGGTAGTGAGCAGGGAGACACGTAAAGATGCTCCTTGCAGGAATTCAGGTGAGAGATGGGGTGGCTTGAACCAGAATGGTAACCGTGGAGGAGGTGAGAAATGGCTAGATTTGCTGCGGGATTTTCAATGTGAGTTTAAGAAAGAGAAGTGTTAAGAATGACTCCAAGATTTTAAGCCTGAGCATCTGGAAAAAGGCTTTGCCATTTACCAAAAAGAGATGGACTGGAAGGAGCTCGTTTGGGGGAATAATTCGGAGTTTAGTTTTAGACATGTTTCAAATACCTATTGGAAATCTAACTGGAAATGCCATAAAAAGTAAAGGTTTACTTTTACTTCCTTTTACTGGAGAAGTACAAAAAGGGAACGCCCCTTGTCCCCCTTTCCTGCCTCACCCCTTTCTGCCAATGGGACAGTGTTCACGGTTTGGTGTGTCCTTCACAGCCACACATGTGCGCATGCGTGTGTGTGCATGACTCACGATGCCTTATACTTTCTGCTCAGACCTTCACTGCCCACACATACGGGGCCTTGTGTGTCGCAAGAGCCCACCACTTAACCTTCCCTGTGCCCCGTCCTCCTCAGTCCTTGCAAACTCATATGTTGCCTTTCCCTTCTAGGAGGAGGTTGTATTATGTTATTACCCCAAACCCAGTGTCCCTGTGGGGTACTTCCAGGGCTGGGGCCGCTTCCAGAACCGTGTGACCCTGGTGGGGGACACTTCCCACAATGATGCGTCTATCCTGCTGCAAGGAGTGAAGGGATCGGACAGAGGAAGCTACACCTGCAGTATCCACCTGGGGAACCTGACCTTCAGGAAAACCACCGTGCTGCGCGTGATCGTGAAAGAGCCCCAAAGTACCTGACGTTTGGCTGGGGAGGGATGAGGGGCCTTGTACCTGGTAGGCATGGCCAGGACTAGGGTGAGGCCAGAGAGGCCTCGAGGGTGCAGAATTGAAGGAGGCATCACTCTGAGGTGCTGTACTGGCACAACCCTGATACAAGTCCTCATACCCTGGACTTACGTGTCCAGCACAGCACAGCGGATGCCTCCTTCAGCCTGGAGCCCTGAGCACCTTGCCTGCCCCCCTCTAGTTCTGGTCCTGCGGGTACCTCAAAGACAAGGGAGCTAATATTTGGTGAACTCCCTGCCCATGTGATATATTGATCTAAAGATACAGGAGCTCAGAGATGGACTGGAGCTTATGCCCAAGGTCTTTTTTTCCTTGGATGTGTATGCTCTGTGGAAGAAAGGAAAATGACCCTGAGCTGGTGAGAGACAGCACAGAGCAGAGAGAAAACAGGAAGGGACCAGAACCCAAAAATAGAGGTGTTCTCTGATGAAAGCCTCTCTGTTCTGGCAAACATTGTACATTAAAGCCAGAGGTTGTAGAAGGAAAAACACTCAATTGTGTGGACCGAGAGAGGTTGATAAGTGAGGGGTTAAAGCCAAACGCGACACAGTTAACAGTCAGGATGTGGCCTGTGGACTTTGCCTTTTTGCTAGAGCTGGGGGTTGGCTGTGGTTTGCTGAGGGTGGGGATGCGGCTGAGGAGGGAACACACCTCAGTACCTCTGACCAGAGACTTGAGTCTGGAGGCGCCTTCTTGTAAGATGTAGCGAATGCTCCCAGCTGGAGGGGAAGCAGGACAGATGGATTTCTTCACTCTCAGAAGTCTTATTTCCACTTCACAGAGAAAATACATGCCATGAGTGGGGGCTCACTCAACCTCCAAGCTTCCCCCCACCGTCCCAGCAAGCTTACCTACAGCTGCCCGCATCCTCGCCTCTCTCTCTGTCCCGCCATGCCAGGCTCCCTTCTGCCCTGGGCTTATCCAAACTTCTGTGCTCAGGTGGCATTTTCTCCCTGTTTCAGGAACCTCGCACTTTCTACTGGCTTCTGCTATCCATCCTATACATATGCTCACCTCTTCCTCTCACCTTCTGTCCTTGTCTACTTCAGCTCTCATCCTGTGTCTTCTTAAAACAGAAACAACTCATATCCTATACATTCACCCATTTATGGCCTACAACTCAGTGATTTTTAGTATATTCAGAGTTGTGCAGTCTTCACTGCAATCAATCATCTATTTCTTTCTTGATCTAGCCAAGTAGCTTGCTAAGAGGCCATAGATGGTGCCTCCTCTCTTACTTCCCATTAATTCCTTAGTGTGTTGCATCCTGGCTTCTGCCTCTGCCTCTGCTCTAGCTTAGGTTACCAATGTGGCTCTAATTGCCCACCCTCAGCCTTCTTTACCCGAGTAGTATTGGACACTGTATTCTCTCTCTATACAATCTATTCTATGTTGGATTCATTCTTCCTTCCTTCTTTCCTGTCTAATCCATCTATGTATCCATCAAATTCTAGCCAAATATTCCACAAATACTTCAAACGCCACATATCCAGACCTGCTCCTGCACACCTCTCCCAGCTCATCTCCTCCACCTCTGTCAACACCGTTACCATCTACACAGTCACCTAGCTGGGTGCCTGGGAGTTCTACCCGATTCTGCCCTTTCCCGTGACCCCTAATCTCACAGGTCAACCAGTCCTGTCCTTTCTACTACTGACTTTGAGTCTGCCTTCCTTCCAGTCCTATAGCACGCTCTAGCTGTCTTCTTCTCTATCTTGGCCTATAGGCCTCTAACCGGTGTCTGCTGTCATTCTCAGCCCCTGCTCCCATTCTCCCTGCAGCTCTCTGTGCCATTGCTCTAAATCACAAATCTCAACATTTCTGTCCTGGTGCTCAGAGTCCTTCAGGGGTTGGTTTCTCCATCAGTTACAGAAAGAAAGCCAGATTCCTGGGTGGGATAATCAAGGCCCATCATGACCGAGACTGTGCTATCTGTCCAACCTAATTCCCCACCATGCCCACAAATGCACCCTTGAGCCAGACCCGTGGAATTATTTCTAATTTCTGAAAGTACCATCCTCTTGGGCCTCCAGACCTTGTGTGTAATGCACCCCGGTCCTTTCTCATATTGTCTTCCCAAAAAATTTGTTTCCTTAAGACTTTTAAACTTTAACACTATTTTTGAGAAATTCTCAACATCTGTTTCCTGTGGACTTCCATTATGGTCCCTGTAGCAGTCGATGGTTTTCCATCAACATGTTTGTCCCTCTCCTTGAAGGCAGGGACCACGTCTTATTTGTCTTTGTATCTTCTTTGCCTAGCGATATCTGGTACCCAGGAGTGTTTATGTATGTATTTGGAGTGAACTGAGGAAATGAATGAAGGGTACCACATGGGTGGAAGTGCCTTACTTGGTATCATGACTATGGGTCTGACTGTTGTACCATATATATTTTTGAAACCAATCACTTTCTCATAGAAAGATCTGCAGCCTCCAAAACATCTGTTTTTTTATTTTAAGATAGCATCGTTAATGTCAAAGGAAGCAATGCTGTAGGTAAAGTGCTGTTCTCTTCTCCCACCTACCTTAGTCTACACTGTAGGTAGGGGTAAGCAAGGGGGCAAGACTTGTTTCTCCATCTAATGGGGACAGCTGGAGTCCCAGTGTTTCAGGATGGGGTGGAGCCTGGCCTTCTCCCCCAACTTCCTGACTTGGCTGTGGCTACTTGGTATAGGACTGGTGGGACTCACAGCTCTTTTCTGCAATATTGAGACCCTCCCATTTCTCTTCTTTCCCAAGCATCGGTGACCCCACGAGCCCTCAGGCCTGAGATCCTGGGTGGTAATCAGCTGGTGATCATCGTGGGGATTGTCTGTGGCACTGTCTTGCTGCTTCCTGTTCTGATATTGATCGTGAAGGGGACCCACAGGAATAAGAGGTACAGGGCTGGGTTGGGAGGCTGGCGGTGCCTCGAACGCGAAGGAGAAGAGCGATAGGGCCCTACCTGTGCCATGCTCACAGAACAGGGTACTTTACAGGTTGGGTTTTTTAAAGATTTTATTTATTTGGCAGAAAGAGAGAGTATAAGCAGGAGGAGCGGCAGGCTCGCCGCTGAGCTGGGAGCCCAACACGGGGCTCGATCCCAGGATCCCGGGATCATGACCTGAGAGGAAGGCAGACACTTAATTGACTGAGCCGCTCAGGCGCCCCAAGAGGGTACTTTAAAGTAGAATCGCCCTTGGCTGTCACGTTAGATGTCATCTCTGTAGTGACCCCAGCCCTCCGCTCTCTGTTCAGAAAGGCCTCATGTGTCCCTACACCCTCTTCATTCATTTGGTATTTTACAGAGATTATCAGCTCTTTTATAAATGGTGGTCTAAGGGGAGCATAATTAAGAGTATAAATCTTATACAAGAGCTATTAGGTGCTGTTCAGTGCCTGAGAGAAGTGGTTTTTGAATTATCCACAATACCCATTTCATATAGAAAGATCAGATCTTGAAGGTTGTTGGTGGCTTTATTTAAAGGAGCACATTCTAGGGCGCCTGGGTGGCTCAGTCCGTTAAGTGTCCGACTCTTGATTTGGGCTCAGGTCACGGTCTCAGGGTCGTAGGATTGAGCCCCACGTTGAGCTCTGTGCTCGGTGCAGAGTCTGCTTGTCCCTCTCCCTCTGCGCCCCCCCACCCCACCATTGCACTCTCCCCTCTCGGTCTCTCAAATAAATACATAAAATCTTTAAAAAAATAAACAAAGGCCCACATTCTAATTCGAAGAGGCTGTTTTTGAATGGGTGCCCTCAGGTCCTAAGTTATTTATGGTTGAAATGTGTTGTTAGAGTCTTGAATTCATCGCCCCTTCTCCCAGCATCTCCAAAATGCCCAGATGCTCTGACGCAGCAGCAGTTTCACTGGCCGTTGGCAGGCCCGTGTCCCTCCCATTTCCCCACCTGTCGATGATGCAATACGTTGCTGAGGCACACTGGCTCTCTTGCTGAAATGCTGTCAATGGGCAAAGACCCCATTACAGAGTGATGACTCCTGAGTCTCCTTTCCCCATATAACACGGGCTCTCCGGAAAGTGCTTTGCCTGCTGGGTTCATACCTCCGATCCCCAGGGCCTCTCTGACTTGGTTGGAACTTGGTGGGCCTCTCTGAGGGTCTTTGCTCTGGGCATGCAGATGGCCCTGAACCCAGAGTTAGGCAACCATATCAACTCACCTCCCTACTCTGGGCCTCAGTTTCCCTCACAATGAAATCGATACTTCCATATCTACTAGCTTATCCTAAAGAAATAATCAGACTGATATACTGAGGTTTGTAAACATGGTTGCTGTAGCACTGATGATAATTAAACATTGAAATCAACCTCAGTGACTGTCAGCCAATGAGTCACTGAGTCAGTATTCCACTCAGTGACATACTGCACAATCCCGAATGTAATGACATGGGAACATGTCCCATGTGTAATATGATCTCATTTTTATAAAAAAGAAAATTAGATAATGCTCACTGCAGCAGCATATATAATACATAAATTTTGTGTGAGCACACTTAGGCCTGCATTGAGAAAGAATAATTCCAAAGTATCAATAGTGCTATTTGAGAGAAAAGAGAAGGTGGGTCCCAGGAGGGCAGAAGGTTTACTGGAACTTCAACCTCCAACTCTCTATGTTTCTTTAGTATTTGAATTTATTTTTACAATGTGAACACACAATTTTATAATCAGAAAGTATTAGAAAGCTATTTCCTCCACTTTGAGACCAAAATACATATATATATATATATATGGTTTCTTTCCTAGCTTCAANTTTAACCCTTTTTTTTTTTTTTTTTTTTTTTTTTTTTTTTTTAGCTCTGCCTTAGGCCAAAACAGAAAAAAAGGAAGTATATTCAGTGGCAGATGCAGGAGGGCAGATGGTCAAGAGATCAAAGGCCAAGGGCTGGGAAGGGGCCAGCACGGGCAGTTCAGGGGGGTTTGGCGCTCATTCTGCTTGTCCCCCTCCGTGGGGGAGGAGCCCTTGGAGCTGGGTGTAGCTGAGCTTCTGTTGCCCCCTGCCGGCTCAGCCACATCTCCCTCGTCCTGGGTTCCTTCAGCATCCAATCCCGTGGCAGTCCACGCTATTAACTCACTTAAAGCTGTGTGGACAGAAAGATGGTAGCCAGATAATAGAGAAATCGAAGCTGTCCAGCCCAGACTCCCTCCAGAATGCCTCCCCGCTCTCCACCAGCGAGATGCCCATTTCAGATTTCATGGTGAGCTGGGGAGTCTAGAGAGAAGAGTTCCTCTCTGGGGTCCCCCTCTGCACAAGGCTCTGTGGGGTCTCAGACAGGTCCCCTTGAATACACAGTGCAGGCTGCTTAATTCCACCCGCTTTTCCTGCCTTGCAGCTCAGTAACCTCCACAACCCTGGTGAAAAGCCTGGAGAACGTAAAGAAGGCTGATCCAGAGGTAAGGAAGAGCGCAAACCTCGTTTTGCTGCTGTGCCCGATGAGGGCAGGGCGGGCACGGCTCCAGCATCCAGGGGGCATCACCGTCATTCTCTGTGGCCTGTCTTGCTCGGTGTTTTCTCTCAGCATGCCGGCCAGTGCTGGGCACAGAGCAGGGGCTCGGGAAATCTTCGTCACCAGAGTGAGAGCCCCAGGAGGGAGTGGGATGGGGCCGAGGGGCCTCCTGGTAGGGCCACAGGAAAGAGCACTGCACTCAGAGTCAGCAAAATGCCCCTTCAAGCCCAGCTCTGCCACCTCCCAGAGCCACACTTTTCTAACCAGTAAAATGAGGACGAGGACAAGCCTATGTGGCCTGTCGTAAGGTTCAAATAACCTGATGATCTGCAAGGGCTTCCCAATCTCTGGGCACCGCGGAACCATAAGGGAGAATTGTGGTACATTCAGGAGTTCCGGAGCTAATGGTCAGATTAAATATCCTTAAGAAAGAGGATCAAGAACTTTTTCTTCCATCCTAGTTTGTAATGGAGCTATCAATAATTGCTATTAGGGTCTGAGAAATGAATTCATTTCCTTGAACTCCCTTTCCTCCCTCCCTCCTTCCCTTCTTTTAAAAACTCCTCTTGAGGGGCGCCTCGGTGGCACAGCGGTTGGGCGTCTACCTTCGGCTCAGGGCGTGATCCCGGCATTGTGGGATCGAGCCCCGCATTGGGCTCCTCCCCTGTGAGCCTGCGTCTTCCTCTCCCACTCCCCCTGCTTGTGTTCCCTTTCTCGCTGGGTGTCTCTATCTCTGTCGAATAAACAAATAAATAAATCTTAAAAAAAAAAAAATCCTCTTGGAATAGTTACTTTCCCATCTTTGGCCCTGTTCATGACCCAAGAGTAGGATTTTGTCACAACATAGCTCAGGGGCCTCCAGAAATCCCAGAGTTTGTCACTGGATGACATCACCTCCCCAAATAGTGACAGGAACGTGAGTCATGAAGTACCACTGATCTCACAGATGTGAGGTCCAGCGAGGTCTGTCCCCGCCCTATAAACCCTCTCAGAGAGCTGACCCCGGTTAGCGGCTGATCAGTGCCGTCCTGCCATGCCTCTAATGAGAAGGAAATAAGCACAAAGTACAAATAATCTGGCAAGAGAAGGATTCCCTGCTGCTGCCTAAGTGCCCATCCAAACAAAGAGGTTTGTCTTTTGAGGCAAAGAATTTGGTTCTTAAAATAGCGGTTTGCTGACTAGCCAATTTAAAAAATTTTCAGACTGGGGACTGAATTATCGTTATCAATGATCATTTTCTAGCTCTCAGTAACCCTCCGGTGTTGATGCCCTGCAAATAGTAGTAGGTGGCTTTTTTCTTTGGCACGTAACATTTGCTGATTTTTAGTAACATTTATTCTATCCCCCCTCCCGCCCCCCAGAAACATGTTTACTCCTCGATAGCCACACGGGAGCAGATCGAGGAAGAAGAATCCAGTGGAAAAGCAGAGGCCACCTACATGACCATGGTGAGAGCGCTTCTGGGCCCAGCTAGGCCAGGTGTCCGGAGGGTGGAGAAGGAGCTGGCAAGGATGTGACAGCGTGGCTAGGTCACTAGGGGAGGTCACTCTGCTGAGGGCAGAGATTTTTCTACCTAGTAGGGAAGTCTGAGAAGCTGACTGTGTGCTGGAGAGAAGCATGACACCAAACTTGCCTTCATACCTGGTCTTGAGTGTTTAAAGGTCAGGAGGGCTAAAGATGATTGATTTTAGTGGAGAAAAGAGGCAACTTTGTCAGGGAGAAGCAAAGTTAGAAGTCGAACACAACCTAACAGAGAGGGTACCATAGATCCTTGGACAAACGTTGTGTTGCAATTTTCCTTCCTATCTGAGAGTCCCTTCCAGTTCTTATATTTTTAAATTCTGTGGCTTATGCTGTTTTGACATAATCTGACTGCCAGGAAGGCTGCACTCTATATAATAACATGGAGTCAGATTCTTTCTCTCTCCTTCCTCCACTCCCCAGGGAAGTGCAGCACCTAGAAGAGGCACCTGGCGTGTAGTGAGTAGGAGCGAGGACAGAAGGAGCGAGCTGGCAATGGGCTCAATACTATTTGTAGGCTAATAATAGGCACCCAGGCCATGAAGGGAGCAGTGTTCTGCTGGGTTTGGGAAGGCTGGCCTCCTCTGTTTTGGGGACGGTGGCTCGTGTTTGCTCCCATCACACCGGCACCAAGGACACATGATTCCCAGATGCTTGCAGCGGGAGAAGATTCTCCTGAGGAGGCATGAGATCAGGGACCTGGCCAGGGTCCACCCAGTGAGGCGGTAGCTCCGGCCCTGAAGTTGCGCCCAGCCCTGTGTCCCCTCTGTCCTGCTCCCCTGATTACCATGTGATGCTCCAGGCTTGGCCAGGCCTTGTGCGGCCTCTCGGGGACCTGCTGCTGTCAGCTGCGTGGTGGCTGCGGTGGCTTCGCGACACTGTTGTCTATCCCTGCCCCCCCACCCCCCGGTTCAGCGGAGGCGCTTGGATCGAAACTGCGGAAAACAGTACTTCTGTCGTTTTGAAACAGGTCCAATAAAGCGAGTGTGGTGAGAGGCCAAAGCCACAAGACTTGAAGGCCTGTAGAGGCCAGTCAAGTTATTTTAAAGACTGCACCAAATTCAGAAGCCTCGGGGCAAATCCCAGTCAGTGGGCCGCCTGTTTGAGACCTCGGGTAGAGGGGCGTTATTTGATTAGGGAGCAGGGATAACAGACCTTCGATTGTTGTTGTTGTTGTTATTGCTGTTGTTGTTGAATTGATTACACTTACTTCAGAGGAGGGGGCTCCGCGCTGTGTCCCCTTTCTGCGGCCGGACAGCACAGTGGTTAACATCCCAGGCTTTGCAGTCGGGCAGACCTGGGCCCAACTCCTGGCTCTGTGACTTAGACGCAGGTACTTAGCCTCTCTGACACTCAGCTTCCTCATCCTTAAAATGGGAATCATAGAAGCCACCCCCCAGGTAGTGAGGCCCTCCCGCATGAGTGCTTGTGAAATTCAGAATTGGGCCAGAGAGACGGAAAGAGCTCAGTATGTGGTCACTATTCTGATCGAAATACTTACACCTGTGCTTTGTTTCGTTCCTCCCTTCCCCACCCACCCCTGCAGCACCCAGTTTGGCCTTCTCTGAAGTCAGCACCAAATAACCCACCTGAAAAACATCAGCTGGGGGAATTCTAAAACCAGAGTAGACGCTTGAGAAGAAAGGAGAGTTCCTTTTGTGCTTAGCACCGGCAGAGACTCCCCTGTGTGTCCTGAGTTACTGGACGGGTCATCTCGGGACCCCCCTGCCCCCCAAGTTGTTCTCTTGCCTCATTGGTCGAAGGGCTGAAGAAGGAGGGTTCAGAACCCGGCAGAAAGATGGGACAGCTTGGGAGGGACAGCCCCGACAGAGGGAAGCATGGATGCAGTCCTTCCAGACTGGGACGCTGGCCCTGGGGACCCTGGCTAAGCAGCTGTGGCGGCCTCAAGCATTTCATCAGATCCTCTATTTCGACGGTGTTCTTCGTGGATGGGAAGAATCACAGAAATAAAAACCAACCCAAATGATTCCTTTGGCAAATTACCCCTAAATAAATGTGGCTTGTGGAAATCATCCTGTTTGTATACCCTGGCTGAGGGGCAAGCGGAGGCTTAGTGAGGAATTTATAGTCAGGAACGCCTCAGCCAACCGAAGTCAGGAGAGCCATTCTTGACTCACACTGGAGACCAGTGTTGGCCCCGGGACCATGTGGGGGTGAATGGGTTGGAGTGGGGTATGAATACAGCTCGAGGATTTAACCCAGCCCTTGTTAGCCTGGCTGGGTGTCAGAACGGCTGGTGGCTCTCTGCTGGGCCTCGCCGAGGCATCTGAGGTGGAGGTTGGGTATCTGTCTTTTTCAAAAGTAGTGCTCATGGGCTGCCAAAGTGGACAGTCATCGATGTAACTCTTGGTCTGAAAGGTGAGGTTCCTGTACTTGTTGGTTACCATTTTAAGACTTAATGAGGTTCGTTCTAAAGATCCTTTGGTTCTCGGGGTGCATGGGTGGCTCAGTCGGTTAAGCATCTGCCTTCGGCTTAGGTCGTGATCTCAGGGTCCTGGGATCAGGCCTGTGTTGGACTCCCTGCTGAGCGGGGAGTCTATTCCCTCTCCCTCTGCCCCTACCCCCTGCTTGTGCTCTCTTCTCTCTCTCAAATAGATAAATAAAATCTTTAAGAAAAAAATGAATAAAAATTCTTTGGTTCTGAGCTCCCACTTCTAGCCTGGGCTCTGCTCCGGCCTCCTCTCTTCCACCACCCAGGCCCTTCCTCATTCTCCGCACCTCCATCCCTCCCACGTAGCCATTCAGGGCATGGATTTCTGATCCAATCTCAAGTGGAGCTACATTTTTGTTTTGTTTTGTTTTTTGGGGGGGAGGGGCAGTGGGAAGAAGGAGAGAGAGAATCTCAAGCAGACTCCCCTCAGAGCCTGACGTGGGGCTCGATCTCACAACCCTGAGATCATGACCTGAGACAAAATCAAGAGTCTGACGTTTAACTGATGAGCCACCCAGGTGCCCCTGGAGCTACATTTTTGAAGGATTTCCCCTAACTCTCCAAACATCAGGACCCTCTTATAACACATCCATCATTACCTCTTTCTCTTTTACCAACTCTTCTAAGGTGTCCACTTGGAGTCTTGGAGCCTCTTTTTGTTCTTGGTCAGCCATGGCTGAGAGTCATTAAATGTTTCCTTCTCACCTGTTAGCTCTAAATAAGGCATATGTCAATAATTTGCAATACGTACATCCTGTCCAAGACATACCAGAGAAGTGACACATGCTACCATGGTAAGTAGAGCTGGGAGAAAGACTCCTTCATATCCTAAGAATTCATGGAGAGGAAGTGATTTCATTTCCGGGCTATTAAGTAACACGCTCTCCTGGGCTGGGGGTTCCTTTTCTACTTCCTCAAATATTATCTGCATAGGATGAGGACCTTGAGGATTCATGTTAGGTGGATGGATGGGGATTTTAATTCTGGTGTTCTGGATCAAAGAATAAATTGGGGTAAGAGCTGGAGGGTGGGCTGTGCAGTTACCCACACGCTCCTGCAGGGGGTGCTTGGATCAGGGAAGTGTGTGCGAGCCCCTCCAGAGGTGGACTGGCCCAGACTTGAACTAGATTCATTCAAAGTTTGCCTTCCATTCTGGGTAGAGCAGTTGTAACTGAGGAGGAGGAGGAAGCCTACTTCTCTCTCCCAACCCTACCTCCCCACAAACCTTTCTTTTATACACAGGCCTCAAGTCAAGGTGGAGAGCGGAAATCCGCAGCTGTCAAATACCGGGTTTTCCTCACACCAGGACAGCCGTGAGGGCACCGTGAGAAGATCTGCTTGCTGCCTCATGTTCTTCTCCTGGGGATGGGCATCTGTTAAATCCAGCAGCATGAAAGAATATGGCGTGGGGAATGAGCTTCAGGCTCAAACAGGCCTGGTTCAAATACTGGCTCTGCCTTTTGCTCTCTCTTCAGTGTTGCCAAGTTTACTTCGGTTCTTTGAGGCTGCTTCCCCTATATATAAACCGGAGACTCAAAGGGCTTTTTGTGAGGACTAAATGGGGTCGCTTAGGTGCCCGTGCCTGGTGTGAGCCCTCCAGCCCCTTCCGGTGTGTTCTTCCCTAGTTGGATTTGTCTTCCAGTGATTCAGTCCCCATCTCTCATTAATTTTTATTTCTATGGGCAGGAAGCCTTTTAACCCAACACACCTAAATCCCTCTTCCCACCCAAAGGACGAGAGAGCCAGGAAGCTGCGCTTCTGGAAGGGTTTTGCATAGCTCTGGGTGGGGGGCGTTCCGTGGGCGGGAGAGCTCCTGGAGACAGCAAGCTGGATCTCCTTGTGGTCCATCCTTCAGCTAGCACTTTTTTGCTTGAATTTGCACTAAAGTCCCTAGAACACCAGATGCTCCCATATTCAAAGGTTTCCAGAAGTATGCAGGCTTTTGCCAACAGAAATCGGGCCTTGAAAGGGTGGAGGGGGTGGGGCCCGCCATGAATAATGTAGAAGCTAGCAGCCTCAGAGCTTGGAACAGAAAACACTTCAGCCCATCCCCTGGGGGACCTGTAGAAGATGTGCCTCCTGGAAAAGGCTGCAGCCTTCCACCAGCCCTTTACTCTTTGTTCCTGGTTCCCACCCCACTTTGTCTCCTTTTGGCTAGTCAGTATGCCTCCGTTTCTACATTGGCGGTTTATTTTATAAAACACTGGCCATGTGCACGCACGCATGCGTGTGTGTGGCTTTGGAAGGAGTCAAGCTTCCACTGAATTAGCTTAGTTACTGACAGCCAAAATACCTTAGGTTGCAAATTTTGTCCCAACACAGACCAGTTATCCCCTTATTAAGAAAAAACAAAGTTTCTAAGGACTCCTGACCTTCGGTCCAGGCCAGCTGGCTTGTGAATGTGGTCTGGTCTTCCTCAAGGGAGATCAGGCAATCCGTAACCACTTCTGTAAAACTCAGCTCTCAAAACATATCTTCTTTATCAAAAAATAAGGGAACTCAGAGTTTCCTCAGAAAGCTAAAACCTTTTTTAAAAAAATATTTATTTATTTGAGAGAGAGAGAGAAAGAGCAGCACAAGCGGGGGAGGAACAGAGGGAGAGGGTGAAGAAGACTCCCCCCCGCTGAGCAGGGAGCCCAAGCAGGGCTTGATCCTGGGACTCCAGGATCATGACCCAAGCCGAAGGCAGACTCCTAACAGACTGAGCCACCCAGGTGCCCCTGAAACCTTTCTTATTTTATAGATGATGGGAGCAACAGCGATTGGCCTGTCCCAGAACTTTCAAAGCACCTGTCTGAACCCCACATCCTATGTTCATGGCCTTCTGAGATTGGGTGCCATGTTGTCAGCCCATCCATTCCTCTCATTTTTTTTCCCCATGACAGGAACCCTCTGCTCCATATACCTGCGTCCTTCCTGCTTCTGAGCCTTTGCTCTTGGTGTTTCTCTGACTAGAATTTCCTGTCCCTTCTTGCCTGCCCAAATCAACATTCCTTCAAGGTCCTGCTTCAGTCCTGCCTGGGTGAACTATATCTCACATCTTCCTGGATGTCTCCCCATTTACCAGATCTTATCTCCTAAAGTTCTCTAATTGTCTCACGGTTGTGGGGCTTTATTTTCTCCCAGAGATCTTAAGCTCTTAGAGGCCCTGTTTTAGGCCTTTTCTGCACTTTGCAGCATCTGACCCCATGTGGGTCAATCCCTTGTTGAATGGGATTCCTAGAAATGGCGTGGGACAGCACGTACAGGGAGCCGCTGGACCTGGCTTCCAGTTGGGGTTCTATCCCACCTTGGCTATATAAGTTCAGGCTGATGGAGTTTCTGCCCTTTCCCCCCATGTAAAGTAGACATTTATTCTCATGGGCTCAGGTACAAAGAGAAGCTCTGCTCAAACTCAGAATGAGACCCAACCCCTGTCCTTAAAGAGCTATAGTTTAGTTGGGAAGAGGGGAGTTTATACCTTTGACTCCCCATCTAGAATGGGAGGAGGGTGAGTTGTACCTCATTCATGGCCAAGTCTCTAACTTCTAGCCTGGTGCCTGGCACACGGGGGACATTAAGTAGATATTCGAGCTTGTTGAACGAGGGAGTTGATAAACAAATGAGTGAACGTACCCAGTGTCGCAGGCGCCCAGAAAGAAGAGGTACGTAGGAGGTAAGGAGTGGTGAGTTGGTGGCAGGTTTTTGAAGAAAGACTAGGAGGTTGCTGAACAGACAAGAGAGGAAGGGCATTCCCAGGAGAAGAAACTGCAAAGGAAGAACACCAAGATGTGAAGCACTGGGCCGGGTGCGAAGAACCTCCCAGGGAGTGATGGCTGGAGAGGGGGCGTGGCAGAGAAGAGCGGTGAGTAAAATGAGTCCGTGCCCTTGTTATTCCTCTGTGGGCGCGGCTGGGTGCTCTGCAGATCCTGGGACCAGATCTCAACCTGCGCTTGCTCCTGTTCACCAATCCCTTCTCCCCAGCCCCCGGACCTGGCCTCTCATTGCCCCTTGCTCGTGGGATAAGCTCCTTTTACTATTAGTTGAAGTCAAGATTTGAACGTGCTCAAGAAGCACCTGGAGATCTTATTAAACACAGAGACTGTGGTTTCATGGGTCTGAGGTGGGGCCTGTGAATGTGCATTTCTCAGGAGCTCCCACCTGATGCTGCCAATGCTGGTCCAGGGACCACACTTTGAGAAGTGAGGCTTCAAGGCAAACGGACTAGGGAGGCTCTCTGTAGAATTGGGATTGGGCATTCCAAAGGCAAAAGGAAACTCCCTTCCTCTGGATTACTGAGAACACAGCTTCTCCCAGCAGGGGTGGTGGGGGTGGTGGGGGTGGGGGTGATTGAGCGTTGTCTAACAAAATATTCAGGGGTAAATGGCACCAGGTAGAAATGCCAAAAATAGGACTTTACTCCCCCAGTAGCCCATCTTTGATATTGGTGTCTTCATTCTGTAAAATAACTCTTTGAGTTTAAGCTTCCCTGGCTTTACTGGCTCCTAGGGAGCAAATGAGCATTTGGAGTCCCAAGTGAGCCATGGAAGGTTCTGGGGTAGCCCTCCTCTTGCCTCACCCTGCCAGCGCACTTGGCACTTCGCCTCTGATCTTTCGACCCCTTAGTCCTGGGGGATTGAGTTGCACAAAGGCTATTCTGTTATAAGTCGTACACCTGGTTTCCCTTAGCCAAATTTTGGACACAAGCAGAAGGACATTCCTTATCTCAGATGTCCCCAGCATAGAAGTTTCTGGACCCAGCGTGAGACCCAGTGAGCCGAATAAGCAGCTTCCCTGAGCCCCACAGTCACCCTCGGCTGCGTTAAGGAAAAGGAGGAGGCCGGCTACGTCAAACCAAAACTCTCGGGCTGACATGTGCCTGCGGCAGCTTGGGTGGCTGAGCTGCAGACCCGGACTGGCGGAGCTGGGGCCCGGCTGGTGCCAGCCTCTCCCTCTAGGCACACCGTCAAGCCAGGCCGCCGCTGCTGCTGGTGCAGGACACCTGGGGCCCAAGGCCAGTGGGGATGGAGAAGGGCTGTGGCCACTGGAGGACACTTTTCCCTAGGCTGCTCCTCCGCTCCTCTGCTGATCTTCCTTCCTCTGGGCTGTGCGCTGCTGGTGCAGGAACTTGCCCAACCATCCACAGCCAGACGCCAGTCCAGTGACCGAGTCTGTGAAGATCCGGGCCAAGAGGCACCTCTCTGCCCCCTGCCTTCAGCAACCACCACGCAAACCTGGCCCACAGCACTTCTCCCAACCCAGCCCAGCTTCAGCAGCTTGGGGGCTAGATTTCACTGCCTTCACGATGCTGTCTGCTTCCCCCCATTTCCTCTTCAAATTCACTCATTCCTTCATTCATTCCTTCTTGGGTTCGTTCATTCAGGCGGGCTCCTATCACCTGTTATTGAGTGTCTGCTCTGAGCCGAACACTGCGCTGGGCTCCCATTCTGTTCCTCCACACCCTGCCCTTTAGCACCTTCTTTTTATATCCCACGCAAAGGTCCCTCGCTTCATCCATTCCAGTCTTCTCTTCCCTGTGTCTCTGAACAAGCTGATGGGAGGTCTGGGGTCTCCTCGCCTCAGTGATAGGCTGTGTGGAATACTGGAAGTACCCTGTGTTTCACCCAGACCTCAGTTGGAATCCTGGCTCTGACTCTGCCCTCAAATACCTACCGTACGTTTTCTTGGGTGGGTTAAGTTCTGTTAGCCTCAGTCTCCTCATCAGCAATTTAAAAAGAGAGAGAAAGAAGAAGAAATTGCCTCTCCCAGGGCTAGAGTTCAGTTGAGATATCACAGGTGAAGTACTTGGCACATAGTTATTACTCAAGAGTATTAGCTGCTCCCTCTTTGGTGCCTCAATGGCCCATCGCAAGTGTGAGGGATTGTTGCACAGGAACCTGCATTCTACTGAAATGTCTCCCCGGAAGAGTGGGGGCCGCTTTCTGTGCTCAGGGCCACCTTGGTACTCCAACCTAAGTCCTCCTACTTGTGATATTTGCCTATTTTTTTCTTCCTTTTTCTAAAGGAAAGTTTTCAAACATACACAACTGAAGAGAGAACTGGGTAATGAGCCCTCTGAACCTGCCACCAGTTTCAGCATCGGACAGCAATGGCCAGACTTGGGTCACCTATCTCCCCCACTTCTTTTTTTTTTTCCTGTGGAATATCTTAAAGCAAATTCAAGTCATCCTGTCCTTTTACCTTTAACACTGCAGTGTGTATAACAGATAAAGATGTTCAAATCAAAACCACAACGAGATACCATCTCACACCAGTCAGAATGGCTAAAATTAACAACTTCAGGAAACAACAGGTGTTGGCAAGGATGCAGAGAACGGGGAACCCTCTTGAACAGTTGGTGGGAATGCAAGCTGGTGTAGTCACTCTGGAGAACGGTATGGAGGTTCCTCAAAAAGTTTAAAACAGAGCTACCCTTCGACCCAGAAATTGTACTACTAGGTACTTATGCAAAGGATACAAACATAGTGATTTGAAGGGGCATATGCACCCCAGTGTTTTATAGCAGAATGTCCACAATAGCCAAACTATGGAAAGAGCCTAGATGTCCATCGACAGAGGAATGGATAAAGAAGATGTGGTGTATATGTACGATGGAATGTTACTCAGCCATCAGAAAGAATGAAATCTTGCCATTTGCAACGATGTGGATGGAACTAGAGGCTATTATGCTAAGTGAAATAAGTCAGTCAGAGAAAGACAAATACCATATAATTTCACTCATATGTGGCATTTATAAAAAAAGCAGATGAACATAGGGGAAGGGAAGGAAAAATAAAATAAGATGAAAATAGAGAGGGAGGCAAACCATAAGAGACGCTGAACTCTAGAAAACAAACAGGATTGCTGGAAGGGAGGTGGGCGGGCGATGGGGTAACTGGGTGATGGGCATTAAGGAGGGCACATGATGTAATGAGCACTGGGTATTATATGCAACTGATGAATCACTGAACTCTACTCTGAAACTAATACTACACTATATGTTAACTAAATTTAATTTAAATAAGGAAATACACAGATAAAGATGTTCAAGAACATAACCACAATATTTTATCACACCCAACAAAATTAAGAGTTATTCATGAAGATAATTTAATACTCAGCCCATATTTACTTTTTCGCAATTGTCTTAAAAAGTGTCTTTTTACTGTCTTTTTGATTCGTCTTACATTTGATTGTAAAATCTCTTAGGTGTTTTTACACCAGCTTGCTTTGACATGTTCTGTTTTCAGTGGTAATGGTAGAAAAATGAGGAAGTCCTTACTTCCGGAAAGTCTCCCCAACTCACTTCCCAGAACCCTTTCCAAATGACACAAAGCAAGCATCTCATTTTTGGAGTGTTTTTAAATGACAAAAAGAGTTCCCCCCTTTACAGCAGTTTTGAAATGAATGAGCTCCTCTAACAACTTTCAGATCCTAACAGTCATCCAAGAGAAGGAGAAGGAGAAGGGGAAGGGGAAGGGCAGGATTTGCTTTAGTTCTTGTTTCAGAGGGGAAAAATTCCTAGGGAACTTTGCTCTTTTCAGAAAGACTTTTTTTATGCCCTCCCACCTGCTTTTCAAAATCCACCAACCACAAAATTTACTCCATCCCCCTTTTTCTCTCTCCCTTACACACTCCCTCTCTCTTTTTAGCAGCAACATACAAGCCGGCCATATTAGAGAGATGGAAATAAAGCTTCCTTAATGTTTTATGTGTCTTTGAAGTACATCTGTGCTTTTTTTTAGCATCTAACCATTCCTCCCTTGTAGCCCTTGGCCCCTCAAATCACCCTCTCCCATATCCCATCCGACTAACATCTCAGTCTCTGAAAATGCACAGAGATGCCTGGCTACCTCGCCCTGCCTTCAGTCTCACGGGGCTCAGTCTCTTTTTCTCTTTGGGTAAGTTAGACTGCACATCTGCATGCTCCTGAGGGTCCAGAAGTGTAGCCACAGCTGGATGAGGATGGGGGCCGGGGGCAGGAGAGAAGACATTGCTTGAGCTTCCCTTCGTGTCCTTGGGAAAGAAAGGTACCAGGGACTGGGGGGAAGACATTGCTGGGGACTGCATAACGCTGGGACTACTTGGTCACAGAAATGTTGGATCAGGGGATCTGAGTGTTCCTTGGGGGGTGACAGTTATCACGGGAGGTGATTTTTCTTTGGATTTCCCTGAAATGGACTTAGGTGGGGGTGGGGGCAGAGGATAGGTCAATCTGCAAAGTCTCTTTGTGGATTTTTTTTCAGCTGCTACAAATATGGGGTCCTGGGTTTTCATGCTCCCTTAAGGGGTTTCTCTTGTGGACCTTGATCTTTGGAATCTGGTGGATTTAGGATATTCGGAAAGAATGTTTGGGGGAGCGGGAGGTAGAAAGTTGAGTCTGGGTCTTTTTTCCTGGAAATCTGTACCATTGATTTGTTGAAACGTGTGGGGGAGCAGGTGGGAAGCAGCCTTGAAGTATGATTTCAGCACTGGGAAGAGACTTGCTGAAGCCAGCACTGATGGAGGCCTCTGGTGTGGGCCAGATGGAGAGGAGGAGGGGGTCAAGTGAAGGGATCAGGGAAAAAAGAAAAAGGAAAAAAAAAAAAAAAAAAAAAGGAACTCACGGCTGACTGTGGCTGTGGCCCTTTAAGGCCAGCCCAGCCTTGCAGACTGCCTTGTCAAATGATCCACATGTTAATTTCATATTTGACCACTCAGGACTTCCTGGTGAGTGGGTGGTCTAGAGAGTTATTTGCAAGCCTGCTTTGTGGGTAGTTTCATTCTTGCTCCTAAACTTACTCATTGCTGGTGTAGTAGTTGGTCAAGTCCAAGGATTGTTAGCGGGGATATTCCCCATCACGGGATCCCTCTCCCTCCCTCCCTGTCCTTGTCTTCCTCTGGTGTGCTGTGCTGGGTATTGGGCAGGAGTGCTAGAAGGAGACAGCACAGAGCCCCTGGCAGCTTGCGCCATAAGGCCTTTTAGCTTTGCTGAGCTACCGGACATACTACCAACAGAGCAGGAATGGTACGGAATTGTGGGCCGTACAAAGAGGGGGAGCCTTGGAATCAGCTCTGGGTTTAAAAGCCACCCTTGTCATTTACTTCATGACCATAGGCAAGTTACCTGACCCTTCTGAACTTCGGTTCTTCCGTGGGTAAACTGGGGAATGCCTGGGTTTTTTGCGAGGCGGGCACACAGCAGGTACTCAATAATAGCTGAACGTTCACCTCGCAGGGGCTGTATAACTTTTTTTGTCGTCGCGATAATCAGTAATGGAATGAGCTAGATGCTGTTATGATCCTTCTGTTATGGATGAGGAAACAGGCACAGAGAAATGAAGTAACTAAGTTACTTAAGTAACTTAAAGTCACACGGCTAGTTTAAGGCGAGCTGAGATTTGAACCCGGTTGTCTGACTTTGAGTACTTAGCTGTTGAACTCTACTGCCCCCAATGTTCAAGAAACGGTACTGCTATATTAATAATAATTGATCACAGACTCTCAAGTGCCGGCAAAAAGATGGGGAGTTGGGTGGATGACCTGGGTGTAAGGAGCCAGGGATGGAGGGCAGCGGACTCCTTTGGGATTTAGGGAGAGCTTCCTGCGGAGGGGGGCAGTCTTGTGAGAGCCTGATCTAAGTGAAGAAATGAAGGGGGCTCCATGACCGTGACCAGGGTGTGTCTTAGGGGAGGGTGGGGTCTGGAGTGAAGAGGTCGGGGAGTGGGGGTTGTGAGGTGGTGGTGGGAGGGAGCTAGAGCCTCTGCGAACCTGGGTGGTAGATCTTGAACTTGAACTTGATGCTATGATGAGGTATGCCCTGGCCCGCCAAGGCTAAGGGCTCAGGTGGACAATGGAACTTTGGTGGTTGTGATGGCATCAGTCTCCAAGATGGAGGGACAAATGACGAGGGAGGGACACGTCAGGGGCAGGGTTTTTGAGGATAACCATAGAGCTGGTAAAGGGGAAGGGAACCCGCTGGGCAATCTGCCGTATACACAGCAGAAGCATGTGAGACGAGTTTTTAGCTAGAAACAATCCAAATGACTGGATTTCCCAGAGTTTTTCTTAAGACCATCGGCTCTGGAGTCACCAGCCTTGTTATCCAAGTCTGGGTTATGAGAGGCGAGGCCTGGAAAGTGGAGTCCGGTCCTCACTCAAGCCCACTGCACGGGTCTGCTGCTGGGGGCAGGGATCCAGACACGGAGGGGAAAATGCCTTTCCTTTCTTCCACAGACGTTTGTGGAGTGCCCATCTGTGCGTCACATACCGTGCTAGGTCCAGGGATACCAAGATGAGTAGAAATCAGTTCCCCAGAGCCTCCCGAGGGACACAGGCACATGAACAGATAATGACAGCTTAGCATCCTAGGGGCTGTCACAAGAACAATCATGATGATGCCGATCATGATGGCAGCCAGCCTTCGTCAAGGGCTCACTATGTACCTGGCATTGCTGGGAGCTTCATACATTAGCAAATTATGTAATCTTCCCAGCTGCCCTAGGAGCCGGGTTCTATTGTCACCCATTTTACAGATGAAGAAACTGAGGTCTGGAAGGTTAACTACTTGCCTAAGATCTGACTGCTTGGCCACAATGCGATTCTGCCTTCCGGTCACCTAGAAGCGATAGGAACAGGGCTGGGGAAAGGGCCCAGGCACTGGGGATGCTGTCATTGGGCATGCCTCATTAGCTGGGAACTGCAGCACAGGTAAGAGGGCCCCAAGTTGAGAAGGGTGAATGAGCTTCCTGACCTGAAGCCTAAACATGTACAGAGGCATGGAGGGGTGAAAGAAGGTGGGGTTGTCAGGAAAAGCAAGGAGTTGGGGATCGCTGGAGTGAAGGAAGCACGGAGGGTTGGGAGCTGGCAGGAGAAGAGGCCAGGACCTAGGTTGGTCCCAGATGGCAAAGGGTTGGAAGCCGTGCCCAGGAGCCTGGACTTGATCCTGAAAGCAACAGGGAGCCAGTGGAGGGGTGGTGAGGACATGCTGCCTGGGGGTAGACTGGACTTGGAGGTAGAGATCCTCGTGTGGGAGAGGTTCCGCATGCAGGAGGCAGGGGCTGGGTGTCACACTCCCCTGGGATGCAGGGGCTGCCCCAGGAGACAGTGTGCTCCAGAAGGTGGGGGGGGGGCGCATTTCTCTACTTGGACACTCTCTCTTTTAAACAAGAAGAAAATAAACCTACCTCATTGGTTGCTGTAGGGTTGGAAAGAGGAGTGAAGAGGATTCATTTCTGTCTTTGCAGGAGATAGAGCTTGGCAAGAGGCGAGCAAATCTGTATGATCTCTGAAAGATGGGCCAGTTACAACAGTGGATAACATGGGGCCTGGGCTGCCCAGATGTGGCCCCAAAGAAAGTGGGGAAGCCTGGGCGCCAGTGATGCTTTGGAACTAAGACCAGAAGCCACATGCTTACTGGCCCCTGTTGATCCCCATTTCTTTTCTATGAGTTGGAAATCGGGAGACTCAGACCTGGTTCCAAATGGGACAACCAGGAGGACTGGGCTTCCTTGTATGGAAGTTCCTTTAAACAGGACGATTCCCCTCTGGCCGGCCTGCCCAGAGCTGGGGGCTGGGAGTTTGGGGCTCGATCTGCCATGGAGACAGCCAGACGCCTGGTCCCTGGCATGCCTTGGAATGTCACCAGGCCTCAACCCCTCACCCCTTTCCTGGAGCCCGGCAGCCTGGGCCCAAATCGAGCTTTGTCATTTACTAACTGTGAACCTGGGCTATTCATGTAACTTCTTTGTGCTCAGTTGCATTGTGTGGAAAGTGGGGGTGGTAATAGGGCTGTTGTAAGTATCAAATGAGGTCATATCTGTGGAATGGGTAAGACAGCATCCTGCCTGCAGCAAGCACTTTGTTGTTACTGTGAAGTCCTTTCTGTGGCCCTAGCTGTGGACTCGGCTACTTTCTGGAAGTAAGGGTTTTGCTTATAGCTCTGACCTTGTTGCATGGTGGTTTCTTCGTCTTTAATGGGGGCCTGGATTGGTGAGAGGCCTAAAACCCTTGTGGGGGCTCAGGCTGACGTGAGCATCTTGGAGCAGGAGTCAGGAACCACGGTCCGGCCCTGGCTTGTGCCTGTCCTCTGTGTGTGTCCTTCAGGGCCTCACTTGCCTCACTGGTGAGGCGGTGGGCCTCGATCCACAATTCTGGAGGTGTCTCTGGCTTCCTCTGATTTGGTGATCCCCCTGCCTCTCTCTGCAGTTAGGACTCGCTGGACGTCTCTGACCACTAGGGTGCGCACGTGTTCCTCCTGGTGCCTCCAGCGGGGCCGGGACGCCGGGTTGCAGAGAAAGGGGCCCGCATTGCACCGCAGCTCCCTCTGGCCAGCCAGAAAGGACCTCCCCACAGCTCTGCCCTTCCAAGTGGCAGGGTGCTGGCTCCCTCACAGTGGAGGGGGTTGCCCTGTGGGGTTCAAGTTCTCACGAGGGATGTGGCTGTGCAGGGAAAGAGGCCAGGGATAAGTCAGTCGGGTTCATAGCACCTGCTTTCTGGGGTCACTTGGAGGTCCCTTTGGGGAGGGGGCCCTGGGAAGGTAGCGGCACTTGGAAGGGGTTAGAGAAGCAGCGCCTTCCTCGGGTAAGAGGTAAGCTCAGGACAAGGCCCTGCCTGGTTCCTTCCCTGCAGATTTCTCTGCGTCTGCAGAGCGCGGGCGGCAGCGGCATTTTTCTGCACGCCTCCTCCTTGCCTGGTGCTGTGCTAGGTGCTTTCATAATGCTCATGAAAGTGGGGATACGGGAACTGGGCTTTGTTCTTCTTGGCAGGCCCACTCAGCCTCCCCAGTTCACGCTCCCCTAGTGAACGTTCAGCCCACGCCCCAGAAGCCTGGGCCCTGCAGGGGGGGTCTGCACGCCCAATCCCTCCACCTAAGGCTCCGCTGTGACCTCTAGGGCCAGCAGTTCGAGGCTCTCCTGTCCTTAAGTCCTGTCCACTAAGCCCTGGCCTCTAGGCCTAAGGGAGGAGCTGAGCAGACATTCCTGTTTGCAGGCTGCCCTGGGCTGCTTCTGGGGTGGGGACCAGCTGCTGGGCACGACACCCGTGGTCTGGCCAAGCCAAGCCCTGCAGGGGACGCTTCCGGCCTGCTGCTGCGGGGCCCTGGCCAGTGCCAGAGCTGCGGGAATTCCAAGGGACTGTCCTCTGCCTGGAGGACGCTGTCGCAGGCCTTCCTGTTTAGATGGCAGAACTTGAGAAAGCAGGGTAGCAGGAGCTGCTGGCCTGTGCATCACGCCTTACATATTTAAGAAGATCATGGCAATCCCAGGAGGTGGATGTCGTCAGCTTTGTTTTGCAGAACAGGGACTGGGGCTTGAAAGATTAAGGAGCTTGCCCACATCCTCCAGGCTGATTGAAGGCAGAGCTGGAAGGGGCCCCATGTCTCATGGGGTTCCCTTGTCTATGCTCTTCCTATAGCCATAGCTTCCTAGCCATGCCCTCTGCTCCCCCTTATCCCCCCCCGCACCCCCCACCCGGC
>NC_048225.1:14122512-14135532 GCF_002007445.2 Ailuropoda melanoleuca | reverse complement strand
CACCCCAGGCCCCCGCTGGCTTCCTAGCTCACTCAGAGAAGAAAATCCTAATTCCAAGTTCTGGCCCCTAAGGCCCCGGGTACCTCGCCCCTTCCTAACTCTGGGACCTCAGGTCTCACCATTGGCTCTTTGATCCCTGCGCCTTGTCCTTGAGACACATGAAGCTCATGCCGGCCACTGGGACTTCGCTCTTGATGTTCCCCTGCTCGGCGCTTGATTCCTTCGGGATTTGAGGTGGCTCACTCCCTCACTTTGTCAGGGGCTGCCTACACATCAGCCCCTCCGAGCAGTCCTGCCTGACTACTGATAGGAAACAACACTCCTTCGTTTTGCTTTCGTTCTTACAGCGGTTGCCAGGCCTCACTATGTAAAGTTACATTATACTTCTTTTCCTTGTTAGTGTCTGTTCCCTTCCAGCTTCATGTGGCGGGGACTCTGCCTGTCTTGTTCATGGCAATAACCCCTGGGGCCTAGGCTAAGTGTGTGGGACGTAGCGGGTGGCTTATGAATACTGGGTACATGAGTGAATGCATGGCTGATATTGAATGTTACTGTTTATCCCCTATGCAGAAAATGAATCTTTTGGGATGGGGTTTTGACAATATCGGCAGAAAATCTTAGTGTTAAGATCAGGACTAGGGTGAGGCCAGTGAGGTGCCTACGCTGTGCAATTAAAGGAGGTGTTTGCCTGACCCTGAGGCACAAGCCTTTGCACCTGCTGGGGAGTGGGGCAGAGCCATGGCCGTGGGCCGGGTCCTTTAGGTCCCCACCTGTCACCCCTTCAGCCTGTGTGACCTCCTTGCTGTGGTGTTTCCAGGCCTGAGATCTCCAGAAGGAACTCCTGTCCTTGTAGGCCCATCAGTGGTCCCTTGGAGTTGTGCTGATTGCCACTGCTTGTCTGCCTTTTTTCCTGCTTGCTAGAACCCGGGGAAAAGCACGGGGCTGGGCTGGGTGCACTGCTTTACTCTGGCCTTGGTGTGTAGAGAGCAAGGCCTTCTGAATCTCCATCTGTCCTCAGGCATTCTGCCACGTAGGAGACACTGCAGCTTCAGCTGGAGGGGCTTCGGGCCAGCAGAGATGGTTGGAAGTGGTGGGGAAGAAGGGGAAACTGAGACCAGCACAGTGGAGTCCCTTGTCCGCGGTCTTCAGCTAGTAGGCGGCAATGGTAGAGCTGGGGCAGGACAGCCAGATGAGGGACTGCATAGCCATGGTCCTGGGAGAGTCTTGGGGCCATTTGTCTGCCCCTGGCTTGACAGGCAATTTGGTTTCTCTTCACCCAGCCTTGCTTTACCCCAAGGGCCACATCAGGTATCTGTGAGGAGCTTTTCCCACCCCACTCCACTCCCTGACTAATTTCAGACCTAAGGGACCCAGCCCAAGGCCATGGCTCTGCTCCACTCCCCAGCAGGCGCAGAAGGCTTGCCGCCTCCCTGGCCTTGTGAGCCGGAATCCTCACGAGCTTGTGACTTTATCCACAGTGCCACCAGGGCAGAGCATGGAGGTCACAGTACCTACCACCCTCAACGTCCTCAATGGCTCCGATGCCCGTCTGCCCTGTACATTCAATTCCTGCTACACAGTGAACCACAAACAGTTCTCCCTGAACTGGACTTACCAGGAGTGTAGTAACTGCTCCGAGGAGATGGTGAGTCCTGGGATGGGGGCGGCGGTGAGGGAGGGGCAGGAGCCCCTGGGCGTGAAGCCCACACTTCCCACCACCTGCCCCTGCCCCGGACCAGGACCCTGGAGATCCTGGTGGCATCTGCTCCAGAGGGCTTCCGCAGAAGGTGTGTGGTCACGCCTGGATGGCCCTGGGAGGGTGGCAGAGACCTGGAGGTAACTGCCTCTCTTCCAGGGAAACAGGTGCATGGGGGGAGGGACACCCCTTTCCTTGAGGCTCCTTGCTCATCCAGCTTCCCCCCCCAGTTCCTCCAGTTCCGCATGAAGATCATCAACCTGAAGCTGGAGCGGTTCCGAGACCGCGTGGAGTTCTCAGGGAACCCCAGCAAGTATGATGTGTCGGTGACGCTGAGAAACGTGCAGCTCGAGGATGTGGGCACCTACAACTGCTATATCATGAACCCACCCGACCGCCACCGCGGCCACGGCAAGATCTACCTGCAGGTCCTCATGGAAGGTGAGGGGCGGGGCGTGGCAGGCAGAGCAGGGGAGCCTGCCGCTGCAGGGGTGGGGGTGGGGGTGTGTCCCTGCCAGTCCCCCGCCCCCCACCAGCAGGAGGAGCTCCTGGCTCCTTGGGAGGGGCTGTGCCCTCCTCAGGGTGGGAGTTCTGGCTTGTGTTGGGGGGAAGGCACCCCTGTTACTTCCTCATGTCCTTGAGGACTGGGACCAGGTCTTATCCTTATAATGACCTTGGTCATGATCATGATGTCAAGAATCATAATGGCAGTGTTCATTGCTTGGGCACATGCTATCTAGAGGAGAAGTCAGTCACCTATGGTTACACTATGAGTGAATAGTAGTACAATTAGGACTCAAATTTGGGTCTATTCTATCTCAAAGTCCATGCTCTTAGATTCTGCATTTTACTGTCCTTCCCTGGGGCTTTGAGGTGCCCCAGGATTTTGGGGTGGGGCGCAGAGAGCTCAGGGGCCTGGGTTGATTTTGGCTTTGACTACAGTGCTTTCCACGCAGAGCATCCAGTGAGGACCACCCCGTGCATGCTGCAGGGGGCAGGGGCAGTGGGGGAGGCTCCCTTTCCCTGCCCTGGTCCTCAGTGGGTCTGTGTCTTTTCCTTCTCCAGAGCCCCCTGAGCGGGACTCCACGGTGGCCGTGATCGTGGGTGCCTCCGTGGGCGGCTTCCTGGCGGTGGTCATCTTGGTGCTGATGGTAGTAAAGTGTGTGAGGAGGAAAAAAGAGCAGAAACTGAGCACGGATGACCTGAAGACGGAGGAGGAGGGCAAGACAGACGGAGAGGGCAACGCAGACGAGGGCCCCAAGTAACGCGGCCCCGCAGCCCCTCCCTCACGTCCTGTCTTCCTCCCACCCTCTGCCCTGCACAGTGTGCCCCTGCCTGCCCTCTCTCGGTGTGCTTCTCTTGAACCAGGGTCCCAGGGCCCACCTGGGGCCTCCTGAGCCCCTCACTTCGTACCCCCCACCCTGCACCAAGAGTGACCCACCTCTCTTTCATTTGGGAAACCTGCCATGGCATGTGGGATGTGCGGGCCCCTGGGGGGAGAAGTGGGCTCAAAACTGCCAGTCCCTGAGAGGAGGCAGGAGGCCTGTGGGAGGGTCCCAGAAAGAGAGGGAGCGAGGGAGAGATCAGTTGCCCAGCCTGCCCTGTTTGTGGACTGGTCTGGTGGGCCTCAGGGAGGATCTGCGGGTGGCGAAGGGGCTGCCTCAAGAAAGCCCAGGCTGTGGCGTGGCTCTGCTCCCTGAGCTGCTCCAAGCCTTTGTCAGGCTGGGGGTGCTGATGGGCTCCTATCGCTTGAGTGGGGGCATGTCGAAGGGATGACCGCATTTCCTGGCCATTGAAGGGAAGCCTTGGCCCAGGGGCCTGTGCTCTTACCCCTTCTCCATCGATAGCTGCTACCACAGGAGACTTAGGGGGTTTTCTGCTGGCTGCGAATCTCTTGGGATTTGGGGGGCGCACGGCACTGAAGACTCACCGAGCTGGGTCTGGGCGGGTTGTGTGGTTCCAGGTTGCGGTCATTTTTCACCATAGTTAACCGCTAACAGGAGACAAATTTCAAAGTCAGCTGAGGTCTGAAGGGATGGGGGCTCCATTGACAAATGGAGTTGGTTGCAGACTGCCTTCTCCAGCAGGGTGACTGCAGGGTGATGGCAGGGTGACCAGCCTTGGCCAGGTGTGGGGCTGGGGAGGGTGGAAACCACAGCGCGGGAGTTGATGTGTGGAGTGGGGGCTCCATTCGGGTCTTCTGTTCAAACTTTCCCAGTGACCCTCAGCAGGGCTTTTAGCTGGCTTTTGGGTAGACACCAGGGAAGGGAATGCCCTGAGGGAAGCGTGAGGGGGGCCTCAGAGCCTCTGAGATCCTGTGGCCATGTTATACCCTCCCTGCCCCAGGGACTCCCTCTGTGGGGAGGCAGGTAGCATTTCTGGAGAGCCAACTTTCACTGCCATTTTACTCACATTAAGAGGGAATTATTTAAGCCTCAAGAGAGGGAGAGAGCCAGAGAGAAACTGCTGACATGACCTCTACCTTGGCAGACCCTAAGAGATTGAGGAGGCAAGTCACTCGCTACCGCTACCGCTACCGATGGGGAACCAGGTTCAAACTGACAGACTGAGGGTCCCGCCCTCCCCCCCTCTGGCTCCTCAGTCTCCAGTTTGAATCAACAGAGCCATAGTTTTCCCTGTGGGAAGGGCCTCTGCGGGCAGGTAGACAGGTGAGGTGAGGGAGCTGGGCCATCCAGGCCTGCTCCTCTCCCAGGGCGCTGGGGATGGAGGGATGGAGCGGGAGGGCAGAGCTGCTAATGAGGCCCCACCCCTGCCCCGGACTGACCTTCTTTAGCATTTCCCCCGCCTTTCCAGGAGCTCAGACCCTGCCCAGGCTCTGGGAGTCAGTGCCCAGGGCAGGAACCTGTCTGAGGAAAGGGGGTGGAGACAGGACTGTGACAGTCTCAGGGACCATTCTCTGCCTCTGCCCATCAGATGGCCAATTTGGGGAGAGAACAAGAGCATACAGGAGGTTCAGTTTAATTCACTTCAATTCGACATCCATTTATTGAGCATCTCCTGTGGGCCTGGCACTGTGCCAGGTGCCGGGGCTGCACGCAAGGCCGTAACAGAGTTGGGAACTGCCAGGTCAGCACTGTGGGGACCACGATTCTTTTTTTTTTTTTTTTTTTTTTTTTGGTGTGTCTAATGCCACCTCTGCAGCCACTGCTTCCAGGCTGGAGTTGGAGAAGGAGGAAGTGAGTCCCGAATCGGGGCCCTGGGAAGGGAAGAAAGGAAGGGAAGGGCGAAAATGTACAACAGGGGACAGGGCGACAGGCCAGGCAGAGTGGGCACAGAGTGGGAGATGGAGAGCCTGGGTGACAGCTCCTGGGTGGGGTGAGTCCAGCTCAGTACCTAACTGCCAATCAACACACTGCCAATGGGGGTGGGCTAAGCCACCAGGATGCCTGGGGCAGGCGGACGCAGCCCATCCTTGGAGCCAACCAGCTAAGACGGGAGCGATGGGTGGTGGGCATCTCATACCAGCTGAGACTAAGGGCGGCTGTGATACCCTTCTGCAACCTGCAGATTTCCTTTTTCGGTGACCTCTCAAGCGCTCTCCTCTCCAGGGCGAGTGAGGATCTGTGCTGATGCAGGACACTTTTCTTTTTCCAGGATGCCTAACATTTAGGGAAAATTTTCGTGTGATTCCCTAGGTTTATTCTAAGAAGTCCTAACTCTCCATCAAGAAGCCCCAGACTTCTGGGTTCCTTCTTTTCAATGCCCTGACCCAGTGGGGTCCCCGGCTGCCCACCCTCATGGGCACCTTCTCCTGTAGCCTCTTAGGATTTCTCCAGAGGTCTCCTAGAGCTGCCTCCCCCAGGGCCATGAGGCTGGGAACAAGATGGGGCTTCTGTGAGTAGAGGTGGGAAACTGGTGACATGTTTCCACAGCAGCCATTTCTCTACCCTGCTTTCTAGTTTATACCAGCAAGCTGCTCCTCTCCCTGCACTGTGGGGTCAAGCCCCACTTCCTGCTGCATGTTTCCGTCACTGCGCTCTGCTAGGTCCAGTCTGCTGGTTTCCTCAACTGCCCCTGCCTCTCCTGTTGTCTTGGAACTCCCTGTCTGTCTCTTCCTCCTAATTAAGGGCCCCCGTAAAGAGATGGCTGGCCAACCCATGGGATTGAGCTTTTAAGAACAAAGTACAATTTTTCAGGACTGAAATGCCTTGAGGTGCCTTGAAACTGGCTTTGAAAATGGCTGTCTGCCCCTTAGCTACGGACTAATCACAGTTATTCCCAATTTATTAAAAGGAAAAGACGATTGGATCCATATTTTCTCCCCGGAAGTCCCCTTGGGGAAGGTGGGCAGATAAGTGTTTACAAGGTCAGGTGAAGCAGATGGACAATGGAAAATACTGGCCAGGTCCCAAAAGACAGTCCCAGGCCATAGGGATGGCGTGGTGCACTTAGAATGAGTGATGAATCAAGAAATTTTCCTTGCACCTTGTCTTAAGGATAGACAGCCTGTGCCTCTTGCTGATGTCTTCCTTTATTGATGCTTGCTGATGCATTATGCATAGTCTATATAGGTATAGATATATTCTGATACAAATATAAAACATGGCACTACGTCTACCCCCAAAATTATACTGGGTGGGGGGGACCATCATTTCTCAATGTTTTGAGTTGATTCACCAAAGGCAAATTATGGAATGTTCTTATGGCTTTTTGTGCACTTGGAGAAGAAAACCCAACTACTTATGCACTTTCTTGGTTTTGTGTGCTCCAGGGTGGCTGGAGGGAGGTGGGGAGAAAAACTTCAGTGTTCCTCTGTGACCCAGCTGCTGTGATGTGTCTGCTTTTTGGAGCAGACTTCATTTCTTTTGCAGTTTTTCGTATTGCTTGGATCTATTGGCTACAATAAACAGATCATCTCCCCTGAACATCCCTCGAGTGTGGCTTTTTTCAGGGGTGAAGAACGGGGTAAGTGGAGGCTTTGCTAGGATGCTGACAGGGACCCCTGCTGCTCCTTTCCTGGTAATCCCGCTGACA
The DNA here is from genome assembly GCF_002007445.2 of Ailuropoda melanoleuca. NCBI lineage: Eukaryota > Metazoa > Chordata > Mammalia > Carnivora > Ursidae > Ailuropoda > Ailuropoda melanoleuca. The sequence continues at coordinate 14,128,841 of NC_048225.1, read as the reverse complement.
TTACCGGGTCCCCAGCAAGGACTTGGTCCTTCTGCCCTTCTCATGTTGACAAATGGCTCATCTCTTTCCCCCTTCGCCTTCTCTCAGAATCCTGGGGGACTCCGTCGACCTCGGAAGCACCCTGAAGACAGGGTGGCTGAACACCCACTTCTTAGGCGCCTCTTGGTTATTTCTGGGGTGATGACAACCTTGGACACTGTGACACTGTTACGGGTGTTTTCTACTTTTTCCATCCTTCCTGCTCCCGTTTCTAAGCGGTGTCTCACGAGCCAGACACTTCCTTTGCCTGCTCTGGACTCGGTGGGGGGAAACAGAGGACAGCTGCTCAGAGTCTGCTTTCACGTGGGTGTTTAGGGGGGAGAGTCAGGTTGTTTGTGTCCCATCTGAGTCCTGCTGGATCCCCCTACTTTTGGGACCAAAGAAAATCCCCTGGCGGCAGGGTGGGGGGTGCCACTAGTCCAGACACACCTGGTCTTTTTCTCTCTTGCTTCCTGTTCTTAGTCTCTGCATTTTTTTTGCCTACACGCACACACACACACACACACACACACACACACACACACGAAACATAGGAAAAGTTTCAACTTTCTGAATGGCAAGGAAATAAGGAAGTGGTTGGCTCTTACTTTTCTTCTGGTTTCTTTGTCATTTCTGTCTACTCCTTGGCGACCTAGAGACATTTGCCAGTGGTTAGTGTCCAGGTGCATTTTAGAATATTCCCAGAGGACCCTGACATGGGTGAGTGGTCGGGTGGTCATAAGTCCTGCAGGGATTACAGCTGCAACCTGAGAGGGAAGCCAGAGGGAGGGGCAGCATTCAACAGAGGTGGCTGGTATTTAACTGAACTAAAGATACCTTGCTTTAAAAGGATATGTGTCCTTCAGAGCCGCTGAGCCCTTCCAAGGATGGGATATCAGAGAGGGTGCTTCTCTACTTAACATATAGGGAAACTGAGGCAGGGCCGGTGGACCAAACAGCAGAAGGCACTGGGGATTCTGGCTGGTTCTTTCTGGGGTGGGGCCAGCATCTTCCTCATTCTAGGGCTTTTCTCCCAGAACACTTTGGATCCAGGCCTGGCTTCTGGGAAAGTTGGACTTGGCTCAGGCAACTCTCTTAAATTGATGTTCTTCAGCTCAGCCTGCTTGGGGCTGGGGGGGGGGGTAGTTCTGATGGCAGAATGAGGTGCCTGGTGGGGGAAGAGCTAGCTCCCATTCTGGTGCTCAGAATTGGTCACCAGCTTTCTGTACCCTCAGCTGAGCTAGAGGTGTCCGCACAAGAGCCTCTCAGTCCCTACTGCTTCTTCACTTCCTGCGGGAGCCCCCGCCGGGCTTAGGCACCCCATCTGCCTGCTCACTGCCCGGAATCCAAGTCTGTATGGGGGCCTGGAGGGGTTGCTTTCGGAGTCCCTAGGACAGGTCTGGAAGGCCAAAAGGAGTGGAATGGGAGGGGAGAGCTTTACAACATCAGAGACAGGAGGTGTCTTGGGGACCCTCTGGTCAAGCCCCCTGAGTATCCTGAAGGGGCAGTTGAGGACAACAGGCAAGTGACTGGCTTAGGGCCACACGACAAGTCAAGGACAAGACAGGATCTCCTATCAGGCTCTAGGTCAGCGGTTCTTCCCACAGCCTCCAGTCTGGGCACAGCTGGGCACAGCTGCACACCCCAGCCCAGGATCCTGCCTGCCCCACCCCAGCTGGGCCTGTGGGGAGCTGGAAGAGGCCCCCATGCTTCCGCAAGGGCTGCATATAGAGCTGAGAGTCAGAGAGCGGAAGCGTTTCTCCCAAAGTCACACTGTTGGCTAATGATGAGTCCGCGCTGGAAACCAAGTCTCTCTTCCCCAGGTAAGGCCTTCCCCAGGTTGACCCGATGTCCGTCATCAGACAAGAAGACTCCTGTCTCCCAGCTCCAATTCCCAGAGTCCCATTCCCACCTCCCGGTAGTGCGACTTGCCTCGTGTTGGTTTGTATACAGGCCCCTCTTAGACCACTCGTCTCCTTCTCATTTTGCAGGGGTGGGGTAGTATCTACAGAGGGCTGGGCAGGTTCACGCATAGGAGCGCGAGCCCCCACTAGGTCTCTGGCCCTCCTCCCTGGCATTTTGAGGACTCAGAAGGTCCACGCTGACAGGGCATTGCAGGGACTCCTCTCAGATGGCCCTGGTGGCATTGTGCGCCGCCCCCCCCCCCCCCCCCCCCNAACCTGAAGCCCACCAGGTTCCAGTCATCCTGGCTGCCCGCTCCCATGCTGATGTCCAGGGCGCCAGCCACCTTTCAGGACAAGCTCCAGCCGTCCAGTAGATGAGAGCTCCAGGGGGCATCTGAGAACCCTATTCCTGGCATCTTGACCTAGGTTTGATCCTAAGCTACACCGGCCTAGCCTGGGAGCCCCCTCCCCTGCAGGGCTAAGAAGGCCTCTGGCTAGAAGAGTGAGAAAGACTGATGAAGTCACTTTTCCTTTTCTCTGGCAATAATGACCTTGGGAGCCCAGGAGGCGCCAGGGAAGGGGGCAGGTGGGTGCTCAGCTTGGCCACTTGGGGCTCCATGGAGGAACTTGCCCTTGCGGCCCCGGCAAAGGCACCTTGATCCCAGCCGCAGCTGCTGCTGCTTCTCAGCTGGGACAACTGCCCCATAAGCAAGTGACCTAGGGACTTGGAACCGTGGCCTCGACAGACTGAGAGCCCCTCTTGTGGGCAAATGGGCAGATGAAGACGATTTGTTCCACCAGGAGGGGAAGTTGTATCACAGCTGTTGGCCAATTCAGCGGCTGGGTCTGCGGCCACGGGGAGAGGGATTAGACTTGTCCCATTCTGCCCCAAGACAGAACATTGGGGCAGGCGGGTAGAGACAGATATTGATCCAATGTTAAGTCAGAGCTGTGCAGAGGGTTGAGTTTCTCTGAGGTAATGAGATCCCCATCCCGGAAGGTATTCAAGCGTGGCTTGAAGGTGTTGTTAAGAAGATTCACATATCAGGGCATACTTTTAGATGCCTTCTAAGTTCACTGATGATGGCCCTCCGAAGCCCTTGTTTCAGGATTCAAGGGATAAAAGGGGCATTAACTCTTGCTTGCCTGGAGAGAAATAAGACACAAGCACAGGCAAGCTGCTGTCCCTCTGCCTCCTTGCTCAGCCATGCTCTTCCCCAGCCTGCCTCTGTACCCTCATGCCCCTTTCCTCTGTTCATCTTGACCTGATTTGTCCAAGGTGGGGAGAGGGCAGGTGCTGATGCCTCTTCACAGTGAGAAATCGGCTGAGAGAGGCTGGAAATTTGGAGCCAGGCATCCTCCGGAACTTCTCTCCAGAGATCAGGCCAAGTGTAAATTGTGTCCTTGGCCCTTGGGCCAGGGCAGAGCTTTCCCTGTCCTTCCAGCCAAGACTGTAGATGGAAGATGCCAGTCTTCACGGCCTTCTCTGTGGGCCCTCCCAGCTTCGCCAACATCTCCCAGCTCCCCATCCCCACCCCTTGGCCCACTCACGCCATTGGGGGTGCTCTGCTGTAGCGGGTGCTGTTGGGAAGGGCTGTGGGGTTGGGTTCAAGTCCAGCTGAGAGGGGTTGTGGAGGGGTGGGGAGGGGTGAGGGGCAGATGACTGAGAGCTGGCTGGACTAGTAAGGATAGCCACCGTTTACTGAGTACCGACCCTGTGCCTGGCCCTCAGCTAAGCATTCTATGGATGTCAGCTGATGGAATTTTCAGGGCAACTCCCCAAATGTGCATTATTTTCTCACTTTTACAGATGGGGAGGCCAAGGCTCTGCTCTATTAAGTCCCTCTACACACAAGGTGACATGGCCATGGCTAGAAAAGGGCAGAGGACTCAAACCGGGGACAGAGTGATGCCAAAAGCACCACATCACGCAGCGAGAAAGGACAGAAAGGGGCAGAGGACTAGTCTCTCACAGCCCAAAGACCTAGGAGTGAGTGGGGGAAGCGTGGCTCGGTGCCAACCTCAAAATGACCGTGGACCAGGTAAGGGCAAAAATGTTTGGAAGCAGAGACAAAGCCTTCTCAATGGGCCCCTAACAGCCCACACTCTCCATGGCCTGGCCCTTGACCCCACAGCTCTGCGCCTACAGCTCTGGTCCCTTCTGGCAGCCTTCTCTCTTGGCTTCTTAAAACCTATAAAACCTCTTCTTGCCTCGGGCCGTTATCTCCCTGTCCTGCCCCTCCTCCCCGGCCTCTGTCACACTCCAACTTCTCCAATTTACCCTTCACTCCAGGGACTCACCTCTCCATCTCCCCAACTGTCTCTGCCTGGCATGTCTCCCCTTACCCACATCGCCCCCTCCCGTCCCTTTGCACGATCTCCTGCTCCTGCCCCTACAGGGTTCCAAGCAGACAGGATCAGAGCGTTCAGGGAGTCCGGCCTGGCATGCCACACCGTCTCATACTTCTGTTTTGGTCAGTCTGTCTCAGCGCCCCGTTCAGGGCAGAACCAGGTGCGGGGTCCAGGAGGACATCTGGCCATCCAGTCCCATGGGCATGGCAGCCAGGCTTCCCAAGGCCTCCAGCCCCCAGCCCTCCTGAGCCCCCATGCTCACTTGACAGGCAACCAGGAAGCAGGGAGTAAATACGGCTCTGGGGTGCCGGGTGGGGTAGCTGAGAGCCTGCCCTGGGGCTTCAACACCCCACCCCAACGTGGCCCAGAATCAAGAGGTGCCCAGGACTCACCCCATCTCTGAGCTGCAGCGGGAAGCAGACGCCTGCTCCTAGAAGTGGGCACACACCCCTCTCCAGCTTGGGACTGTCCGGGGAGCACCTCATGGGTCAGGATGGTTCAGCTCCCTCCTCCCTCTACCCTCCTCCTCCCAATGAGCTCATCTGTCTGGGGCTCCCCACCCCCTTTGCCCGAAGCGATGTTTGGATAGAACCTGAGAGAAAACAGAATAGGATGAGGGGGATGGAGGTGGTGGCTGCCTACCTGCCTGTGCCCAGAGCCCTTAGACAGTGGAAGGTTCAGGAAGAGCTCATCTTTACCCCAACTCCACAATGTGTGGTGGGCTGGGGAGCCACGGCGGGTGGCCAGTACCGGTTCCTTGGCTCGGCCTGCTAGACCACGTGCCTGCGGGCTGGTTTGGTGCATGCTGTCCTGTTAACCCCCTCGGCACCGCCAAACTTCAGTGGATGCTGAGACTGTGGCTGGGGGCGGGCCAGCGGGCACCCTGAGCCGGAGGGAAGGAACGGTGAGGAGGGATGCACAGGGAACGGATCGAGGGGCACTAGAAAGGAGGCTCTCAAAAGTTTGTGCAGGTAGCAGCTGCCCAAACCCCCGAGGGGCAGAAGGGTATGAGGGCATTTAACTTTAAATTAATGCAGGCATGCGGGCAGAGAATCTCGCCTGCATTTCCACGGTCCTGAGGATGGGGCTCTGTTTATAAGCAGAGGGAGGGCAGCTCAGGGAAGGTGCTGGAAGCAGATCCTGGTGTCATCAGGGGTTGGGTGGGGGTGCGGGGTGGGCTCCCTGCAGAGCCCCGTGTTCCCTCCCTCTTCAAGCCGAGTCTGTGCCACCACCAGTGAGCTCCGTTACCTGCAAGGGCCGGACAGGGATGGGGACAGGGACAGGGACAGGAGCCGCACAGGGGTTTATGGGGGACGAGGGGGAAAGGGGCGGCGGGCAAGGGCAGGTGGGAGCCAGAGGCGGGAGGCTCCCTGCCAGGCTCCTGTTACTTAGGAGGAACTCCTCTTAAAATAGCTCCATTCCCTTACCCTCCCTCCCTGCTGGGGTCTTGGTGACCGCCTTTCTGCGAACTGACAGGGGATGGAGCCTTTCATCTATCCGCTCTGGTAGAAGGTGGGACCTCCGCCGGCAGGCGTGAGTGCTTTCCCTTGGGAGCATTTCCCAGTCCCCAGGACCTGGAGCTCTGCCCCTAGAACTGCTGGGGGCTCCCCCTCTCCCCTCCACACGCTCTCCCTCCTGGTTCCAATCCCTGGAGGGCAGGAACTGACAGGTCTCCTGTTCTCAGGACTATTGGACTGTTTCAAGGAATCTACGTGACCACCCTTCCCCAGAGACAACCCTCTTCCCCTTAAATCTGGGCCCTATCTCCTCGTCCTCCCCACCCCACCCCCCAGATAACAGCTCCCTGACAGCTCCTTGGCCTGGGGCCCAGTCCCTCTCAGCATCCCTGAAATCTCGCTCTTCAAGGTATTTCTGAGCCAGGCTGTCCAGGACCTGAGTGTGCATTCCCCACCCCCAAGGATCAAGCCTGTCGGGGTGCCCTTGGGGGCCGCGTCCCAGCCACCCTCCCCGCCCTCAAGGGACTTCCAGCGGAAGGAGGGAAAAGAGCCAAAGAGCAAGGTGCTGCAACATGCCTTCGCACCCCCACCCAGAGGG
>NC_048225.1:14083840-14122412 GCF_002007445.2 Ailuropoda melanoleuca | reverse complement strand
CTCGCGGGACTCCCGGGCCGCGAGGCGGGGCGCGCGGGGCAGGGTGCGCAGCGGGCGGGGGCGCCCCGGGGCTCCGCGGCGGCCATCGCCCCTCCTGCGGCTGGAGCGCGTCCAGAGCAGAGGCGCAGCGCCGCTCTGCTCTGCGCTCGCTCAGCGGTCCTCCAGCTCGTCGTCGTCCTCCTCCTCTTGCTCCTCCTTCTCCTGCCGGTGCCCTCGGCAGCCGCTCGGGCAGCCGGCTCCTCCTCTCCCTCCCTCCCCCTGCTCTTGCGCTCTCCCCGCTAACTTTCCCGAGCCCCGACCGGCGGCGCAGAGCTCCGGGGGTCTTCGCGGCCCACTGCAGACCGCGGGCTGCGCGCGGCTGTGCCTTGTACCCCATCCCGGCGCCCCCGGCGCGCTCCGGAGACTACACAGCGATGCCCGGGGCCGGGGACCGAGGCGCAGCCCGGGCGAGGTGGCTGGGCGCTGGGCTTTTGGGTAAGACAGCCCCGGCTGGATCCCTTCTCCTCTTTCTCCACCCTCTTCCCCCCGGGGAGGGGACACTTAGAAGAGAAGTGCCTCGGACCCGGTGGGCTCCGGAGTGCGGCATGGTGCGGAAGGAGCACCCGTTTCTTGCCGGCCGCCGGGCTCGGACGGCTGCGCTCCCTGGGGACCGCGCGCCTCCCCCGCCCTAGCGGTGGCCAGCCCCGTGATTAGTTCTTCGCTGTCTCTGGCGCCTTCAGCTCCAGGCTTCTGGAGTTGCATCTCAGGGGCTGCAGCACGGGTCTCCCGGGTTCCGAGGTTTAGGCGTGCTGGGGGAGGGTGCCTGTGCCCTGGGTGTAGGGAATGCCAGGGGGTTGCACGTGTGACTGTTGGGATGGTGGTTTCTACCCCTGCCCAGAGCTGTTTGCAGCTTGGATGCTTGTTGCCCAGGCATCTGCGGGGAGTAGAGAGGGGGGGGCTCCCCTTCCTCCTGGCCCTTTTTCTGTTTGTCTCCTCTGCCCTCTATCTCCTCCAGTACCCACTGTCTTCCCTGAGGCTCCACACCAAGGACTGGAGAAGGTTGGAGGGACTTGGAGGACTGTTCAAGCCCCCTTTTAGGAAGGATCTTGTCTCTCTTCGTACTAAGAGATTCCACAGGGAGGACCTGTTTAACTTGCTCTCAGCTCTTCATTTTTGGGATGAATATGAAGACTGAGGAGATACATCCAGAGGACACAGAAGGAACAGAGTCTTAATATCTATTAATATGCACATGATGGTTTCGCGTAGCAAACTCCAAGAGATTAGGGAATGATATTAGTCCAGAATATAATCTCCTCATAAAGCGTAGCTGGATTTCAGTGTAAGCCAACTCCAGCTCTGGCACCTGCACCTCTTCCTGTTTATATTTGTCAGATTTGGCTTTTGGCAGCTCCCCTCATGGGGCTGGGCCCATGATGGAGACATTTGTGCTGAAAACAGGGAGACCGAGCTTTTAAGGGCAGTCGCTGCTGTTTCCGCAAATGTAACTAGACCGTATGCAGACCTGCCTTGGTGGCACATGGTAGTGGAGGGGAGAGAGTGTTTCTCTCACTCAGGAGCCACTGATTTATTTACACCCCCACAGCTGGAGAGAAGACACTGGTGTTTTCTCCTGTCTCTTTGGTACAGATGTGTGCTGGTTTCACTGTGACCCTAATGAACTTGGCCTCCGTGAGGTCTAAGGCACCTCTTCATGGGGTGGGCACAGTGCCACTGCACACCAGCTCCCCGCCCCCACCGCATCTCTGATCAGCTCAGGTTCCCACTGTGACCATGGCTGGGGTAAAAGGTCACTGGGGACTTCACACGCATGCAGTCATTAATCCAGCCCACTTATCAACACCTCTGGCTTTCCTTCCGCCTACTGCCCAGCTGGGTGATGGGACGCCAGTGCCTGGGCCATTAAAATAGTCATAGAACCACCGTGGGAAGCCACACTACACACTGGGGGAGGACTGTGGGCAGAGTCTTGGTCCTTTTCTCCAGAGGGAAGCCCCCACCTCCTGCAAGGACTGTTCAGCTGCGCAGACTAGGTGGGAGCAGGAGCCCGTTGGAGCAGGCTTGGATGAATCCCTGAGCTACCCTCTGGGAGCGCAGGAGAAAGCAGAGTGATTTCTAGGTGGGAGACTTGCAGGCCCCAGAGCTGGTCCCGCCTGCTGCTCCCGCCCCTCTGGTTTGCAGAGGGAATACCTCCAGGGGCCTCCTTTGGACCTTGCCCAGGCGGCCACTGCTGAGCCCGCCCGCGGGCACCGCTTTGAGCTTGGGCCGCAGACGCCATCCTTGCCCTCAGGCCGGTAGGGGAGATGCAGAGGTGACTGGACAGCCAACTGGAGAAGCTCCCTGGCAGCATCAGAGCTGGCAGGCAGTTTGGGAACTATATCACAGAGCTCCCCTAAGGATGAGGAAGCCAGGGTTCAGACAGAGAAGGTGACTCGCCCAACATGGCCAATCGATGGTCAAGTGGGACAGAATCCAGGTCTCTTGGGCTCTGTCAGACCAATGTGACTCCCAGTGGACTAAACTCTGCGGAGAGGGAAGGCCAACGGGATTGGGCAGATGAGCTGAGGGAGGGGTGAGGCATGCAGTGATAGAGGCCTGGGGGCCCAGACAACTGCAGAGCCTGGGCACGGAGTGGTAGGCTCCCAGGAGTCCTCCACCCCCCAGTGCCCTGGCCTCATGTCAAACTCAGTCTCACAGACAGACTACAGATTTCTCCTAATCTCACACGGTAGCCCTCTCTTCAGTGGAGAAAGAGTTTCCAGGGTTGAGCTATCGCAGCTGAGGCTTCTGTGGGTGCCAGTCCCTTCCTGAGCTTGTAACTGGTACTATATCTGTCCTGCCCACCCCTTCCTTGTTCCCTGATTTGCTTAATTGCTGTGATCTGTGTTTAATTATCACTTGTGAGGGCGCTATGTTGCGCAACCCTCCTTCCCTGGGTATGTGTTTATTAAGGGCTTGTTTAATGAGAACACAATTAAGGAGAGGGTGCTCAGACCCGCTCAGAGGAAAGAAAGGAAAGGGGAGGTAAGGAGTTCAGGCGGAAGAGAGCGGGGAAAGGGGAGAAGTGGGTGGGGGTGGGGTTTGAATCTGGACCTGGTGATTGGTTTTTTCTGGAGATGCTGCCCTGTGGGATGTCCCAAAGCCCTTCTGCCGGTCCGCCCCCTGCTGGGATCCGTGTGAAAGGTAGGCTGGGGCCACAGAGTGTCCTACCTCGCCCTCTTGCCAAGTAGGGGGAATCCCTGCATAAGCTGAGCACCCATTCTGTGACCTCGGCAAGTGCAGGGCCAGGCACACCGTTTGGGCTTGTTGGCAAAGCTGGTTTTGTTGAGCACCAGTAGTCTATCAGGGGCAGCTTTTGTCTCAACAAAGCTCCTGGGGGTGGGGAGGAAGTAGGCAGGTTGCCTAGGGAGAGGGAGCTGCAATCTTTCCTTTGTCTCTGGGCTCAGGGGCCTTGGCTGGCCCAGCCCTGCCTCCCACAGCCCCCAGGGCCTGCACCCCAGGAGGGGTCCTGTCCTGCTGCCTTGGCCCACTTTCTGCCTCTCAGCTCTAACTTTGAGCCTATCTGAGTCCCCCAGGGCCAGAGAGTATCAGCTTCCCTATTACAGTCAGCCTGTTTCCGCCTGCCATGCCAGGCAAGCCCTTGGAGCTAAACTTAGAGTCCGGGCCACCTTGCCCCTCTTTCCTCCCTCCCCTCAGGGTGTGTGTGTGTGTGTGTGTGTGTGAGAGAGAGAGAGAGAGAGAGAGAGAGAGAGAGAGAGATTGATCCTTGGTTGTGGGAAAAGATGGCAGACCATTTCCTGCCTTGGCATTTGCCTTGGAATATCTGCTGGGGGCCCGAAAATTCCGCTGGTGTGCACCTTTAATAATAAGATTTGCATATGCTGAGTACTTTTATTACTTTAGTGAAACTTGGGAGTCCGAGTCGATCCTCAGACAAACTCCTGCAGCACCTAGATGAGGATGGGCAGGGCCAAGGGCTTCTGGGAGTCACCAGCTAGCTGGTTAGGGCCTTTCGGTGAGCAAAGGCAAAGCTTTGGGGCTCAGGGTGGAATTCCAGAGGATCATGAGGACTTGTTCATCAATCCCATGATGCCGGAAAGAGGCCCCTAATCCCAGATACACACGTGCACACACTGGAATTCTAAACAGTTGAAATCCTAAGCGGCTTCTTTACTCCGGGGGAACGGCCGCGTGGGAAGAATGAGCTCCATGAGGTGGTACCGGGTGCGAGTACAAGCTGCGTGAATGGCCCGGAGGCATTCTTGGCTGACACTGGTCATTAAGTGAGGGGAGCCCTGGTTACTTCTAGACCTGTGATGAAGGCCAGACCGATCCTCCTCCCTCCGTCCAAACACCACCCTCCTCTACCTGCAGGATGCCTAGGTCAGAGGGACGGGCTCACTGAAGCCCTTCTTGTGTTTTGTAAGACTGTGTTTTGGCTTCACACCAAGCTCAGGAGGTAGGAAAGACAGCCATCTCAGTTTGGGGGTGTGCATGCAGGATGTGGCATCCCTGACTTTTTCAAGGTCAGCAAGCAGAGCGGGGCCTGCCTTGCACCTGCTGACCAGCCGGCTCCTGGCCTGGCCATTCCACAGAAGCACTCCTCTGGGGGCCTCTAGTAGACCAACACCTGCCCGTGCTCCCTCCTCTCCCCTCAGCGCAGCCTCACAGGTGAGAGAGCATGGGAGACAGCCCCGCGCTCCGGGCTTTCCTATGCACAAGCCTCTCAGACATAGCAGGCAGGGCTTCCAGATTGCTGGGAGGATGTGCAGTGCAGAGGCCGGGCTTGCCCACTCTCTCCGATGCCTTAACCTGGGTAAGGCTCTGGACTTTTCCGAGAAAGTCTCTGTGCCTTTCCTTTGTCCCCTCCAGGCTATGGTGAGAACGGCAGGGTTTCACTGTGGGACTCCTGAGTGTATTAGTTAAGTCATCCACATAGGCACACACTAATCAGGCAGAAATGTGCACTGTCATGAGCTAGACCTTAAAGAAGTAGTTTGTCCTCTGCTCTGGACTGTTCTTTTGCTCTTTTTTGGCTTCTACCTGTTTACAGCTGTTCGAAAGATGTGTATTTTTGGTGCTCTTGGGTATCCCATTCTGGCTGGGGTGGGGGAGGTGATGTGACCCCTGACTTGAGTTCCCCCATCTTCCCCAGGATGCAGGTTCCTGCACAAGGGGTGCCAGTGAACGCTGGAGGCTGGAGCTATGGCATTCCTTGGCGCTTGGGCCCCAAGGGATGCCTGTGGTTATCACGAAGCTTCTCCTGGGGCCTTTCCTGTCATAGCTCTGTACTCTTGGGTGTACTCTGTACACCCTTGATTTGGAGGAACAATGGGGGTCAGAAGCAGAGCTGGGGTCTCCTACAAAAGGGCCGTCATCCAGGCTGGAGGGGTGGACGGTCCTGTCTGGGCCCTGTCCCTAGGCCTCTGGGGGAAGTGTGGTGCAGAGCAGAAGCAGAGGCAAAAAGAAAGCCAGGAGCGTAAGCAGAGCTAAGCCTGGACAGTGTGAATTCGGCTTATTCCGCCCACTGGGGGTGTGGCCTTGAGCAAGTCAATTTCTCTGAGCCTGTTTCTTCATTTTGTACATTGAGGATAAAAATAATAACCACCTCACAGGATTAGTATGAGGATTAAGTGAGACAGTGTATATAAAATACCTGTCGTCTCTTATAGGAAGTGCTCAGTCCCAGCTTCCCCATTTACTCTGTGGCCCTGGGCTAGTTACTTAACCTCTCTGGGCCTCAATTTCATCATCTGTAAGATGAGAAAAATTATGCCTACCTCTTGGTGTTCTTAAAGCTGGTGTTCATATGTATAAATCCTCTAGCACCGTGGTTCTCGAAGCGTTGTTCCTGACCCCAGCATTCCCTGGCAACATTTAGAAATGCAAGTTCTCAGGCTCTCGACCTACTGAATCAGAAACTCCAGAGGTAGGGCCAAGCTCTCTGTCGCCCTCCAGGTGATTCCGATGTTCTCTCAAGTTGGAAAGCCACTGCTCTAGAAAATTTCCTGGCACCTAAAAGCTGGTCCAAGAACGAGGGCTAACTTCTCAGCCCTGATGCAAACTTCAGTGGGGGCAAGTCCTGCTACATTGGGATGTAAGAGAGGATTTTTTTTGCTTTGGGGCTTTGGAATGCTAGAAATGTTTCTTGTTGACTTTAGGCAAGTCTCTGTGCTTTGTTGTTTCATCTATAACAGGGACCTATAATAGTATGTCACTCATAGGATGGAGGTGAGGATCAAATGGGCCTATCAGCTATTATGGATGGTGGCAGGGGTCATGGTAGGTCACCGGACCACTGGCTGTTCTTCCTGACCGGAGGTAAGAGGGCTCCACTCTGCCTTCAGAAGCTGGGGTGATGTGAAGAAGCTGAGAGGAGCCCTGAGGGCAAGAAGCCAGGGAAGGCAGCTCTCCTCCGAGCCTTCTCTCTCATTTAAAAGCACTGCTTAGGTGAGCAAAGCAAGAGGAAACTGGTTAGGGGCCGTGAAGGGATCAAGGTAGACAAAAGAGGGCCTTCCTTGAGAGCGAGGATGGGAGAAAGAGCACGGTTGTTTAAAACGAAGATGACCCTGGCTGTCTTGGACCAACACCAAGTCTGGGGACTGCCTGCAGAGCCAAGAGCAGACCTGGGCTGAGAGGTGGGGTTTCAGGGGGCCCGGCCAGGACACCCGGTCAGCACAACCGAGTCTCTTCCCACATGGGGCCTGTAGTCCTGTCTCCATGGTGGGCAGTAAGAATAAGGGATCAGTGTGGGAACACCTCTAGCGCTGGTGCTCCGGGAACTTGCTGGAGGTGCAAACAGCCAAGAGAAGGTGCCGTCTGGGAGGAAATACCAGGGAAACTTTGGGACAGGAATTAGTGCGGCCACATGGCGGCTCTCAGCTGCCCACTAGCTCTTGAGTCAGACCTGGGTTCGGATTTCAAGTACCCCTAGAAGTGGGACAACTTTGGGCAAGGCACTTTGCTCTTCTGAGCCTCACATTTCCGCCTGTAAAATGTAGGATTAGTAATACCCCTCCTACAGGTGTGGGGTGGAAATGAAATGGGATTATCCTCTTGCAGCCCTAGCAAGGCTCTGGGCCCAGAAAGGGGAGCACTGGGAACCTGAGTAAGACTCTCTCTGAGACCTCAGATGTCCCCTTCACCTCCAGGCAAGGACATCACCTAGGCATCTTATCCTGACGCCCCTCCTCCCCCAACCTTGAGGTACACTGGGGTCTCTCCTCCAGGACTCTGTAGGACAGGAGGAGGGCCAGTTCCCTTTACAAGGATTCATGGGGGGGGGGGGGTCCCAGAGGCCAAGAGTGGAGACTAGTGGTTTCCACTCATGCAAGCGGCAGGGGTGGTACTGACATTCTGGGGAGTGGGGTGCGAGGGCGGCGGTGGAGTGGGGGTGGGGCCACCCCTCCTCTCCAGCATCCCCGAGGTCGGGAATCAGGAATCGACCACCGGTGTCTCCCGTCCTCCCTCCCACTTTCTCTCCTGCGATCGGGTTCCGAGCGCCGCGCTCGCGCCGCCCGGTGCCGCCGCGTCCCATCCCAGCCTGGGCCGGCTCCCTCCTGTTCCCAGGGTCCCCGCCGCTGGCCAGAGGGTGCGGGTCCCGGCCGGCCCCCCACGGTTGCGCGGGAGGTGGCCCTCTGCCTCTCCGCGTCTCGGGGTCGGTGGGAGCGTCCCGGACCCGGGGATGAGAGGCCGCGGCGCAGTGTCTCTTCTTTACCGCGAGGTACCAGGCTCCAGCACCCACCCTCCGCCCCAGCCCTCGCCCCTACCCCACCCCACCTCACCCTCAATCCGGGAAATGTAACGACGGGGCAGCGCACCGTCCTAAGGCAAACTCCCACCGTAAATAGGAGGAGCCCGTCCGCACTTGGGGTGGTGCGGGGGTGGCACTTACCGGGACTGCGATTGCGGGGACTGCGCCCGCAGGGTAGGGGCGCAGCCTCGCCGCAAGGGCCTAGTTTTCCTGGGTTGGGGTGACCTCTGGTGGTCATTCCAAGCGCCACACGGGCAGCTCCCTAGCCCAGGCCAAGGGGGAGAAACCAATTAGGGCGTGTGGCTCAGGCAGTGTTAATGGAAGTAAAGAGAACTGTCCTCCCGAAGTTGATACACAAGGTGACAGCGACCTCCCTGCTTAGCCAAGCCACTCCTCCCTGCCGGAATGTCCTTTTCCAGAGCTCCAGGCTGGAGATTACGGTGGGGTTTTATTAAGGGAAGTGGTTCCTGTCACACAGGTCTCTTCCTGCTCCCGGTGTCCCTGTCGCTGGAAGTGTCTGTGGGAAAGGCCACCACCATCTACGCTGTCAACGGCACGGAGATCCTGCTGCCCTGCACTTTCTCCAGCTGCTTTGGCTTCCAAGACCTCCACTTCTGGTGGTCCTACAACACCAGTGATACATTCAGGACTGTAAGTAGTGGGGGAGGGGACAAGACAGCTAGGACCCTCCTCCTTTCTCTGTCACCTCACCCCTGCCTCCCTTTACCCTGCGCTGGTCCCTTTTGGACTGACCTCTCTGTGATGGTCCCCAGAATCCACCTTTTGTCATCCTTTCTCCTAGCATTCTTTCCGGAGCCTGTTCAGAAGGATCTAAGTGGGAGGGATGCTTAAATGGTGTTGCCAGAATTTTGTTGGAATTATTGCCTAGAGTCCTTTGTCTGGTCTGAAGAAATGCCTGAAACTTGGATTGCTTGTGTAAAAATAATTTAATTTAAAAAACAGGAGAGAGAAAGACCTTTGGAAGGCTTGGAGAGAAGAAGTAAAAAGAGTCCAAATGTGAGAAGGGCTGGGGAACTGGACCTAGAAAGAAGGGAGAGGAAGCTAGGGAAGGGAAAGTTCTTCTGCAGGAGCTGTGGGCTGGAGGTGGGGATGGACCAGTCGACAGGTGTTTAGCGAGTACGCATTGCGCAGCTTGTAGGGGACCCAAAGTGCACATAAGGAAGCCACAAGAGACCAACTCTGGATGTAATTAAACACTGGCTTCAGAGCCGTCGATGGACAGTGCCGTAGGGTTGATCCAGGTCCCGATGGAGGGCCAGAATTCAGATGGACGGGGCAAGCTGTCAGCAAAGGCTGTGGGTGGTGGTGATGACAGAGGGAAATGAGAGTGGTAATTGCTGGAGCCATTACGTAAAAGGCTTTTATGAAGAAAGAGATAAAAGCTGTGCTACCTTCCAGGGAGATCTTAATGACAGAAAATGGGTTTAGCTTGAAGCAAGTGAAATTCAGGTTAGACAGGCAGCGCTATTGGTATTGGAAGGAAACCAAGTGGGGGGAGCGCCTCTGGCTGCAGGCTCTCTTTGGACCCAGACAGGGAGACACCCAAGGAATGGGTTGGAGTGATGCCATGACTCTTGAGGACCCTGATTCTTTCTGGCCACCTCTTCCCCACCCCCTTTGCCCTGTAGCTCATAGACGGGACGGTGAAGAATGAGAAGTCTGACCCCAAGGTGAAGTTCAAAAATGATGATCGCATCACTCTGGAGGGTTCCACGAAGGAGAAGATGAACAACATTTCCATTCTGCTGAGGAACCTGGAATTCAGCGACACAGGCAAATACACCTGTCATGTGCAGAACCCCAAGGAGAATAATTTTCAGCACCAGGCCACCATCTTCCTCCAAGTCGTTGATAAACGTAAGCAGTGGGGGCCGGGACGAGGGCAGTGGAATGGGAAGCACGGCAGGGTGCCCCACTCAGTGGGGTCAAATGGCATGTCGGTCAAATGGCAAAATGGCCCACATGGGTGTTTTCTTTTGCTTTATGCTTTCCAAAGTTATTGGAGTCACATCTGGAAGCTCAGATAACGTAGCTCCGATACCTATTGTGCGCTGAATAGCTTATGATACACGCTTAGCCCCTCCGAGCCCGGTGTTCCTCGTCTGTAAAATCTGCACCATCCTAGGGTGCTCGAGAGAAGTAGGGATGGGACACACGAGTGGCTCGTGGCGGCAAAGTTCGCTGTGTGTGCTGATGACTGCTGCTCTTGTGTATTCCCCTCGCCACTGTTGAGCGAGTGCCAGGCATCAAACCAAAAATAACACGAATGACCCCAGTGTTCTTCCGAGGAATTTACAGTCCAGGGTAGGAGAGAAGACAGGTACACAGAGGACTGACAGAGGGGCAGAGCAGGCAGAACCGCAGGCAACTAAGATTGATGAGAGTGGCCACTCCCCTCTGGAGCTGAAACCCCACTGGAGTCTGCTACAGGGGACCAGTGGGCCAGTGAAGCAGCCTGTGAGGAGCAGCCATACGACCCTCGCCACTAGAGGTTGTTAGAGAAGGGGCTGGAGGTGGGGCTTCGTGGACAGGGAGCCTGGAAGGCTAAGGAGGCACAGAAGTAGAGGAAAAAGGAAGGGATCTGCACTAGGGCTCTGCTTGTGCTGCATTTCTTGGTGCCTGGGGACTCACTGCTCTCCTGGATGAAGTGGGGTGCTTGGAGAGAGAGAGAGAGAGAGATGCCCGTGAGTTCATGTTTGGCTGTGCCAAGGGCAGAGCCAGAGGCCGTCCAGGCACCTTGCTCTAAGCCTGGAGGCTCCTGAGTCAAGGCTGTCACCTCTTTCTCTCCGTCTGGATGCCATCCCACTTCGTTCTCAGCCTTTGCAGGAAGGAGGAGGAGGGGAAGAGAGCCAACATTTATGGAGCATTTCAGGGTGCCAGGCACTGAGTTAGGTGCTGTCCCTTACCTTTGCACCTTTGTCCCTCACATGTCCCTTTGAAGGGATCTTTTCTCCATTTTTACAGATTCCTTCATTCATCTAATCAACAAATATTTATTGAGCACCTGCTTTGTGGCCCCTGCTAGGTGCTGAGGATACAGCATGAGCAAGGTAGATAAGTTCCTGCCCTTATGGAGATTTCCTTCTAGTCAGGGGATATGTAGTACACAAAATAAAGAAGAAAATGATGTTGTATAAGAGAGCATGGCTGGTGTTGTAGGGACAAAGCAAAATGGGGAGGGAAAGGGGGGTGCTAGCACTGTCACCAGGGAAGGCCTCACTGAAGAGGTGACATAGAAGGACATTTGAGGGAGCGATGAGGATGTCTTTGGGAAGATAGTCCAGGCAGAGGGAACAGCAAGTGCAAAGGCCCTGAGGCAGATACTTGAACATCAAAGAGGCCAATGTGGCTGGAGCAGGGCAAATAGTAAGAAATGAGTCAGGTTAAGCCATATTGTGTGGGACCTTGTGAGCCTAAGTGAGGTGTAAGCCTAAGTAAGAGAGTCACTGAAGAGCTCTGAGCAGAAGAGTTAACCCAGAACGAGCTCTCTGAGGGGCCAAGAATAGACAGTGAAGTGAGGAGTCCGGTTAGGAGGCTCCTGCAAACATCCAGGCCAGGATGTCTTGAGCCAGTGTGGTACTGAGAGGTCAGATTCTGGAATTTTAAAGTTAGGGCCATTAGGATTCTCAGGTGGATTGGATGTGGGGTTTGGAGAAGGGAGGGGTCAAGGATGACTTTAATATTTTGGTCAGAACAACTGGAAGGATGGCATTTTCTCAACAGAGGTGAGGAGATGGTGAGGGGAGCAGGTTCTGGAAGTCAGGAGTTCAGTTTTCAGATGAGGAAACTGAGGGAGAAGGCTTAAGTGACCAGCTCAAGGTTACCAGCCCATTAGTGACTGCCGAGATCCTGTAGTTAGAATCCAGACGCCCTGACCCCTAAGTCTTCTTGCCACATAAAAGTTGTTATAGGGAGATTCTTGATTTTTCCTGTGTGGACAAAGAAGACCCAGAAAGAGGCAATGACATTTTTAATGTGGGTGTTTGGGGGCCAAGTCAAACCCGCTGTGGGCCCTGAGTCTGAATCATTCCAGAACTGTGTGTGTCTGTGGGAGGGTATGTGTGTGGAGGGGTTGGGGGAGGGACCTCTTTGTGTTGTGCCTTAGCCTGGTAGGTGCCATGTTCCAGCTTCCGCTTCCTGCTGCAAGGCCTGGGGAGGGCTGGGGGCTGGGTGGGGGTGGGCACACCCCCGATGCCAGGGTTGGAGGGCTGTAGCCATCGGGCTGCCATCGTGCTGGGCTCCGGCAGACTCCTGCTTCCCTCGCCCACCCCCTTCTCTCCCTGCTCTGGCCATACAGTGGAAGAAGTGGACAACACCGTGACCCTCATTATCCTGGGTGTCGTGGGTGGGGTCATCGGGCTCCTCATCCTCATCCTGCTGGTCAAGAAGTTCATTGCCTTCATCATCAAGAAGACTCAGGAGAAGAAGTGAGTTGACTCCATTGCACGCTGCTGTCCTCCCACCGGCCCACCACCCACTCCTGTCTTGTGTTGTGGGTGTTCCCGGCATCATCTCATTCCACCGTCATCTGCCCCCATCCACCTTTATCCTTCCATCTGTCCCCCCATCCCATCCTCTCTTCCGACTCCTACCACTCTTTCCTGTCTCCCGGCCCCTCTTCCTCTCCCTCCCGCTATGTGTTTATGGAGCACACTGAGCTCCCTGAGTACATGGACTTGCTCTTCCTCATCCTGCTGCCTTCCTGTCCATCCCATTAGCTTCTCTCTTTCCATTTGTACTTCCCCAACCTAAGTCCCACCAAAAGATTTAGATGCCTTGTTTTTTCATCAGAGAAAGGCAAGATTCCATGTACAAAAACTCTAAAATGGGAAGACCCTTCTAGAGAGATGGGAATCTTACTGTGAGACTGTGGAAGTTCACATGGGGGGACTCTGAAAAAAAATCTAAAAAGGCTGATAGGGCCTTCCAGAAGCCCCAGGCCAAGCTCAGGTTTGAGATAGACATTTTTAAGGGGGAAGGGGAGGGAAGATGGGGAGGTAGAGATGGTACGAGTCCCAGGCTCAGAATTGCCAGAACTGTGTCAGGCTCCATTTGGAGGTTGTATTTTTTTTTTAAAGATATTATTTATTTATTTGAGAGAGAGAGAGAAAGCAAGAGAGAGCACAAGTGGGGGGAAGGGCAGAGAGAGGGAGAAGCAGACTTCCCACTGAGCAAGGAACCCAGTGTGGGGCTCCATCCCAGGACCTCAGGTAGACACTTAATGGACGGAGCCACCCAGGTGCTCCTGGAAGTTGTATTATCAGCAGGAAAGATGAGAGGAGGCATTGGAGCAGAGAGGGGGGTAGCGGCAAGGAGATGCAAGGGGGAAGGGAGAGCCGCTCTGTTTCTGTTCCCATCATTCTGCTTTGTTGAGAAGAGGGAATTAGGCTGGAAAGGGCAGAAATTGTGCTGGTAAGAGGGGAGGGAAGCTGAAGGCAGTGGGGAGATGAAGGGGACGGCACTGGGGGTGGGGAGCGGGAGGCACTGGCTGAGATGAAGAACTCTTGGATTGTCTCCCTGCATCATGGCCGGGATTTTGGAGATTTTGAGAGGGGCCAGGAGCATGGAGTTAGACCAAATTCTTTTTTTAATAACCAGTTTTGCTATTGCTGGTTAGCAAAATTGGAGAACAGATTATTCAACATGTGGTTTAAAAACGCCTAGAAAAGAAAACAGCAATCCTCGGGAGCCACCACGGGCTCATTGAGAACAAGGCAGACCAGGGGCACCTGGGTGGCTCAGCCATTAAGCGTCTGCCTTTGGCTCAGGTCATGATCCCAGGGTCCTGGGATCGAGCCCCGCATCGGGCTCCCTGCTCACTGCTCAGTGGGAAGCCTGCTTCTCCCTCTCCCACTCCCCCTGCTTGTGTTCCCTCTCTTGCTGCCTCTCTGTCAAATAAATAAATAAAATCTTAAAAAAAAAACAAAAAACAAGGCAGACCAAACCTTTTCTTGCTAGGGCTGGTGGGTCTGGAGATGGCTACGGATGATGACACCTCTTGTCATTCATTGAACGCCTACCTGTGTTAGGCACTCTGCCAGGTACTTATATAATAGCCATAATTTTTATTTTACAGTTGAGCAAGGTGGGGCTCAGAGTGGTGATGCACCTTGCCCAAGGCCACATAGCTAGAAAATGATAGACCTGGGATTTGCATCCTGGCTTGTTCGGTTTCAAAACTTTAACCACTTTCACCATACCCTACTGATTCGGGGAGTATGTCCAGAGTTCATTCATTCCTTCTTTCATTTGATGGCTATTTTTGAGGTACTGTGTACAAGGCACTGTGCCAGGTGCTGTAGGAAATTCTGGAAAGAATGAGATTCTGCCCTTAAGTAAAGAAGACAGGGTGTGTATGCAAATAAATGTAAGACAAGGTAGAGAGGCTAGGTGCCAGCAAAGAGGTACGATGGAATGCTCCAGGGGTTCCGAAGAGGATGGAATACTAGGGAAGGATTTTTGGCTGAAGGACGTTTGTGGTAGGCCTTTCAATACAGATCTAATATAAGCCCTGGGGAGGGTGAGGAGAAGGGGGTTCCAGAACTGCTGAGAGCAGAGGCGGAGAGTCTAGGAAGAGACATGTGTCTGGAGAACAAGGCGTTTTGTCAGTCGAGAGAGAGTGGGGGGTGTGGTAGGGGGAAGGAGAGAACAAGCCTGCAGAAGGCATTGAGGGGAGACCCCTGGGGACCTAGGAGTCTGGGCTGAGATTGGCTTTCTTCCTGGGTGCAGTGGAGCTGGCGAGGGCTTTCAGGGCCTGGCATGATCAGAGGGCTTTGGAAGAGAGGGTCTGGCCTTGGTGAGCACAGGGACCGGGTCGGGGGAGGCTGGAGGAGACAGACCACAGGGAAGCCTGAGAGGGGTCCTCTGAGCGTGAGGAAAGCCTGCATGAACAGCAGAGATGGGGTGGCTTCCCGAGAAGGGAGGTGTTAGACAGCATCTCAGGGTTTCCACTCTTGGGCAGATCCCCCTTCCTCCTTTCCTGCTCATCTTTTTTGGTCTCAACTTCTGCAACATGTCTGAAGAGCCCTCCCTGATCCCTGGGTGGATGCGTCCTTGGTAAACACTTCGTTCTGTCATTCATCACATTGTATTGTGGTTACTTATTTAACGTCCCATTCTCTGGAAGACAGCAGATTTTCTGAGAGCAGGCACCCTTCTAGTCTGACGCAGTGCTGTACCCCGTAGATTCTCAGTAAAGAAATATGGAGTGCTTGGGAGTACAACTAGGTGGACAGGAATTGTCTGTGTTGACTATACCTTAGGTATGTAGACAGACAGATAGCTTCATCTGAATAGTAGTGTGAACAGTGGTCTTTAGTGGTATGCCACAGGGCTCTGCTTATTCATTGTTATTAAGATTTGAATTACACCAGGAATGAAACCAAGTTTCCAGGCACCTAGTGACTGGGTAGGAGAACAAAATTGGGATCTAGGAGGAGCTCGATAGGCTGGAGCTATGGACTAAATTTTACAAGACAAAATGTATGAGGACGAAAGAGTAAGTCCTTCCTGAAGGCCTCAAAGCTGGCTACGCATGTCCAGGGGGAGGCTGAGATGGTTTGGCTACGGCAGCTGCGAAACAGGCTTGGAAGTTTCTGGAGCAGGAAGCGCGCCGTGATGCAGCCGTCAGGTCTTCCCCTGAGAGCTCTGAAGAGCCCGGGTGCTGCCTGTGAGGTGGGACATACTCACTCTGGAGCATGTCCAGCTCCGGGCGGTCAGGTTGGGGAGCCTCCCGGGGGGTGTCTTCCCACGTAACCATCTCTCCTTCCTGCTGCTGTCTCCTCCGTCCCACCACACTCTGCTCACACCTGCCTTCCTTGCTGCCGGGACGTCTGTCTGCTCTGCTCTGCATTCTTCTATCTCTGGTCACAGCCAGCTCAGACAGGAAGGGGGTCTGGGGGGGAGCTCTTTGCCCTTGCCATACTGCCTGCTGGCCTGCCCCCTTTCCCCGGGCTGGCACAGTCTGGGAATGAACCTGATTGGGCTTCCCCTGAGCACTGATCCCTGGGACCAGCACATGGTACCCTTGCCTTCTGCCACGCTGGGACGACTAGGAGATGGTGGGTCTTACTGGGTCCTGTCTGTGTGCCAGGCACTGTTCTAGGTGCTCCCCCCACGAAGAAGGTGCCATCACCACATCCATTTTATAGATGAGGAAACCGAGGCCCAGAGAGGTTGGGTGACTTGGCCTCTTCCCATCTCTGCCCGACCGAAGGCCAGGGAGAGGGCACAGGGCTGGTGGCGGGGCCCAGGCTCCTGTCCACAGCTGACCCCTTACTCCGGCCTCTCTCCTCACCACCTCACCAGTGCCCTCTCCTCCTCTCTCCCTCTCCAGGAAGGAGTGCCTCGTGAGTTCCTCAGGGAATGATAACACAGAGAACGGGTTGCCTGGCTCTAAGGCGGAAGAGAAACCACCAATCAAAGTGTGAGCCCCCGTTGGGGGCCAAACAGCCATCCGGGCCTCACTTGCTGATGATGAACTGATGCTTGAGCCATGTCCATGAACCCACGTGCCTGAGACGCCTGCTGCTTGGCTCCAACTGTAGTCTTTCTGGGGAGAAACTGGGGTCCTGCCCAGCCAGCCCCCCCTTCCCCCAGCCAGGGCTCCCCAGGGATGAGGGTTGGCCAGGGGAGGGGGTCTGTGGAAAGTTCAGGAAAGGAAAGGAGGGCTGGGTGGTGTGGAGGCTGGGTCCCCTGACACCTGGGGTTGCTGGGGTCTTCTTGAGTTTCCTCACCCTGAATGAGCAATACCTTGGTTTTCCTCCAGATTTCTCTTTAAGAGAGGCTTGGGGGGGGGGATCAGTGCGGCCTTCCTCAGTAGCTGGACACCAGTGAACAATAGTGCGGCGATCTAACCCTTTTGGTGGTGGATGTGGCCTAGAGGACTCTGTACAGGATCGGGGGTGGGAGCCTGATGGAGGGGGACCTACAGTGAGAGGCTTGATGGATACCTGACCCCCCAGGTCCCTCTAGTAAGGCGTTTCCCTTCCTCCCCTCACAGGGTGTCTGGCAGCCCCCTCCCCATCTCCACGCCCCACTGCTGCTTGGAATCTGTGAACCCTCCCAACTCAGGCTGGCCACCTTGCTGTTGGGGGGTCCCGGCCCCCCTCACTGCTCCTCTGATCTCTAAGTTCCTGAGGGGCTTGTGAGGGGGGCCCTCCAGCCTTCCTGGAGCACTGGGGTGCTGCCCATGCCTTTCCTAGCATTTCTTCTTGGGGAACCAGGACTGCAGAGGTGGGCGAGCCCATGTCCAGGGCCTCTTGGCCGTTGGGATGCCCACCCCAGCCCCATCAGTGCTGGCTGCCCCTTCACCTCGGCATGGTGGGCCCATCGCTGCCCCCGGGAGCTCCTGAGCTTGCCTCTCCCCCGCTCCTCTTTCCCAGATGGAGCAGGTGGTGTCATCTTGCTTGAGGTGTTGTTCCCTCAAACCCTCCCCTCCTGTGGGTTCACGCCTCCCATGCTCCTGCCCATCCATCACACCTTCTACCCTGGCCCAGGGTTGTTCACCTCCACCCCAGGATCAAGGGCTTGCTTTCACCTCAGGGATCCTCTTGTTTCAGAAGAGGGGGCC
Organism: Ailuropoda melanoleuca; assembly: GCF_002007445.2. Taxonomy (NCBI): domain Eukaryota; kingdom Metazoa; phylum Chordata; class Mammalia; order Carnivora; family Ursidae; genus Ailuropoda; species Ailuropoda melanoleuca. Next base: position 14,105,067 of record NC_048225.1, on the reverse strand, counting down.
CTTGGGTTTTCTGGCTGCTTCCTGTTCAGCTGTGTCACCCTCTCCCCCCTCCCCCAGGGTTAGGGAGGAGCAGAGAGAGGGTGCTCAATCTTCCGTTGCTTTCCTGAGAACTGGTTTGCACACCGTGTGTGTGGGGCTGGACTGTGCCTTAGCTCCTCGCGTCCTGGCTCATCCCCTCCGTCCCTTCTCCAGCCTGTGAGGGACAGCCAGCTCTGGTGTGCTGGGGACCAGGGAGCTGGGGTGGCGTCACCCATGGCCCCCTGGACAGTGATGGAATCTTGGAGCTGTCAGGGTCCCTGATAGGGAACGCAGTGGTGGTGTCCCTGTGGGGCAGGAGGGTTGAAGGGAGCCGTGCGGTGTTAAAGGAGGTCTCCACCATCTGCTCCTACTCCGTTCCTCTCTGATACCCTGTCCTCTGGGCCTGGGAGGGATGGGAGGGGGGTAGCCCCCTTTCCCAGAGGTTCTGGGGACTGCCTCAGGATTCTCCGTCAGAAAGTGGCTGCAGGCCCCCACCAGGCTGGCGGTGGGGGGGTGAGGAGCAGCAGCTCCTGCAGTTGCCTGGCTGTGGCCGTGGCCTGTGGCCCTCACCCTGCCTGATGGGTTTGCAGGGTCCCACTCTGTTCTGCCTCCAGGGCTGCCATCCTTGTCCCCCCAGAACCCTAGGCTCAGACTCCGATTTTCCTGGTTCGGGAGCAGACAGACCAGAGCTACCAGCCGTTTGGAAAACTTCTCGTGACTACCTTCCTGAAAACTGCTTTCTTCCCCCTTCCCAGTTCCAACATTTGAACGAGCTGAATCACCTGGGCTCCTCTTACTCTCTTCAGAGGAGGCCAGGTCGTATAGAGCAGGGGGGTGTGGGGGGGAAGCGCCATCCTCTCCACTTCTGGGTCTACTGTTGACTGATGGGTGGGTCACGCATCTTCTCTGGGCTCAGCTTTTCCCATCTATAAAGTGGGTGTAATCATACGTACCTTACCTCCCAGGATTCTTGTGGGGCTTGGCGAGTTTTTGTTTAAAAAAATCTTTTTGGCTTGGAAAGGGATGTAGGAGGCCAGGCATTATAATGGGAGGAATTGTTCCAAGTCTGTCCTGTCCTCATCTCTATGTCCCATCCCTAGGAGACACACACACGGACTCACACACATGCACACGCACGCATGCACTTTCTCACTCATTCTTGCTTTCTCTCTCTTCCCACTCCTCCCCCTTGGAATTATTTTAGTCTTTGTAATATTAGAAACCTTGGCTCTGATGCTTAAAGTTTCTTACCCCTGGCTTTTGTTTGGGAGTTTGTAATAGAGGTGGTATAATAGGGACTGCGGGGGCACATTTTTGGTAGCCTCAATGCCTGGGGGCCCTATGGGCATTTAGTGAGTGCTCAAGAATGCTCTATTTCACCCCCACAACAGAGAAGTGTTCGGCCCCAGTGTGAGGTGATTGATGCCCTTGGAGGAACACTGGCATGGATTTGCAACAGAATGTCTATGGGCAAAACCACCTTCCCAGGCAAAGCCTCAGTGTGTGCAGATCTCCAGGCCTGGTGAAGGTGTTTCCAGGGCTTGTGGGGTAGAGAGAGCCATTTACAGAATTGATCTTGGGAGCCCTGGAGGCATGCAGCTGTGCTGACAGTAAAGTCAGTGAGACCAAAGACGGAGTCTTTCCTAGCTCCCCATCTTTGACCTTAAAACGGGACCCCAGCATTGTAGGCCTTGGGTTTCTCCCTGGGTAGGAATTGAGCAAAAGGCCATCAGAATGAACCTGGAAGGCTACAGTCTGGGAGCGGGGGCCAGTGGAGCTCAGGCTTTTCCCACCTGGCTGGCTGACCAGAGCTGGAGGTGGAGCGAGGGGTGTGACAGTGTGCCCCTGAGATGGTGTCAGGTGAGGGTGTGTGGGTGGAGACGCATGCTGTGGCCTGGGGGGCTGTGCATGGCAGTGGGGATGTATGGACATATGTGTGCCTGAGATGGGGGAGACTCAGCACATTTGGGGAGCCATCCTCCCTGGCCTGAACTATACCTGTTGGGACACCAGGAGCCTGAGAAAGGATAAGAGACTGAGGGGAAGACCAGCCATGCTCTTAGGTTCCATAACTCCATGACTCCCTCCCACTGTTATGGACAGCTGCCAGGAGTGCTGGGGGAGGGAGGACAAGGAGTGGAACTTCTTGAGAAAACGCTACGGCTTGCTTCACCTTACTGTGTCCGAGGTTGGAGTCCCTCCCCTCCCACCTCCCACCTGATATTCAGAGCTTTTAACTATCTTATGCATGGTTTATTCCTTTGGCTTGGATGACAATACCCATAGTCAATTTTTAAATGTAACTGTAGATCAAAACAATGCAGCAATGGGTCTGGGAGGCCTCTGGTCCATGGGTGCCGCTGGGAGGCACAGATGTGCACACACCCAGCAATGACTTGTGTTCAAGCACAGAACAGATGTGATCAACGATCTTGCCTTTATAACACATTTGGCATTGTAGAATTTTATTTAGCTTTGCCTTGGATGAAATAAAAATTATGTTTAATAGAAATGGCGTGGGGTTTCCATCTTTGGCTTATTGGGAGTTGGGTTCTAGTTTTATTACTTGCCAGCTGTTAACAGGGACAAATTCTTTTACTTCCCTGAGCGCCAGTCTCCTTGTCTAAAATGTTACCTGCCTAGGTAGGATCACATGGAAAGTGTCGAAGAATGTGTGGCATGTTCCCAGGCATTCAAGTATTAGTGTGGAATCCTTCTCTGGAGAAGTTGGAAAGTTGGCCCTTGAATACTGGAGTCATTGCCAGGGCCCTCCCTGGGCTGCTGACCTTGGTAATGATCCTGGTACCACTGAATGCCATCGCATCTCCCCCTTCCCCAGGCCTCCTGCCCCAGGTTAACATTTGGAAACCGGTGAAATCTGCTTCAAATGAACGAGGGCAACCTTGAAGAGAAAAAGCACAGGGCAAATACTGCCTGGTGTATAAACACCCTGGGCTTTGCTTGGCTGGTCCCCCAGCTGGCTATTCCAGGGCACAAGCTGTCTGGCGGTAGAAGAGGAAAGAAGCTTTGGCTTATAACTCAGGAATGACCCTACCCATGCCCATTTCATATTGTTGATCTTAAATGATCTGGACATGGATTACCCAAGCACTCCTACCTTCAGAAGAGTTTCTGGCCAGGCTGGAAAGGCACTGGGGACATGTATGACTGTGTTCAGGCCAGCAAGGGTAGAGTTACTATCCCTGCCTATCTTCTCTCACACCCGAAACCCTTTGATCAGCAAATCTCATCAGCTTTATGTTCCAAATGCGCCCTGAACTCCATCACCGGTTACCGCCACCGTTGGTGCAATCCTGGAACAGGCTGCCATCGGCTCTCACCTGGATCCCCACAGTATCTTCCCCACTGCTCTTCCTGCTTCTGCCCAAGCCCGTCCTCGGTCTGGTCTCTCGAGCGGTCTTTTCAAAACAAACTGAGATGATGTCATCTGCGCTTCCAGACAAAACAGAGACTTGGGGACCATGTACCTTTGCACCCCAAGTACCTACAGAACTGGAAAGAGTAGACAATATGGTGGTTTTCAGATGGAGGACCACAGGGATTGGAGGACGGAGGTGCCTGAGAGGGACAACAAGCGAGGTAGCCCTACGACTGGCCGAGTTTACAGCCTGGAGAGGATTTCCAGGCTGCGGTGCAGGGTGGGGACCCCGGCTACACCCGGCAGCTTTCCGAGTTGGAGAACCGGAAGGCGAAGGCAATTAGCATTCAGAGGGCCAGACACCTGCCCAGGCTCCTCGCGAGTCTTCGGCTGATACTCAAGGCTGACTGACTTCTCGCGAGTCTTCGGCAGATACTGTGGGAGGAGCCCACGTGACGCCAGCAAGACCCACTGGAAAGGCGTGGGGAGGTGTTCCTGGGGCTGCCGGGGCAGCCTTTCACCGAGAGCTGATTTCGCCCCGCTCCTGAGAGAACACGCTTTGAACACCCGTCCCATGTGCCACGAATGCCGAAGTTGGTGGCAAATGTCCTATTCCGGGCCCAGCAAGAGCGCCAACGGCTGGTCTGGCCACCCTCTCCTTCTCCGGCGGCTCTTCCGCATCCGCAGGTGGCTTTCTCGCACGCGGGCCTGCATGAGAAGCCAAGACGCCCAGGCTCCCTCTGCGGGTGTCCGGCGTTCCCGCTGTGAAGCTGGCTCTGCTCCCGGACTTGGACTTGGCGAGGTGAGCCCTACTGGCCTTGTACCTCCCTGTCGGCGAGTCCTGCGGGTTGCCAGGCTCTGCCCTGCTCCCCTTCTGTCCTGTAGTAGATGTGGGGCGCGCTTCGTGGGTTTCTCGGCCCTCGGAGATCACTGCCCCGTGCTGCCTCGTGTTGTGGGTCCGAAAGCCATTCTGTCCCCAGTTTTTGAGTTGTTTCAGAGGGGACAGTGAATTTACTCTCCCTCTTTGTCAGAAGAAATTGGCGAGAACTTCCAGTCGCGTAGAAATCTGGACACACGTGTTTATAGAAGCGTTGCTTGTCGTTGCCAAAAAAGAAACCAATCTAAATGTCCTTGAGCTGGTGAATGGATGGACAAGCCGTTGTCCATCCATCCTGTGGCGTACCCTTCAGTAATAAAAAGCTCTGTGTGCCAATATCGATGAACCTCTAATGCATTATGCTAAGTGAAAGAAGTCAGGTTCAAGAAAGTACCTACTGGATTGTTCCATTTCTGTGCGGTCTTGGGAAATGCAACACTGTAGAGACAGAAAATAGACGAGTGGTTGATGGGGGCTATAGGTGAGCGTGGGGAACGCTCTAGAGGGCAAGAGAGGCTTTTGGGGGTGATGGAGCTGTGGTTGCTTGCGTGTATACAGTTGTCAAAATTGGTAGAACTCTACACTAAAAATGATGGATTTTATTGTATGTAAAGGACGTCTTGAAAAATAACCAAAAAAATCGTACTCTTATTGCTCAGAACCTTCCAGTTTACCTTACTTATTCCTCATAATTGCCCAGAAGGCTCTATTTTCTGACCCTGTTACCTCTTTTTTTTGTTGAAGATTTGATTTATTTATTTGAAAAAGAGAGAGAGAGAGACTGCGAGCAGAGGTAGGGAGGCAGAGGGAGAGGGAGAAGCAGACTCCCAGCTGAGCCGGGAGCCTGATGTGGGGCTGGATCCCAGGACCCTGGGATCATGACCTGAGCTGAAGGCAGATGCTTAACTGACTGAGCCATCCAGGTGCCCCCCTGTTGCCCCTTTGATATCTTCTTTTTCCTGCTAATGCAGCCTCGTTGTTCTCCTTGCTGAGCCTCAAACATCAGCCTCCTTTTGTCTCAGGACCTTTGCACATGCTCTTCCCCTGGATACTCACAGGAGTCATTCTTGTATTCTAATCACCTCTCTGCTCAAATGTCGTCTCCCCAGAGAAGATTTCCTTGGCTATCATATCTACGATAACATCTCCCACCAGTGCAGATACTTTTTCCTTATCCTGCTTTATTTCAAAGCGTTTATCTCTAGCAGACATATATCTGTTTACTTATTTATTGTATATCTTCTGTAGGATGTAAATTTCATGTGAACAAGGGCTATGTCTATTCTCTGGGGAAATCTAGATTTCCACCCCCCTTTCTTTGAAGGGATGGGATCTGCAGAGGCCTGGGGTCTCTAAGGATGTGCCAGTCCTGCCCAGAGGGAGGGCAGACCCTTGGGGCCAGAATGGACTTCGAGTTCAGTTGTCTGAGCCCTTGACAAGGCAGAGCATCTGTGGATGGCTTTCAGGTGGGCCGTGGGAGGGGCAAGAGTCCTGGGCCCTGGCTTCTTCAAGTGTGGTCTGCGGACCAGCAGCATGAGCAGTCCCGGTCAGCTTGTTAGAAAGGATTTCGGGTCCCACCTCCCAACTACTGAAGTAGAATTTGCTCCGTAGCAAGTTTCCCTGGTGATTTGTGTGCGCGTTCTGCAAGTACATCTCGAACTAGAGGCCGCTGTGGGTCCCTGGCCTGGACCGGCTTCTCTCCCTGGCTTTGCCTGCAGGAGGGTTAGAAAAGCAGGGCTTTGTCTTGCCATTGTTCTCCCTTGTCTTTGGCCCGAACCAGGAAGCCTGGAAGCCTCTGGGAGCAGGCAGGAGAGCCCCCAACCTGTATAGTAATGACGCAGGCAAACATGAATCGAATCCCTAGCACCCCAAGTCACTTTCCTGTAACATAGCGAAGTCTCATTCTATTTCTGGAAGGCAAGTATAATTATCCCCATTTTACTCATGATAAAAGCAAAGCACTGAGAAGTTAAAAAAACCCAAAAAAACAAAAAACCTGAAACAAGTTCCCAAAGATGTAACTTAGGCAGCAGAGCTAGAATCCCAAAGATGTAACTTAGGCAGCAGAGCTAGAATTTAAACCCCGTGCATTTTGTGAAACAAGTAAACAACCATTTATGGATGTTTGTAGATGTTTGTAGATGCTAATATGCTAGTCGCTACCGTACACTGAGTGCTTGCTGGACTGGGCCCTTCTCCGAATACTTTACGTGGAAGTATTGCTGCATCCCCTGCGGGGGATGAACTGTTATTACTGTTAGTCCCCTTTTACAGATGAGGAAATGGAGACCTAGAGATGTTCAGTATTTGTAAAGAGTCTGGAAAGATACACATCCAACTGAGATCAGTGGTTGCCTCTGAGGAGGGAGGTTGGGGATTGAAGGGGAGATCGTTGACTCTAAATCTCCAGCATTGTTTAAATTATGTAATTCATTCACAATAAACACACAGTTTTGAGTCGCGGTGTGCCTGCCTCTAAAGCCCAGATCCTCTCTGCTGCCAAGCCAACTTACAGCTCCTCTCGACTTCTTATTCTGTCCCCTCTCACTGTCCTTGGAGCACGGGGCTTCTCCCTGCCCTGCCTTTGTTGCCGCTGACCCCCCCCCCCAGATGGATTCACCTAATTTGGCCGCTAGTTCTGTTTCAGATGCCGCTGTCCGTGGCATTTACACGCACCTGGATTACCATGCTCTGCACATCAGGTGTGAATTCTCCCCTGAGCTCCCCCACTGCACTGATGCTTTGGGCTGCCCCCTCCCCCCTCTTACCTGGCCCAGGGGTGCAGGTTCACACTCTGGGCTCTGTCACGCTCCCTGGGATGGCTTGCTTTCACGGAGGGCTCTCTTGTGGAGATAGCTCTGGACCCGGAGCTGCGAGAGCCAAGCCCCTGCTCTGGCTTCAGGCTCATCTCTCTGGGATTCAGCTCGCTTCCTTCCTTGTGGAAGAGGAAGGAATCTTCTCTACCCACCAACTTCCTCTCCACACCCTCCCTTCCAGAGATGAGGAGGCTCTGCTGTGAGAGTCTCTGTGTTAGCCATGGTGTAAGTCCCGGCTCTCTCTTGGCCTTCGCAATGGAATCACTTATGCTCTGACTCTGGAATGCAAAAGTAGGCCTGTCTCTGCACATGCCCAGGTTAGCTGCTGAATGTCACCCTAGAACATTCCACGAATATATGCACATGGATAGCTATATCTGTCTGTATATGTATATAATTGATGATATATTTTTAATTGATCTATTTTAAGTAAACTTTAGAACTTTTTTTGACCTATGAATTATTTAGAAGTCTTTTAAACATTACATTTGTATTTTATATTTTTATTTTTTTAAAGATTTTATTTATTTATTTGAGAGAGAAAGCGCATACACGCGTTTGTGTGACTGAGCCTGGGGGGAGGATGGGGCAGAGGCAGAGGGACAAGTGGTCGCCCCCCTGAGCGGGGAGCCTGACATGGGGCTCGATTCCAGGACCCTGAGATCGATACCTGAGCTGAAGTTGGACACTTAACTGACTGAGCCACCCAGGTGTTGTTTGCTCTTGCCTTTAATAGCATACAGTCAGAGCGCTGAGTCTTAGCCTAGGTTTCTTAGAAAACTTGTCTAAATTAAAGGCACAACTTAACGTTTTCTCATGGGGTTCCATCGCAGGGAAGCAGGAATTGGGGGGAAAGGGCTGTGAGGCAGGGAGGGGGAGAAAGCCAGCACAAGGTGAGGTGTTCCTGAGCAGACCACAGCTCCATCAGCTGAATCACAGGACTGTCCCTGGGGAACTAGGTCTTCTCTGAATCGTTCCATCCTGGGAAGAAGGATGAGTAATTTATCTGCTGGCTCCATCCTGTCTCCTGTCTTCCATTATTCAATGTTTGTCCTATAGATATTAATTTCCATCTTATGTTACTCAGCCTTTCCAGGCAGCCCTGGGGAAGCCAGAGCTCTGTGTGGGTGCAGTCTGCTGGCTCTGGGTGCCGGAGCTACTGTGGCTTCCAGCCTGGTGAGTGCGGTGAAGACCACCCAAGCCAAAGCCCAGCCCTGGCCCCAGGTGGGGAGGGTGGGACTGGTGTGGTGTTAGAAATGATGGCAGTTACCAGGGCTTTAGAACCATGGAAATGAAAGGGGCCAGAGCTGGGTCCATGCAAGGCAGGAAGCCGGGCTTAGAGGTGGGAGGATGGGGGACGTAGGCAAGGCTGGGTTGGAGATTGATGGGAGCACAAAACTGGGTCTGGTGGGTGCCCATACTACTTTTGAAATGTGTTGAGACTTACCTTACGGCCTAGTGTATAGTCTAATTTTTACAAGTGTGCTTGAGAAGGATACTTATTTTCTAAGTGTTGAGTGCAATTCTACAGCTGTCTATTAAGCACGCTAATCATATATTCCATCTTCTCTACTGATATTTTACCTGCTCGTCCTAAATCAATAATTGAGAGAAGTATGCTGCAGTCTTCCTCTGTGATGGTGGTTTTTATCAGTTTCTCCTCGTAGTTCTGTTCGTTCTTTTAGGGCTATTGTATATTCTGTTTCTAGGAGTAAGAAAAACCTATTCACCGAGAAACATTTCAAATATACAGAAAAGTAGAAAGAATAGTAAACATCACTTCAATTTCATACTTGATGACATTTTGTCATATCTGCTTAACTGTTGTGTTTTTCCTGAAGTAAATTACAACTTCATGTCAGTTTGTCCCAAATATTTCTGCATGCATGTTTAAAATTATGGTTATATTTATAAAGTATAATATCATTGTCACACATAATGAGCGGTTCCTTACTCTCATTTAATCCCCAGATCCTACTCACATTTCCCCAGTTGCCCCTTTGCCCAGATGTCTTCTGCGGCTAATCTGTTTAATTCAAGACCCAATCAGAGAGCTGGTATTTTGTTGCTATGCCTCTTAAGAGTGTTTCGTGACTTTGACTTATGGAAGAGATTGGGTCACCTGTGTGGTTGAGTGTCCCACCTTCTGGATTTATCTGCTCGCTTCCAAGTGATGTCATTTAACTCTTTCTTCTAACTTATATATTTCCTATAAGCTGAAAATTAGATGTAAAGGTGTAGATTAAGCATTTTTGATAAGGGGTCTTGAAGTGATGCCGCAGAAGTCATACTTTACATTCACCTCGGGAGGCGCATAGTATCTCATTATTCCGCTGTTAGTGGCCAGAATGATGTCAACCTGATTCCTTGATTTTAAAGTTAGATTTTTCTCTTGAGATTAGAAAAGAATCTGGAGGGTGATACTTGGGCATTTAAGCAACTCTCCAGTTGTCCATAAACCTTTCACTTAATGCTTTTCACCTCCAGTGATGATTCTTGCCTGAATCCATTATTTCATCAGAGGTTGCAAATTTTCTATCATTCACCGATCTTGATAAGCTACATTTTCTGTGTAAAGACGAGCTTGCCCTCACCACCTTGAGCCACCTTGTTATCTGGAGGTAGATTTCTGTGGTGAAGCAGAATGTTGCTTGTTCTCCCCCCCCCGCCCCATCTTTGAATGCTATTTCAGAGTAAGGACCTGGTATGACAGCCAACTCCAGTGGTGACAAAGGGATTGTGTTTTTTTCCTTTCTTTTTTTCTTTTTGTTTACAGGTTTTAACTTACTCTATCTTCCTGGTGAATTGATCTTTTATGACTATCTAATGACTCTCTTTATCCTAAAGTCAGTTTTGTCTTTTTGTCCTAAATCCCTATTTTTAAAAAAATGTTATATAGCTTTTCCAGCTTAAATTTGGTAAAGTGCTTGTGTTCTAGAACTTTTTCAATCTTTTTTATTTTTAATGGTCCCATAACCTAATGTTTTGGGTGTGTCTCTTACAGATAGCTTGATTTTACATTTTTATTTCACTTGATTAACTCTATGTATTAGTTGGTGAGTTTAACATTTACTGTGATTATTGATAACTCTTATTTTTACTATCTTACTTTGTACATTTTGTTCCATTTCTCTGTGCATTCTCTCTTTTTCAGTCTTTTCGTCTTACCTCCGAGATTGTATTTTCTCTTTGCTTTTCCTTAAAATATTTCTTGTTTTTATTATCTTGGAAGCTAAACACTTTATTTCCATTCTTTTGGTGGTTTCTCTTCTGACCCCTTAAAATATAGTACACACACTTTCTGTAACATAACTTTATTCAATATTTAAAGTTCTTGAACAATTTTAGAACTTTAGAATATTTTAACTCCCAGCTCTCTCGATCTGACTTACTTGGTATTGTTATCCTGTATTTTAGTTAGGTTTAAAAAAATTAACCCACAAACTAGATGCTATTTTACGTAGACAAAGCTCGTTTAGATTTATGTACATTTTTACCAGGTGCTTCACTATATCTTCTTGTATCTCCTTTCTTCCTAGGAGGATCGTTTTTCTTCTTTCTAAAGTACATACTTGAATTTACCCAAAGGACACAAAAATACTAATTTGAAGGAATACATGCACCCTGAGGTTTATAGCAACATTATTTACGATAGCCAACGTATGGAAACAGCCCAGTGTCCATAGATAAAGAAGATGTGGTGTGTGTGTGTGTGTGTGTGTGTATAATGGAATATTAGCCATGAAAAAGAATGAAATCCTGCCATTTGCAACGACATGGGTGGAGCTAGAGAGTATTGTGCTAAGTGAAATAAGTTATTTAGAGAAAGACAAATACCATATGATTTCACTTATATGAGGAATTTAAGAAACGAGATAGATGAACAAAGGGGAAAAAGAGAGACAAACAAAGCAACATACTCTTAACTAGGGAGAACAAACTGATGGATACCAGAGGGGAGGTGGCTGGGGGGAGGGGTGAACTAGGTGATGAGNACGACATGGGTGGAGCTAGAGAGTATTGTGCTAAGTGAAATAAGTTATTTAGAGAAAGACAAATACCATATGATTTCACTTATATGAGGAATTTAAGAAACGAGATAGATGAACAAAGGGGAAAAAGAGAGACAAACAAAGCAACATACTCTTAACTAGGGAGAACAAACTGATGGATACCAGAGGGGAGGTGGCTGGGGGGAGGGGTGAACTAGGTGATGAGGATTAAGGAGGACACTTGTCGTGATGAGCACTGGGTGATGTGTGGAAGTGTTGAATCTCTATATTGTACACCTGGAACTAATATCACACTCGATGTTAACTAACTGGAATTTGGAAAAAAGGTACATACTTGAGATTTTCCTTTAGAGAAGACCTGTTGGTAGTAAACACTACTGTTTTCCTGAAAATGCCTTAATTCTAAAAGGCAGTTTTGTAGGATTCACAGTTCTCTATTGTCTCAGCTCATGGAGATAGAGTCTTTTGGTTCCTTTACTGCTGTGGGGGAGTCTGCTGGCAGTCTAACTGTGGTATCTTTTTATTTTTATTTATTTTTTTGTTTTGAGAGAGAGAGAGAGCAAGCGAGAGAGAGCATGAGTGGAGGGGCAGAGGGAGAGGAGAGAGAGAATCTCAAGCAAGCTCCATGCTCAGTGCAGAGCCTGACGAGGGGCTTGATCCTATGACCCCTAGACCACGACCGGAGCCAAAGCCAAGAGTTGGATGCTCAACTGACTGAGCCACCCAGATGCCCCTGACTATGGTATCTTTATGGTGTTGGAGGCAGTCTGGGTGGTTTCTCTGGCTGCTTTAAAGAGTTTCTGTTCATTTTTGGTGTTCTGAAGCTTCTCAGTTATGTGCCTAGGTGAGGATTTTTCTGACTGTTTCCCCCTTGGTTGTATGCGTGTATACACTAGAGCGGCAAATACTCTATGTGAGGAGTCACGCCTCTAATGAGTTCTGGACATTCTCAGCTGTTATGCCTTTAGATGTTGTTTTTCCTTCATATTTCTCTTTTCTCCCTCTGAGGCTTTAACTGGATATGTTAGACCTTTTTATTCTAGCCTCCACTGTCCATAGCCTTGATTTTGTATATATATATTTAGAGATTTTATTTATTTGAGAGAGAGCGAGCACACGTGAGTGCACACACAGAGGGAAAGGGAGAAGCAGACTCCCTGCTGAGCAGGGAGCTGGATGCAGGGCTCGATCCCAGACCTGCGCCAAAGGCAGACCTTAACTAACTGAGCCACCCAGGCGCCCCCCTCTATATGTATATTTTATCCCCTTATCTCTTTCTGCAGCAAACTTAGTAACTTCTTCAATCTACCTTACCTCTCTTAATCTATGCCTGAAATGCTATTTACTGCAAACATTCAGTTTTTTATTTTAATAATTATAGTTCTTATTTCTAAGAGCTCTATTTGGTTCATCTTCAAATCTACCTGTCACATTTGCTTGATTATTAAAATACTTGTTTTTTTTTTAACAGAAAATAAGCATTGGTGAGAATGTGGAGAAATTGGAACTGTTGTGCACTGTTGGTGGGAATGTAAAATGGTGTGATCCTTATGGAAAACAATAAAAAATTAAAAACAGACACCATATGATCCAGCAATTCTGCTTCTGGGTATATACCCAAAGAATCAAAAGCAGGGTCTGGAAGAGCTGTTTGTACAGCCACGCTCACAGCAGCATTATTCACAACAGCCAAAAGGTAGAAGCAACCCAGATGTCAGTTGATGGATGAATGAATAAACAAAATGCGGTATAAATAATGGAATATTATTCAGCCTTAAAAAGGAAGGAAAATCTGACACAAGTTGCAACCGTGGATGAACCTTGAAGACGCTATGCTAGGTGAAATAAGCCAGGCACAAAAAAGGCAAACACTATATGATTCCACTTAGAGGAGGTACCTAGAGTAGTCAGCTTCATAGAGACAGAAGGTAGACAGGTGGCTTCCAGTATTTCAGGGTAGGAAGAAATGGAGCGTTATTGTTTAATGGGTACAGAGTTCTGGAAGGGAAAAACAGCCTTGGAGATGGATGGTGGTGATGGTTGCATAACAGTGTGAAATGTCCTTAATACCATTGAACCGTATACTTATAAATGGTTGATAATAAATTTTATGTGGGTTTTTAAATTAAAAGTATTTAAGAATATCTTAAAATGTGGAAAAGTACCCATTTCAAATTTATTTAAAGATTCGTAAATTACTGGCGGTCCTATAGTGTGATAGTTTATAGCGTGAACGTTGGAGTCAGAATGCTCATGTTCACCTTACCCATATGTAACCTCAGGCAAGATACTTAGCCTCGTTGAGCCTTAGTTTTCTTACCCCTGAAACGGGGATGGGATATGAACGGCACCGATCTTGTAGGTTTGTGTGAGTCTTAAATGACTTAGTCAGTACACTGTGAGGCACTTGGAATAACGCCTGGCACATAGAAATATTCCACAGTATCAGTTTTTCTGATGATCTGATAATTCTAACGTCTAAGGTCCATGGAGTTCTAAATTTGCCATTTTTGATGATTCCCACTCCTGGGGTTTTCTTTTTAAAAAATCTTGGCTGATCTTTGATGGTGAGCCCTGGGTCTGGGTTTAGTTCTGATCTCAACTTTCATAAAGGTCTTGGTCCCTCGGACAACCCAAGATTTTAGTTTAGCTGTTGCTCCCAGGTCTCTACCTTTATTTCAGCTCACGATTCTGATAGTTTTGTTTTGGTTATTTGCTTGTTTATTCATGTTTTCATTTGGTCTTTGAGGATTTCTGTTATTTCCTGAGAACCTAGTAAAGCATTATCAAGTATATTTAAGATCTGACCGAGTGTCCTCAGAATATCTGGGCCCCCGTACAGTGGCCAGAGAAGTCTGTGGGGCTTAATTCTATGACCGTTTGAGTGCAGGACTTATGCTTATGTCCTCAGAACCCCACTTAGGGACCACCTCAGACTTTGCAGGTGATAAATGTCTTTTTTTTTTTTTTTTTTAAAGAATGAAAGCAGCAACTCTGGGCTCTCTAGGTAGAAGGGCTCAGAGGTGCAGTATCTCTTTCCAGCCACTGGGGGAGCCATGATTTACTATCAGCCTTGAGTACCTAAATCCTCTCCCTCCCAAGTCTTAGGTGTACTCTCTGGACTTTGGGTCTCCTTTTCCCTTGTTTAAGAATCAGTCGTCTCCCCAAGATCTTTTCATACCCAGGCTCAAGAATGATACAGTAGGTCCTAGCTCAGTTCTTAGTATACAGCCCAGTCCTCCTGTGTCAAAGACTTCACACACCCGTTTAATAGCAGCAGCCATAGAGCTAATAGTTGTAACAGCAAGTAATAGCAGTTGCGCCAATAGCAGGACAGTGCATTTTACATTACAACTGGTTTCTTGCTTGGGTGGGCTTGGGGATGGGTGGAGGAGAGGACTGGCTCAGACCCTTTTCTCCTTCCACTCCAGCCCTTGGTCATCTGGGTTCTCACTGGAGAGTCGGCTTCCATTCAGCAGAGTAGGAAGTTCCTTCTTGGCTTAGCAATGTCTTCTGAGACCTTGGCTGGAAGCCTGGCCTGTTCAGTGGGCTGTGTCTTTCTCCTTGGGACGTCAGGAGCCCCAAGGGTGGTGGAGCTGGGGCTGCTGACTTCCTTTTGGGTGCCTGTGGGCTGTGAGGTCTTTTACAGGAACAGAGGCCCTTTGCTGCACCAAGAAATGCTGATGCTGTGGGCAGAGAGGTGTGCCCAAGGGGGCTCTTGCTCTGACTTCTGCAGGATCCCCAGGTGGGCAGGACAGGGGGAGGCAGTTTCCAGCAGTATGGAGGGGGCGGCAGCATCACGGCTCAGACTACGACAAGAGACCAACAAAGAGATGATTTGAAAGTGGACAAGGAGGTGATGTGTGCAAAATTAGTCTGCCTTTCCTGAGGCTCTTTGCTCCTCCCTCTCTTCTCCCGAGAAGTTTCTTAAGCCTTTCTACCCTCCTTAAGGGAGTCTGGAAACTGTGTGCGGGAGAACAGAGAATGATAAAGCTGGGTGTGCTCTGTACCCTAAGGCGCTTGCATGGATTTGGAATCTCAGATCTAAGGAATTTCCCCTCTTCCTGTGGAATCTCAGGTTGTCACTGGTGGGGAAAATTATTTAGGATGTAAGGGGTCATCTTAGAGCCATGTAAGTCAAAGCTAAGGATGGTTTGTACCTTTAGGGTAGAGGAAGGGAGGGAGGGCACACAGGTGGGGCTTACCTTCCGGACACTGTAGATCCAGTTGAGATAGGCTGTGACCTTGGTGTATACTCCTGGGGTACTGGGGCTCCCACAGCCGTGGCCCCAGCTCACGATGCCCACCACTTGCCACTGGTCAGAGTGATACATCAGGGGCCCACCGCTGTCACCCTGTGAGACACCAGAACCGGGGCTGCTGGGGAGGGCAGGCAGGGGTGGGGTGGAGGAGTGTGCTGCTCTCTCTTCCCTTCCTCACATTGGCCAATCAGTTCCTCTGTGCTCCCCCACTGCTCCCCAGTGCTCTGTGCTATTCTGCCCTCACGGCCTCTGCTCATGCTGTCCCTGCAGCCTGGAAGGCCCTTCCATCTGGGGCAAAAGGGTTCTGTTTGTGGTCAAGTAAGTTGTTGGTGTGCCTTCCCTCAGATTCACAAGGCACGCTAGTGAACCGAAGGCTCTAAGGGGTTCTGCACTGAGAAGCCTGATTATCTTTCTTTAACCCAGTACTTTCCAAATTTATTTAGCTGCTCATGGGATGCCTGTTGCATGTCAGGTACTGTTCTAGACAACTAGGGATTTGATCAATAAAAAAGAACAAAGATCCCTACCCTTGGGGAGCTTAGAGTTAAATGGAGAAGAGAGAGACAATAAACAACACAGCAGACCAAAATGTGTCAGATTGTGAGAAGTGCACTTATTTGGGTGTCAGTCCCAGCTCCTATAGCCCCTGAGACTTCCTCCCTCAGAACCCAGTAACACCATAGCCTAACTGCCCCCTCGCCCGCCACCGTGAGCTCCCTGAGGGAAGACACTGTCCCCCAAACCCAGTATTTACTTGGCATTCAAGAGATGGCCAGGAGCTACCTCCTGAGTGGAGGAATTTAATGACTGAGAATGGGGACAGAGGTAGGGTTAGGGACTTCAGTGAAAATGGCTCGGAAGATCCTCTGGGGGTTGAGGGAATGAAAATGTATTCAGGGACTGGTCAGTGGGGTTGAGGAGGGGAGGCATTGCACGAGGGCTCATCCAGCATGAGATGGGTTTTCTCTAATGTAGTTCAGCATTTTGGCAGTTCTAGAGAAAACAGACCTGGCGTTTCTGCCCGCATGTGACTCCTACTCCTGTGAGTGAGGGGAAGAGCGAGCAGGCGGGGTGGGTAGCACCATCGTTGTAGATGAAATACACATTTGAAATCTTTCTGCTTGTCTCTGTCTATCCTTCCATCCTTATCTGACTGTAATCCTTCTTTCCCTCCTTCTCTCCCTTCTTCCCTTCACCGCACATTGAGTGCCCACCATATGCAAGACTTCACGTGGGGCCGTCGGCCTCTGGACTTACTTGTCTCTCCAGGACTAACATCCCTATCCAAGGAACTCCCTCATGATCCCACCTGGCAGGTGTCCACGCCGCCCTCCATGATGCCAGCGCACAGCATCTGCTCAGTAACTTCCCCCTGGTAGGCGTCCTCCGCGTTGCACCGAGTGTGGTCAATGACCTGGACTGACGCCTGCCGCAGGGTGTCGGATATCTTTCCTGGGAATTTGAAAACACACGCATATTCCCGTTCTTGCCTCCTACCCCAGCCCAGGATAATTCCCCTGGGTGCTTGGACTTCCAGGATGGGTTTTCTCAAGGATGGTCCCTCCCATCACCTCCAAGAGCTGCTGCCTCAGCCCTGTGGTCCTGAGCCCAGGAGTTACCTCCATCCTGCTCTGTAAAGCCCCATCCGATGACCCAGAGTGCGGTGGCTGGAGTGAGCTCCTCATCAAAAAAGGGCAGGCAGATGGGCCTGACTGTGCCTGCCGGGAGCAGAGAGAAAGAGGGGAGAGCCTGGTGGCTAAGTGCTCTGAAAAAGTTGACACCAGGGTTTCTATGGCCTATGTTCCTGGCGATGTTAACAAAAGTGGCATGAGAAAGTTCTGTGGTCAAATAAGTTGAGGAGATATGGTTTAAACATAATAAAAGCAAATTAAAAATTAAAAGCCTTGTCATAATTTTATATACTAATGTGCCCCAAGAAGAGAGCTCTAGTATAAAAATGTTTCCCAAACTTATTTGAGAATAGAACCCTTTTTTTTCTCCAAGGGACCAGTATCCTGTGAAACTGACAGTTGGAATTGCTGATGTAAATACTGTCCAAGCATGAGTCATCTAACAGAGCTGTTCAAAGATTTCATGGGCTGCCTTAAAGGTAATGAGCTCTCTGCCCCTGGAGGAGACCAGGTGGGCACAGTAACCCCTGGGCAGAGATGCTGTGCAGGCTCTTGGCTTTGGTTGAGGGTGGAGGATGGACTAAAGGGTCCTTCAGTTCCCTTACAACCCCAAGATTGGATGAGTCTGTGATTCTCACTTGAGGTGCTCCACATGGAGAAAATAGACCTCAAAAGAATCTGGCAGGGGTGAGGCGGGCTGTGAGCTGACAGCTCGAAGTGGCCTCATGGACCCTCACTGATGTTAGGCTGGTATGTTCACCAGAAACAAAGGCACAGCTGAGGGCTTGAAGGAGGAGCGATGTGCCCAAGGCCAGTCCGTGAGCTAGTGCAGGTCATAACCTGACCTAAGGGGGCTGTCCCCAGATGCCACCTCTCACCAGAGAATGTCAGTGGGAGCTGCAGCTTCACGAGAGCAATATCCTTCTCTTTGGGGTACGTGGCGTTGAGCTCAATGAGGAAGATGCTGGCCACAGGCAGGGATGGGAAGTTGCCCAGTTTGTCTGAGCCAGCCCTCACCTTCCAGGTGGACACATCGTGATGCTTCCTAGGGGGGCAGAGATAGCGGGGTTCAGGCCTGAGCCAAGCATGTGCGGTCTTTGCCAAAAGCTGGGTCCCCAGGGCCCTGGGGATTGTGGTGCTGAATGTCCCTGCTTTAGAAGGTAATGATGGTGAGGCCAGGGGTGGTAGAGAAGGAGCAGGTCTGAGGAATCCCTTACGAAAGGCCAGATTCTAAAAGGGGATTTGATCCTTTCTGCCAGTGAAACCTGCCCAAGGAAACTTCTAACTGGAGGGCTGGGGAAGGGGCTGTTCCAAGTACCTGCGCTCTGGGGTCCTGGCACTCTCCCCCCAACGCTTTTTACTGCCCGTGTTACTCATGCGGTACTCATATTGTCAGTTACGTTATGTGCTTTTGTGTCTTCCTTCTGACTCCAGAGGCTCCTGCCTGCTTAGTATGCATGCGTGGTTTCCCAGGAAAGGACTGAGAGCTTTGTCAGATCTCAAGAAGGTTAGGAATCCCTGGCCTACACTGTGACGGATCTAATGCATATGGTTACATAATATAGTACTCATTAGATGTTGAACGAATGAATGAATGAAGGAAGGAAGGAAGGAAAGTGAAGAGGGCCTGGGAATAGTCCTTCCCCGGAGTTATGGGCAGGCATCTCTCTGCTGGCCTGTAAGGGAATCTGGTTTTTTTTCTTTTTTTTTTAAAAGATTTTATTTATTTATTCGACAGAGATAGAGACAGCCAGTGAGAGAGAGAACACAAGCAGGGGGAGTGGGAGAGGAATAAGCAGGCTCATAGCGGAGGAGCCTGATGTGGGGCTTGATCCCATAATGCTGGGATCACGCCCTGAGCCGAAGGCAGACGCTTAAGCACTGTGCCACCCAGGAGCCCCTGCTTTTTTTTTTTTTTTTTAAAGATTTTATTTATTGATTTGACAGAGATAGAGACAGCTAGCGAGAGAAGGAACACAAGCAGGGGGAGTGGGAGAGGAAGAAACAGGCTCATAGCGGAGGAGCCTGATGTGGGGCTCGATCCCATCACGCCCTGAGCCGAAGGCAGACGCTTAACAACTGAGCTACCCAGGCGCCCCTGTGCTTTTTGCTTTTTTAAGTGTTTGGCTATAATGGGTTAGTGGCAGTGTTCTCGACCCTGGAACCACTCTGGAGAAGACTGGCAGAGGGAGAGCATTTTCAGGACTCCAGGGAGATCGATGGGAACAACTTCTGTGGAGTGAATGATAAGGGNACACAAGCAGGGGGAGTGGGAGAGGAAGAAGCAGACTCATAGCGGAGGAGCTTGAGGTGGGGCTCGATCCCATAATGCTGGGATCACGCCCTGAGCCGAAGGCAGACGCTTAACAACTGAGCTACCCAGGCGCCCCTGTGGTTTTTGCTTTTTTAAGTGTTTGGCTATAATGGGTTAGTGGCAGTGTTCTCGACCCTGGAACCACTCCGGAGAAGACTGGCAGAGGGAGAGCATTTTCAGGACTCCAGGGAGATCGATGGGAACAACTTCTGTGGAGTGAATGATAAGGGACCAGACTGTGNAATGATAAGGGGCCAGACTGTGGACACAGGGTATCTGATTGCTTCCTGACTGGAAGAGGTCAAGCTTGGTGACCAGTACCCTCTGCTCAGATCCCGGGTGCCTAACACAGGACATCATGTCCAGTGTATCATTGGCTTGGCCACACCCAAGGACGTGGTCTGTAGAGGGAGGGCAAAGAGGGGTGAGGACGTTGGAACATAAGTTGGGAGACAGGGGACCCAGACACTTAGGCCCCTCCACGCTTTGGGCCCCCAGGCTTCCCCGCGGCACAGGCCTTACCTGAAGCAGTGGGCAGCTGTGAGGATCCAGTGGGCGTCCAGGATGCTCCCCCCGCAGATGTGTTGTTTGTTGTACTGGATGCTGACCTGCCAAGGCCAAGAATCCACAGAGGCCGTCTCCCCGCCCACCACCCGAGGGGCCTTCAGGCTCTCCCCACAGGCTGGAGTTGGTAGGAAGGAGGGAAAAATCAGGAGTCAGGCTCTTGAGGGAGGGGACTACGTCCCCTAGGAGCCCCGCGTCTGTCCCTTTAGAGCAGGGCCCTTATGACTGGGACCTTGAGGGGTGGGGAGGACCAGGCCCATTTTGAGTTAGTCCTGGGGAGAGGGTGTCGCAGACCAGAGACTTTCTCCAAACTCCCTCTCCTTTGTTGGGCTTTGGATGTGTTTATATTGTGAACGTGGGCATGTCCATTGTGCTGGGAATTCATGGCCCTCAAACCAAATAGGTGATTCAGAATTACGAAAGTCCTGCCCAGGTGGAGTGTCCTCAGCCGCTCCAGCGGAGTATCAGCTAACAGACGCCCACAAACTGCTCTGGGAGCCGGAAGTGGGAAGAAAGTTCAAGAAACTGGATCTTACTATCTTAAACTCAATTCACCTTTCTCCAAGTCCTTACCCCTGTGATGAGTGAGTCTCCCAGTTTGACACCCTATGCTCTCTTTCATATGCCACTCTCCTTGGTTTTCCATCATGACCCTCAAGCTCTGGGAAAAGCTTCCCTTCCCACCTCCTTGCCCTGCCCTCAGCCTCTCCAGTCCTCGCGGTCACGGCCACAGTGGTGGTTCTCCTAGGAAAAGGCTGCCATCCTTTCTGGGCCTGTGCCAGCCAGGGGCTTTTCAGACACCTCTTATTCCAAACTCTGCTTTCTCCATGTCCCCTCACTCCCTCACAGCCCTGAGGCCTCTCTCTTTCTAGGGTAGAGTTTAAAGTCCTTCTGGCAGCTGCCCACTGTCCTTATCTAAAGTTTCTGTCTAAACCGAGATGCCCTTCAACAGATGACTGGATTAAGAAGCTGTGGTCCATATATACAATGGAATATTACTCAGCTATCAGAAAGAACGAGTTCTCAACATTTGCTGCAACATGGACGGCACTGGAGGAGATAATGCTAAGTGAAATAAGTCAAGCAGAGAAAGACAATTATCATATGATTTCTCTCATCTATGGAACATAAGAACTAGGATGATCGGTAGGGGAAGAAAGGGATAAAGAAAAGGGGGGTAATCAGAAGGGGGAATGAAACATGAGAGACTATGGACTATGAGAAACAAACTGAAGACTTCAGAGGGGAGGGGGTGGGGGAATGGGATAGACTGGTGATGGGTAGTAAGGAGGGCACGTATTGCATGGTGCACTGGGTGTTATACGCAACTAATGAAGCATCAAACTTTACATC
>NC_048225.1:14082842-14083359 GCF_002007445.2 Ailuropoda melanoleuca | reverse complement strand
TCTTAACATCCAACAGGGAAGCATATATACTGCCCAATGGCAGAGGCAGTGACGATGGCTTTGTTCCACTTAGTCCGTCCAGTGTCTGGCCAGCCTGGCAGGCTCTGGTCAGTTCTTCCACAAGGCTGGGAGGACAAGCTGGGTCACAGAGCTTGTTTTCTCTTCTGATCTCCTCTGTAAGAGCTGGATCCTCTGGGGCAGTTGGACGAAAGGCCTTCTTGGGAAGAGAAACCTTGGAAAGGTCAGGTGGATTATTCAAGTTCATGCTGGAAGCCAGTGGGACTGGTGCCTGGGTCTCTCTGCAGCAGGTCAGCTGTGAAGGCTACTCGGTCCAGCACCTCCCACCTGTGACCTTGTGTCTCTCTCTCTGCTCTTTCTGTTATAAGTTCCTGAGAAGAGTGGCCAGTTCTCTTACTTGTGTGGTATTTTCTGCTTCACACTAGTGCGCCTGACAGTGGTAGACACAGTCTAACTGTATTTTCGCTAAACTGAATGATCTGATCTTGGATAACTGAGC
>NC_048225.1:13861035-14082742 GCF_002007445.2 Ailuropoda melanoleuca | reverse complement strand
TTCGTGCTGGGCACTGCTGACGCTGCAGTGGCTGGACTGCAGTGGGGAGGAGGGGCTGGCTGCAGGGGAGGCTGGGCCAGGCGGCTGCTGGAGGAGGGGGAAGAGCAGGGCCCGGGTGTGCTTTCCCAGCTCTCATCAAAAATGAAGGAGGTGCAGGTGTCCTGTCCAGGGTGGGGCGAGGACTGTGCAGCAAAGACCTGATGACCTGAGAGCAGAGGGGGCCAAAAGGTCTGATGGGGCAGTAGTGCTGCCGAGAGCATTTATTGAAAAAGGACCTGCAGGCTGCTTTAGGGGTTGATGGGAGAGAGTTCTGTGATTGATTGATGGTGTCTGCCTAGCAGTTCTCACTTCTGCCTAGACTCTGGGTCCAGTTTCTTAGAGTCCTTGGGGCCCTGCCAGGAAGAGTCCTTGGGAACCTCCCCCACTCTGCAGCTGAATAAATGGGTTCTTTTCCCTCCTCTCTGGTTAGGCTCTCTAAGTGATCAGGGGCCTCACCTCTGCTCCCTTGACAGAGAAGGGCTTGGGGAAGAGAGAATTATGCAAGCTGGAAACAGAGACGCTGCCAGAAATCCTGATGCCCAGGAATTAAGGGGTCTTGGGCACAAACCCCAGGCCTCTCCCTCCAAGCTCCTACCCAGCAAGTTACTTATCTTCCCTGAACCTATTTTTAAAATAGATACAGTAATAACTACCTTTTTGGTTTTTGCCAAGATCAAATGACTATGAACACATCATGCAAATCACCCTTATGATTATATAACTTCATCCACTGAAGATTTGGAGGTGCTTTAGAAATTTGCTGAGAGAGCTGGGATTGCTGATGAGGCCCCAGTGTAATCAGGTTTGTTTAAGCTGAATTTTAGCCAATGGGACCTTGAGTAAGTAAATATTATCCTCTGGGAGAGGGCAGCTTCTTGCAGAGCTGTTGGGAGTGAGGGTCTCGAGGAGCCAGAGCTGCCTGTTGGGGGTGCGTGGTGAGGCTTACGTTCTCTCCCTGCACCCATGACCTTGCCAGTACTTGCCTCAATTAACCCTTGAGGAAACTGGGGCTTAGGCGATTGAACTTCATGTTGCTTTTATGTGAAGTGCTCAGGTTCAAGAGACGTTTTGTCTGACTCCGGTATCTATATTTTTAGGAAGGGAGGAAAGAAAGGGGGAAGAAGGGAGGAGGTCATAGGGGTGAGGGGACAGCCTCTGGAGGCTGGGGCCGGGTACCTGTCATAGCCCATCTGCCCACAGGCTGTCTTGGCCAGAGCTTCTGTGAAGTTGTCGAAGCAGGCAGAGGCCCAGCTCCATGTGGCCGGGTCTAGCACCTGCAGGGTGGATCGGTCCTTGGAGAGGCGGACTGAGAGGGGAAGAACCTGGGTTAGTTGCAGGACAGGGGCCCATCTGGCCCATCTCCCTCAGAATTCATCATGGGACCAGCACGACCTCCCTACACCCAGAACCTAGAGCATCATAGAACACCAACGCTTTCTACCTCAGGGGAAGTTCTTCCATTTGGCTTTGCCTGATTGAGCCTCATTTCGATGGTAGCTAGGATGACCAGATGTCCTGCGAACAACCTCCTTGTGGACCTGTTGTCCTGGCACAATCAACAGCTCTCCCTTTTATTCTTATAGATATCAATTTTGGTGATCTATGGTGACTCTACCCATGGTCCACACAGCTTGTCTAGCCTGGAACTTCCCAGTGAGGAATGAAGTTCCTTTTCCACGTGAGGTCAGAGGGAGAAGGTTGAGAGGGAAGTACTATTGGCAGTAGGATGGCAGGTGCCCATAGGCATGTGACTTCTGATAAAAAAAAAAAAAAAGGATAGACATAAGAAGTCACTTAGTCCTGCCCCTAGAACCCCCCCAACACCCATCTCCTGGGCTGTCCATTCTCCCCAGAACCCAAGTACTAGGTGGATGGAGCTGGGCCAGCCCTGTCCAAGAAAGAACATGAGTTTTTGTCGGAAACCCCCCCTAGTCCCCTAGCTCAGTCTCGTTACATAGCAAGCTACAAAAAACATCTAATGAATAGGAGGACCAATAGCTAGTTAGCGGCTTGACACTCGCTTTTCTAGTCCCCTTGAAAGAACAGATTTCATAGAAAGAAGGGAACTCCCCAGGATCATCCAGTCCAGCCGCCTGCCTCATTGCACCCAGGTGTAGCAGAACAGGGCAGGCTATGTTACAGTTTCCTGTCCCTTTGTTCCTCATTTGTTCATCAGATAGTCACCGAGTATTTGCTACCTGTTAAGTACTAGGGATCTAGTTGGCAGGACCTGGTCCTGTTCTTAAGCACCTCACAAGAGGGATGGAAACTGACAAGTCAGTTGGCAGATGCAACGCAATGGACCAAGGGAGACCTGAGCTGGTTTCCTGCTGTGCCCACTCCCCCAGTCCCTCCCGCCCCTGGACTCACCTGCCACTGGGGACCCATCGGGGAAGGTCTTGACGCAGTGCTGCTCGTCCTCCCCGGAGGCACAGTCCTGCTGGCTGTCGCACACCTGCTGCCTTGGGATGAAGTGGAGAGGCTGTCCGCAGAGGAAGTAGTATTTGTCCAGAATCACCTTGACTGGAAGGCAGGGGCAGGGAGGGGGCAGAGAGGGCTGACCGTCAAGCAGGCAGCCCAGGGGGTGGGATAGGCTGTGTTTCCCTGAAAACATGCTGGGCTCCAGGACAGGCAGATGAGGGTTCCAGACCCAGTGATGCCACTTGGTAGCTGGTATACTTGGTCCTGAGCGTCAGTTTCCTTATCTTTAAAGGAACACCTATCCCATACCTACAAGGTGGCTGAGGCATCAAGCGAGAGAAAGTGTGGGAGAAATTCGGAAACCAGCCCCCGCTGGCCTCATCCTCCCAGTGCCGGCACAGTGGCTCTGGTAACGACTAGAAAACACGGGGCCTGGAGACCAAAGATGAGAGTTCTGGCCCTGCTGCCTCCCGTGTGACTTTAGACCCATCACGTCCCCTCCCACAGTCTCAGTTTTCTCATCTGTACAGTGGGGTGAGGTTGGTGAGAATGTTTGGTGAGCTGGTGGCCATGAGTATCTTGTAGCCACAGTGCAGCTCTAGAACTGGGTGTTTTTATCTGGGACCGAAAGATCCATGAAGGAGTTGGTGTTTTGTTGTGTTTTGTCTTCTGCCTGTGACTTTCAAATTCTGTTGCTCCTTTGCTGTCTTGGGAATGAGTCCAGTGTTTGTGACTCCTCAGGGAACAGAGGTCACATTTCTGAAGTCTCCTTCCTGGCAGGAAGAGACCCTCCTGCCTAACTGAACCCTCCCCTGGCCCAAAGCTCCCTCCTGCCATCCAGTGTCACTCCTGGCCAACCCTACAAGTGACAGTGAGAAGTCTGACCATGGCCTCGCTGCTCGCTGCTCAGAGCTTTCCATGCACTGTCTTTTGTAATCCTGACAACAACCTGAGGAGGCAGGTTAATAATAATTAACTCACATTATAAGGGGGGGGGCACTAAGGTTTACAGACCTGGGGTTTATTTCCCAAGGTCACACAGCACTTATGTGTAGAGCCAAGATTCCAACCAGGGTCTGTCTGACTCCAAAGCTCTTTGCTGCCTGTCCATGCCTTCCATGAGGGGCTTCGAGATGGGGGCTGCTGGCCCAGATGCCCCTGGTGTGAGGGAGCGCGGGAGAAGGAGCAGGCCGGATCCTTCCTAGACTTTGAGAGTTTGGTTCGTGGTCAGGAGCCAGGGTCAGGCAGGGTCACTCTAGCCTCTCGGAACAAAGCCAGGACGTAGTGTCATCAGTTGAGACCCCAGAAGCCGAAAAGTTGAGGGAGTCTTGCCCGGGATGGAGGCTCTGATGACCTCCTCTGGTTGCAGAACCTGGGGGCCCATGGCATGGAAGCCACACAGGGCCTTGTGGGACGGGGAGACCCCAGTTGTGGATCACACACCACTGCCTGCCCAGGCATGCCCTGGATGAATCTGGCCCCTTCTCTCCAGTGTGGCAGGGCACATGCTTGGAGAAAGTAGGCTCTCCTTCGTATTAGTCTAAATCGAACAGGCTTAGGACGGCAGCCCTGCTTATCCTGCTGCAAGCCCAGGGCCAAGGGCCAGCCAAGGTCAGGAAGAAACCCGCCTCTCCCGGCTCAGTAGGGCTCTCGGGGGTCTGGGTGGTATTTGTGTTGTGCATCTGCATTTCCAGTGCCACAGATGGAAAGGGACTTGTTCAGTCCGCGTCCCTGGGGTCCTGTCCCAGCTGTCTCTAACTGCAACGCCTCGGCCTCTCTGAGCCTAGGTACTCAGGTGGAAGAGGAGGGTTTGGGCCCAGTGATCTCTGGGTGGCGGTGGCCGCTGCTGGTGGAAATGCCACCGTGGTTACACGTGCAGGCTCCTGAAGGGCCCGTGCTACCTGGGTTAGCAAACACGTGCCTCTGTGTACAGCCTTGGTCACATCTCTGCACTCTGAATGATGACCCACACTTTTATACAACCTGATTTTCATCCAGGTGTTTTACCCACATTATCTCTCACATCCCTCTGGGGGAGACAGGATGTTTTACAGATGAGGGGACTGAAGTTGAGAGAGGTCAAAGGACTTACTCAAGGTCACATGGCAGCAAGGGGTGAGCTGACTCCTAGCCTGGTCTGCTGTGCCCTGCTTCCCACCCTGAGAGCACAGTCAGCGTGCTGTGACTGTGGGGGAGGGGAAGGCAAGGACAGTCACAGGAGTGGAAGCAGAGACCAGATCTGGGCACGGTGGGTCATTCAGTTCCCTCTTTGTCACCGAGCGGCCTGCCTGTTGGGTCTCTAGCACTGGTGAGAGGAAAACAGAGCACAGGCAGTGTGTGTGTGTGTGTGTGTGTGTGTCTGTCTGTCTTTCTGTCTGTGTGTGTCTGTGTGTGCACATGTGCACGTGCTATCTGCCTGGGTGGCTTCCCCTGTGCCTCCTGTCTGTGCCCCTGCCTCCCAGGTGGAAAGGCTCCCTGCTTCTAGTCGGTAGGGCTGCTCAGGTATCTGCAGGCACCTGACTAAGGAGGCAGGGGTGTGGCTGTCCTGGCCGCTTGCCTGCGTGGGTTGTACTCTGTGCTGCTGTGCTTTCCCTGTGCCAGAGATCATCTGGGGTAGGTGGAGGCTGCGTTCACCTCCCCCTTTCACTCCTGGAGGAAGGCTCCCTTCAGAGCAGGGGTGGATGCGTGTCACACAAAGCTTCATGCAGATCACCTGTCTATGGCTGCTGGGTGGAAGGGTGGAGGGTAAGGTGGTGCTTAGAGGGGCGGTGGGAGCTGCTATTTACTTTTGGGGGTGAGGGTGGAGGTGGGAGCAGTAATGAGGGGGTGAGGGCAGGGGTGGGGGCTGCCACTTACTAAGGACAGCCACGATGATGATGGTTGCCAGG
The DNA here is from genome assembly GCF_002007445.2 of Ailuropoda melanoleuca. Lineage (NCBI taxonomy): Eukaryota > Metazoa > Chordata > Mammalia > Carnivora > Ursidae > Ailuropoda > Ailuropoda melanoleuca. Next base: position 14,077,394 of record NC_048225.1, on the reverse strand, counting down.
CTCAGCAGTGCTGCGATGATGGGGACCCCCACCTTTTTGAAGGTTTCCAGGGGAGTGCGGGGTTTGCGCAGGGGGGTGACATCTGTGAGGTGGAGGGAGAGAGCCTGCAGTCAGCCCTTGGAGACCGCCCCTGCCATGGCCCATAGCCTCCCTGCCCTCTGGCCCTGGTGCTGAGCTGCAGAATGCTTTGGGGACTGTTTTGCTTAGCACTGGGGTTTTATTCCTGCAGACTGGGCTTAGCTTCAACAGCGCGTGGTCAGCCCCCCTCCTTCGCTTACCCAGGCTTATCCATCTTTCACTTGCGCCCCTCAAGGGAGCCTCCAGACCGTGACATCTTCTCCTTGTCTTCACTTAGCCTATTCTGGGATGTTTTACCCTGTCCGGTCTGCCCTGCGTCTGCCCCGGGAGAGGCAAGTACTCATTTACTTCACTAACATTTATCCTCTTTTCTGACTTATCTTTTGATTAAGCTGTAAGCTTGAGGAGGGTAGGGACCTCCAAGCATTACCTGCTCCATAGAGCCCTGATAAATGCTTGTCATGAGTGCCTCCTAACGGCCTCCATCTCCAACTCATCTCAACAGATGGTGAGTCCCCAGAACAGTCCTTGTCTTTAAGGAGATGCCAGTTTGGGGGAAGAAGCACACAGGGACAGAGTTACCAGTACCACCATCACAGCACTTAAATGGGCCTCCATAGTGGCGATGGGGTGAGGGGGCTGGACCAGCAGGGCGAAGGCCTGGGGGTGTCGACTGTGAGCTCCTCACATGCCCAGGAGGTAGCATGGGCCAGTGCGTGTTGTGGGGGCGGGACTGGCCGTGTCAGTCGCCGAGAGTCTTGAACACCATGCCAGGAATTTGGATTTTATCATGAAGGCAACATGGAGCCATGGAAAGCTTTGAGCAGCAGAGAGATGTGATCACATTTGTACTTAGAAAGGTGAACCTTTCATCAGGAAGAACGTGGATGGGAACAAGAGTTTGGGGTTAGGAAGCAGGTGGGAGCCTAGAGATGCCTAAAACAGAGGTAATAATAACTTTATTGTCCATTTCGTATGGTTCTCCAAGGAGATGGTAGCAGGGCCAGGATTTGAAAAGTTAAATTCTCGGGAAGTATCTGAGATAGGTCCTCTTACATCCCCTCTCCTTGCAGGCAATAAGCTGGGGCAGGTGCGTGGGACTTCTCCTCCAGGGCGAGCTAGGGCAGGAGATATGGCAGCCTTGAGTCCCCGGAAGGCAGTAACTCAGCTCTCTTCCCCTCACCTCCCCAGGTTTGGTCTGTCACCTTCCTTGTGAGGCCTTCTTGACCTCCTTTTTGGAATGGTAATCTTCCAACATTTCCTGTCCTCCTTCCCTGTTTTTAAAAACACTCATCAGCTCTTAACATACTCTGTATTTTACATATTATATATATTTTCCGTCCCTTCCCATCTCTTTCTGAAATGAAGACTCTATGAAGATAAGGAATTCTTTTTCTTCTTCTTCTTTTTTTTCTTCATCACTGCTGAGTCCCAGGTGCCTCAGCAGGTATGTGCCAAGTGAATACGTACATTGCTCTTTGCTTGATCTCTTAAGCACATCATTTCCATCTTTGTTACAGGTCTCATTTCCTAGCTTGAATGAGGGCTGGTTATATGTCTGCCTCAATCTCTCTCCTCAGCTCGTCAAAAGCAGAGAATGGCATCCAGCCAGAGACTGGTGCTCAGGAAGTGCTGATATCATTGAATCTGTTGAAAGGGAAAGCGTAGGAAACATTGCGTTTCCTCAGAAGGAGCGTTTAAGCCTCAGACACAGAGCTCAGGCCCCGGGGGTGTGGGCTGGTGTTACCTGTTGGGAGCTGGTACCAGGAGAGCTTAGTCTTAGCAGGTATTGTGTGAAGGTTCCAGCAGTCAGTGTGTAGAGCTGTCCTCGGGCCATGGACACGGCGACATTCTGTTCATCTGTCCTCCACGCGTGATTTGTTTATTGAGCACCTCCCACTGGGGACACGAGGTGGGCTTGTTTTCTCAGAGATGCGCCATCTATCTCTTGGGAGCCCCTTGATAGGTTCCCCTGTCCAGGTCCCGATGTCTCTGCCTCCCTGACGTTCTCAGGGAGGACATCATCAGGAAGGGTAGAGTTTTCTTGGTTTACATTTTATACTTGAAGTTGACAAAGCCACCGTGAGCTATGAAGAGCTTCCCCGCCTGTCACTGTTCCTTCCTCCAGCCGGTCTTGCCCACTGCTGTGGGACAGAGCCTCCCAGCATCTTGCTGTCATCTTGTCACATCCCTGCCCGAGAACCCTCCGTGACTTCCGTATCTAGACCATGCTCTTCTCCAGACTTGCAAAGCCAGTGTGACCTGGGGCCATGTGGACTTCCCACTGCTAATCCTCACCAGTCCTCAGTGCCACATGGGGAGCTTCTGCCCTGATCCTTGCGCACCTGCCTTCATTCCTGCTCTGAAACTTTGCTCCTGCTTCCCTTCACCACTGAAACCCTCATCACTTCTTTTTTGTGGTAGTTCACTCCTGTGGGGACTCTGTCAAAGCTCGCCTGACCCATGACGCTATTATCTCTGATTGCTTGGCACGGATCGCTCCTTCTCGAGCTCCCTTCACCTGGGTATTAGTAGCAAATCTAACTTGTTTTTTAGTTTGGTGGTTCTTGGGCCTTACTCAGGTGGTGGAGTTTTCTGGAGACACGGGGGTCTATTGGTCTATCGAATTCCCGAGTATAAACTAGGCACCATCTTACTTGGGGAAGACTACATTGTTTATGATCATTATTAACATGGGGCCCTGAAATTGTTGAAGTAAGCGGGATCAGTTATTTCCTTGTTGATCTGTTGTATTATTTTGTGCTTTGCTCACTTCTTTTGCTGATCCAGCAGGCTATCGGGAGTAGCTCTCAATGGTTTAACAAAATAGAATGGGAGGGGGAAAAAACCCTTAAATTTGGGAACACTTTATCTCTTAAATTATCCTTCTCCCGTAAATCAGGCAAACACTATCATTTTCTAGTTTACCAGGGAAAATACCTTTGCCCAGCTTGTTCTGTGGTAGCGGGTCAGACTGGCACCTCCGTGAGAGCAGGGACTCTGGCTGTCTTAGTTGTTGTTTGAGTCCAGCGTCTAGCCCAGAACCTGGCACGTGGCAGGCACTCACAGAGTTGTTGAATGAATAAGAAGGTGAGTAACTGAATGAATGAGTTGGAGAATCACTGTTCTTGGGGGTTAGGTTTGTTGGTCCTATTTCCCTGGAGACCGTGCTTCCTACTTCTAGAATTACCCTGGACCTTACAGTTGCTTCATACATTTTTGTTGAACCATGAATGGGTGGGTGGATAGAGATCTTCCACAGCATTTAGCCGTTGGTGGTGGTGGTGAGGGCCATGCAAGAGGGATTTAGTATCTATTTGGTAGCTGGTTGAAACTTGGAGGCCGAGGTGGACAAGGCATAACTGGACCTGAACTTACCAAGGCTATTCAGGGGTTGATCGCTGTCAGGATCCTGTAATTGAAGGAAAAACAGTCAGTGAGTTGAGTGAGGGAACCTCTCAGGCTGGGGCTAAGGGCCCAGGGGAGGCTCTTGGTTCTTATTTGCATTCCCTTCTCTCTGCTGAATCTAAGTTGGGGGGCTCAGTGATGTCTCACTGAATACACAATTCAGTTATGCATCTGTATTACCTGGTACAACTAGCTTACTGATTGTAGCAACTAGTTAGCAATTGTGGAAATGGCAGGTTGCTGGGTTGTTGTATTGCTGAGTTTCTTAGGATGATTCTGCTCTGCCATCTGTTTGGGTCAACCATTTGTCTACATTGATAGGATGTAGTTCTGTAAAAACTTGGACACTTCACAAAGGGGGATACTTTAGTGGCCAATCAGTGCCAAAAGATGCTCATTATCATTGCTCATTAGGCAAATGCAAGTTCACACCGCAGTGAGCTATCTCTGCATAGACACCAGAATGGCTAAAATTAAAAAGACTGACAGTACTAAGTGTTGATGAGGATGTGGGATATTGGAGGTCTTACACACTGTTGTTGGGAGTATAAATTAGTACAGATACTTTGGGAAATGGCTTGGCTGGATCTGCTAAATCTAACTGTAGGATTCTATGACTCAGGAATTAGCTGGGAGAAATGAGTGCGTGTGTCTAGCGAAATATCTGTACATGAATGTTTATAGTAACTGCATTCATAATAGCTAAAAATTGGAAAAACCCAAATGTCCATTACTGATGGAATAGATAAATAAATCGTGGTATATTGATACGATGAAATAGATTTCAGCAATAGACAAGCATAACCTAGTGCTAAGGGCAATGACCTATGGATGAATCTCATAGATATAATAATGAAGGAGAGAAACTAGACACAAAAAAGTATACTCTGTGTGATTCCATATATATTTAGATTTNGGTCACGGAGGTTCCACTAGTAGGTGGAGGGGCTGCAGGGCTCTGAACATTTCCACCTGGGAATTTTTCGAGTCCCATTTGGGGGTGACAGGTCTTCTTCTAACCCCTGGGTGGGTGTCCCAGATTAGGTCTGGTTGGCGGCGGGAGTGGGGTGGGGGGCATCTCTGGGTGTTTGCTTCCATGGCTGAGTGGCAGAGAAGTCATTGGGAGAAGGAGCTTCTTCCTTTCCTCCCAAACTCTCTAATCTGCTGGAGGGACGCGCCTGGCGTTGCCCTTAGATGGCATGAGGCCTTGGGTGGCTGGGGGATGTAGCAGAGACAGCAGGCTCTGGAGTCTGTGGGGGCTGAGTTGGAATATAGGTTCTGCGTCTTATTAATTGCGAGTTTTGGGTGTGAGATAGTTAACCTCTCTGAGCTTCATGTTCCCCCTCTGTAAAGTGGGGGAGATGGCACCTCCTTCAAAGTGCTGCGTGAGGTTTAAGTGAGCTATGTAGTGGGAGGGCCTGACTCACACAGGCGAGCTCGCTTCCCTCCTGGGCCCCCCAGCATTTGCTGCAGAACTTTCCCAGCGGGCAGTCATCTTTGTTTCTTATGGCCTTTGTGCCCTCAGAGGTTTCCACAGGGCTTGCACCCAGGAAAGACCAGATAAATGCTGTTAAATGGAACTGGACTCTGGGCTCTGCCCTGTGGATCATCCTTAGCCACCTGTCCTCTGCCATCTCCAGGGCCTGGAGGGGGGACTGTTTCCAGGGTAAAGATGAGAACAAGTCCTACAGCACTGCGTTGCTGTGGCTGCCGAGTTGGGTAATAATAGTATCAACAGTACTTAATCTATATACAGTCATCGTGGAAGAGTTTACAAAATTCTTTTGTCTGACTCAGTCAAGTTCATGGCTGAAAAGGATCCCAATTGTCTGATAACCAGTCTGGTTAGCCTTAAGTAGTTAAGTATTCAATGAACTATTTGATAAGGCCCTGCTGTGGATTCAAAGACAAATAGGAACTAAGTACTGTAGGTTGACAGAGTTGCCCAGACAGGCCAGGCCAGGCTCTGCCCTCACCTCTGGCAGGTGGGGAGTTGGGGGAAGGAGGGGAGGACAGGTGTGAACAGATAAAGCCAGAGCGATGAGTGTCATGCATAGTGAAGCGGGTGATGGGAGCTGGTGCCTGGTGGCTACTTAGAGCCAGAGGCCTAGGGAAGGGGCCAGGGTGGTTAGGGACAGCCCCTGGGCTGAGATCTGAATGCTCGGGGGAAGAAGCAGGTTTGGTGTTGGAGGGACAGAACAAAGATCAGCAAGGACAAGAGGAAGGAGAAGGAGGCTGGCGGTAGGGAAAGATACCTGTGCTTGGAAGGTCAAAGCAACAGGCCTCACCAGCGGATTGGGTGCTCTTGGGTCTTTAGGGAGCGGGTAGGAGGGTACTTGCTGACATGTGCAGGCTGCAGGAGGGGCAGGTTGGAAGGGTGTCAGGAACATCCACTGAGTGGCCCTTCCCCGTCAATTCATTCTTTCTCACTGAGTCTGCCTGTTCTCACATGCCTGCATTAGTTGAGGTAGGTAGGGCAAGTCTCCTGTTTATTATTAATTCAACAGATATTGACTGTATGCCTTTGATGGGCCCAGCATTGTGCTGGAGGCCGAGACACAGAGGGAACAAAGGAGGCTTACAGCTTGCACTTTCTCGATTCCTCATCTGTGAACAGAAGTGACCTCAGTACCCCTTTAGCTAATGTTTTCGATTGCGATCCACAGAATAGTGCTTATACAGAAAACATCCCACACCTTTTTGAAAACAGAGAAAATAAACTAATTTAAAACTACAAGCTAGAATGACCGAGACTGTGACTAATCGGTAATTAGGGTATCCCTGGTGTCTCCTACAATGCCTGGCATAGAGTGGGTATTTATTTATTTTTAAAAAGATTTTATTTATTTGAGAGAGAGAGAGTGAGCGTGAGCATGAGTAGGGGGGAGGGGCAAAGGGACAGAGAGAAGCAGACTCCGTGCCGAGCAGAGATCCTGACGTGGGACTCCATCCCGGGACCCCATCCCAGGACCCTGAGATCATGACCTGAGCCAAAGGCAGATGCTTAACCGACTGAGCCGCCCAGACGCCCCCTAGAGTAGGTATTTAATATTTGTCGAGTGAAAGAATTAAGGAAAATATCTTGGTTTCAGGGCTCAGTCCCAGGCCAGCCTTGAAGAAGCTGACTCTGGTACATTCACATGTTGGAATATTATGCTGTAGTCAAAGCAAATGAACTACGGCACCACACAATCACATGGATGGCATTAGTAATTTAACGTTAAAGGAAAAAAGTAAATCCCCAAAAGATTACATGCAACACAGAATCTTCATAAGGAAGGAAGGAAATGATAAACGTAGGATTTGGGGTGAGGCTTACTTTCCAGGGGGCTTCTAGCACATTTCCTGGCGTGGTAGAGATGTAGAATCAGTATTTGTCGAATGATTAAACCTAAGACTTTCCCGGCCTCCTCGGCAGGGGGAGAGAATGCAGGAGTGAGGGCAGGGGGTCTCCTGGTTAGATGCAGCGTTTGTTTTGGGTGGTGAATTACAGAGACTTACTACATTGTTAAAAGCATCTAGCTAGCTGGAGAGTTACAAGGGGGCCCAACAGTGGAAGATGTCATGGATCCAGGATGACGATTCATCCAGTGATGTGCACCTGAGGTTCAAAGAGAAAATAAAAAAGCAGTCTCCCAGCTGTGCTGAGGGGTCCAAGGAGTCAAGCTCCTATCCTCCCATCCTCCCGTGCTCTACTCTGACTCATGCTGCCTGAGTTCTTCCGTCAAGTGGCCTGCTCCTTGGCTTTCTTGAAGCCTCTCTGACAAACATCTCCAACACAGTGAGATCAGAGTTGCTGGGTTGCCAAACTTCTGGGAAGGGGAGCTGCGGAAGGTCATAAGCATCCAGGATAATGGGCTGGGACGTGGGCACATTGAGGGTTATGAGCGGTAACTGGAGAGTATCAATGTCAGTTATCTTCCCGAGCAGGGTGGAGACGGAAATTCATAGCAGCCGCATTGCGTTTCAGCCCAGAATCCACCCTGAGTTGCGAGGGGGGGTGGTGGGGGAGATGGGGCTGAGAGATGAGGTAAGAATCTTACCAGGTAAGATTCAGGAACCTGGCCAACCCCCATCACCGGGTGAGTCCATGCCGTGATCACAGGATGCAAAGCTGAAAGGGTCTCTGGGGACCATTCCAGGCAACTCCCTGGTTTCCTAGACTAGAGAAAGGTCTAACCCTGGAGTTGGTGGAACGAAGGTGCTTTTGAGAGGCCACGAAACACCAACTGTGCTGCCTTCTGCTTTGCTGGAGGTCTCTCAGTTTATCCCTAGCTTGAACTTAGCCCCTGGCCACAGCTGCCACAGCCCAGGCCCAGCCCAGGCCCAGCAAAGGCAGCAGCCTTTCCTGTGTTGTTGGGTTGCTGGCTGGGTCAGGCCTGTCTGCTGTGTTGATTCAGTCCACTGTGGGGCCCTGACTCATGGGCCCAGCCCAACCAGTGTCTGACCCAGGGGTTCATCTGGGAAGGAAGCTCCTGGATTACAATGGGAGGGCAGAAATGCCTGGGTCCCCAGAGCCCAAAAGGGCCCAGCTGGAGGAGGTGGGGGTGGAGTGGGGAAGAGGAAGTTAGAAGGCTGAAAATCACCTACTGATTGCGTGACTCTCTCAGAGAATCATCTTTCCCTGCTTTTCAGTAGGTCGCTGGTCACAGAAAGACAATAATCCAAGACCCATATGTAGAGGCAGAACAGTTAACTCCTGCGTTTGGGGATTAGTACAGAGTTTACAACATCTTACGTAAATGTTGTCGCATTTAATCTTCAGAATCACCCTGAGAAATTATCCCCATTTTCTGGAAGAGAAGACTAAGCCTCCTGTAGATTAAATGGCCTCAGAGCAAGTCAGGAACAGATCCAGCTCTTGGGGGCCAGGGTTTTGGACTCCCTGGACTATTGTTTTCATCTCCTCCTGCCCCCTCCCCATTGATATGCAGCAATTACCCCCCATCACCCCACCCCCTCCCCATTGATATGCAGAGATTACCCCCAGCATCTCCCCAGCCCTCCCCAGCTCCCCAGGCAAACCCATCTCTGCTTGGTTCCTGGCTCTGCCAATTCTTCCATCAGCAAGGGTAAGTACTTGGGCCTCCCATAGTCTGGGGAAGGGACTACGGCAGGGCTGGGCCTAGCAGGGGCTTCGTTGTTATTAGCATCCCTTCTTCCTCCCTCTTTCATTAGATGTGCACGTTTCTCATCTCTTCCTCCTCCTTCCTTTATTTACCCTCAGGCCCTGGTGTTTCAGATTTTGGAGAATCCTGGCTGGGTTTAGAGCAGCTTTAACCTTCTAGCTCAGAGGTGATGAACCCAGGCACTAGGCAGCTCTTATTTTTAAATGAGGATGAGGATTAGGTGTGCTGCAGAGAAGACACAAAGAACCTTAGGCTGGGGAGTGTAAGTTCTCATATTGCCTTGTCTTTTGACTTGCTGGGTGCTTTCGGGCACACGCCTCAACCTCTCTGAACTTCAAGCTTCTTAGGGCAATTGGAAACTCTCAGAGATGGTAGAGCAGATAAGAGGGTTAATAACCACACGCTGAAACAGGCAGGTGCTCCACCAGGCTAGTAATGAGGTGAAGAAGAGGTGGCAGCTCACAGAGGCCAACGGAACAGAAAGCCTGGCCAGCTCTTCTGTCTGCTTTCCTTGCCAAGCAGCCTGCCCCTGGGCCTTATTTTTCTCTTCCTCTCTGCATTGCTGACTCTGAGCGTCCTTGTTCTGGAAAGGAGTCAGTAGGGGCAGAGCTCGGATGATTGGGGTGCAAAGGAAGGGAGAAAAGCAGGGGCTTGCAGTAAGCGGGCTTTCTGGCTCTGCTCTGCTGTGTGGCAGTTTCAGGCCCCTGTGGGGTCTTCCCGTGGTCCCTCAGGGAAAACCTAGAGGCAGAGATGCTACCGTTGCTAGGTGATGGGACAAACAGGTCCTTTGTGGCTCTGGCAGGTGGCAGCTAGGTTGCGTAGGCCAGGGACACAGCAGGGGGGAAGCCCAGGGGAGTGGGTGGGGAAAGTTCTCTGTTGAGCCAGGAGACCCAGAGCCTGCTCCTAGTGGGTGCTCAGAGCAGAGCGTGGCCACTGGCTGGCTCAGGCTCTCAGGGGCTGCTCTGAGGGTGCCTCGCACTGCTCTCTGACCCTGAACCTGCATTCCACTCCCCCGACCCAATAGCAGGTGGCTGTGCGCTCTTCACCTGCAGCGGGGATAGGGTGGTTTGATGCCTTTACCAGGCGGGGCAAGTACCCTCTGTCTTGGGTGCTTCAGCCATGACAGGTAAGGTGAGGAGAGGTGCATGAGGGCTGGGTGGTTGTGAGTCAGCAGAGTGGAGGGTATGAGTTTCCCCGAGATGGGCCTGGCTGTGATGCGGCAGCCCTGAGTGCATGGAAAGTTCTCGGATATGGCAAATCATGCTGGCTCTCAAGGATGCTCTGAATGATTAGCCTGTCTCCGGACAGGTCCCCCTGCCCGGGCCATGCACAGGTGGGGGCCCCAGCTCTCACATGCTGGGGCCTCAGCGAACGCGAGTGTTTGCCCTTGCTCTGCCTTGCGCGAGGCATCCGTACGGCAGCGTGTTTTCCTTCAGGACTGACCTCAGCCTCGGCTGCTACATTAGAAACCACTGGTCCTCGTTCTGAGCCATATAGGTGCTGAACTGTTGGCAGTTTGAGCTGAGCACCTCGACCCCGACCCCCGTCACAGGACACAATGGCTCCAGGGCGGGGCCTGGGGCAGCAGGGAGGTGTCAGGTGTCTTGCCATTGTCCTTCTGCCAGCCTGGTATTCAGCTGCCCTCCGGTGAGGATCAGCCTTTGTGTCCAGGCATAGCTCTCCACTCCAGGTAGGGCCACTGGAGAGGGTGCAGGTGTAACTCTGCCTCTTCCACAAATGGGGAAAATGAGGCACAGAGTTGCCATGCTCTCTCTCCCCAGGTCACATGGCAAGACAACGTGAAGGGCAGGAGTGAGGTTTTAGTACATGGCCTTTGGGTTGAGTTAAACTTGCCTCCAGGTGACACTTCTGTTAACTGTAACCCCTACAAATCCCTCAGACGTCCTTCTCTTGGTGCCTGGGGGAAACAGCCCATTCTCTACAGCCTGAGTTCTCTACAATTCTACTTCACTCAACTTTCTCTCTGCCCTAGGGTGGTGGGTCGATGCAGACCCCTCCCTCCCAGGAGGGTCTGTTGGAAGGGAAGGTGCTCCCACGTTTGCACAGCTGAGGGTGCAAAGGGGCTGAAGGGGATACGAGAGAGCCATCGGGAGTCAGGCCACTTGGACCGAGGGCGACCCATAAGGGTTTGCCTGACAGGGACTCTCGCGGGTTTAGGAGGGGCTGATGGATCTTAAAGCTTGGGGAGGCAGGTGTCGTCTAAACACTGCGATTTACCTGCACTAAAGAGCTGCCACCCAAGGCGTGGTCCGATGTTTATAAAAGAATCCCACAGAGTTTGTCCTGCCTTCGAAAAACTTTTGTTTGGTCTGAATTGTCCTTTAAACTTTGAGGAGGGAGGTGGTGCGGAGAGAAGAGGGGCTCTGGTGTTCTCAAGTCGAACTCTACAATTTCCCTGCTAAGCAGCCTTGGGCAAATCAACTTAACATCCCTGGGACCCAGTTTCTGCCTTTGGAAGTGGGTGTGATAAGTCCGTGATAAAACCAGAGTGAGAAGGGTTCGGGGAGGGGCTCCAGCTGCCGGGCCACAGAAACCCTGTCTGGTCCTCTCCTGATTTTACGGATTTGTTCATGGTCCCCCTTGGTTGGTCTTCGAGGTTCGAGGGGTCTCAGCTGCTCTGGTCAGATAAGGGTTGCCCCTGTCCCTCCCTCTTCCTTCTGAGCTCTGTGGCAGGAGCTCTGTTCTGACTCCAGCTCTGCCCCTTACGAGCCATGTGTTTCTAGGCAAGTGACTTAGTTTCATCATCTGTAAAATGGGTAGAGTGTGATCAACCTCTTAGGGTCATGGGTGCTCTTGAACTAGATGACGCACTTGGCGCCCCTGACTCGGTGCTTGGCATGGAGAGGAATTGAGTACTCGAACATTGGTGCCTTCAGCTCCAGTTACCCTGGAGGCTTGGGGAGCAGAGCTCTACACAGCGTTAAAGGAGGGTTTGCGTGGCAGTGCTGTTCAAGGGCAGGACTGGGGATTCTCACTTGTTCCCGATGCTCCCAGGGAAGCAGCCTCTGGGGCGCTGGCTTGGCTGCAGCAGTGATGAGCCACCATCTCCAGGCAAACGTCTGCAGTGATTCCCGGGTCTCTCCTGTGAACTCGGAACTCAGGATCCCGTAAGGAGTGCTGCCGCCGTGTCTGGTGGTCCCCTGCAGCTAGCGCTGGCCCGGTACATCACCGAAGCTCCTTTTATCACTTTTCCTGCCCACTCAGTAACTCCGTGGGGCTGTGCGGGGTCTTCCTCTCCAGGCTGTGGTTGGCTAGGGACGGCTGTGGACGGAGCACAGGCCTTAGGCCAGGTGTTCAACCACTGGGAGCCTCAGTTTCCTCTGTGTGTGTGTGTGTGTATGTGAGAGAGAGAGAGAGAGAGAGAGAGAGAGAGAGAGGGAGAGAGAGTGTGTGTGTGAAAGAGAGAGACAGATTGATTCTAAGTCTTCTTAATGAGACCAGAATATGCATAGCCTCTAGCACATTGCCTGGTATACAGTAGGAATGCACTAAATGCCAATAATAAAACAACAATAACAATAATAATAGGACTGTTTTATCCATTTGGCAAAGCCCTGTTCTGGGGGCTGGTTATATAGCGGTAAATGACAAGGCAAAGTCCCTGTGCCCATGAAGCATATATGCTACTATTTCCTAGTAGTGATTAGTAGCTATGACTATAGAACCTAGCAAGTGCTTGGCATAGCACATACTCAAAAATCCTTTGTTATCTGTGGGAGGAGTCTGGCAGAGGGCCTCCCACGTGCGTACCAGGCACTGCACAAGTGGCCATTGCTGTGACTCCCTGGGGGCCAGGGGCCTGCCTTCAGGAGGGAATTGGGCCCTGGAGCGCATGGGGCAGAGAGGGGCCAGGGCAGTTAGGGGTCCTGAGATGATGTCACAGCTTCTGTGACCTCTCTATGAACAAAGGGAGGAGGCTGCAGGGCAGAGAAACAAAGACCTTCGGTAGCACAAACGTGGTCCTTTAAAATGGGTAGGGAGATCTCAAGGAAGTGGCAAAGGGGATGCTTAGGATTAATGGGGACATTATAGAAAGACCTCTCGCTCTCAGTGAAGGGAAGGTCATCTAAGCAACAGAAAGTGTGTGAGTAGAAGCTGGATGGTGTAGATGTCCACAGTAGACCAGGGCAAGGGCAGAGAAGGTCTCTCTGGCATCCCGGGGGACTTGGTGGAGACCCCTGAGGTTGCTGCAAGAGGAGGGAGGCAGGGCAGGAGTGGGTGGAAGTCCCAGGCTGTTTTCCACGTGGGGGTTCTATGTTAGATTGGGCTCTGAGGCTAAAACAGATCTGGTGAAAACACCAACCTCTATTTAGAGAAGACCTCTAAGGTCCTTTCCTGAGGGGCTACCGCCACCCCCCCGTGACCCATGGAGGAGACTAGTCCTAGGCCTGATTTAGTTATCATTTCCTCTCTCTAAATCAGTTTTCTTTTTTTTTTATTTTTTTTATTTTTTTTATTTTTTTTAATTTATTCTACAGAGATAGAGACAGCAGCGAGAGAGGGAACACAAGCAGGGGGAGTGGGAGAGGAAGAAGCAGGCTCACAGNGTGACCCATGGAGGAGACTAGTCTTAGGCCTGATTTAGTTATCATTTCCTCTTCTCTAAATCAGTTTTCTATCCTTGATGATCTCATGGCAACTTGGATTGTTTTCCTTGAGCAGCACTGAGTATGAAACTTCCTCTCAATCTTCTTGAGAAAAGTCTAAGTTAATTCTGCCCACTGGTTTCCCTTGTCTGTGTGTTCACTTCCTCCTCATGACCTTTGGTAGGGTGGTGAGGGCTGAAGTCTCCTGGCAGAAAGGACATCATCTTTCCACCACTTGGCTGTGTCAGCCGATACAGTCTTCACTCAACACACACTTTATATTATAAAGTAGATCAGCTTCTAGGTAGGGTGGTGGTTCTGCAGTTACCTAGTGCAAGTTCAAGTTCAAGGTCTAGTTTCCAGTTCAGGTCTGTGGGCTCACATCTTGGAGGAGGAGGAGGAGGGCAAAATGGAAAATCTGGGCACTTGATATTGAAGTCCCAGAGATTAGAGATCCTGCCCTGACTCTTTTTGATTGAGTGACCCTTTCAAGTCCTCAACCTCTTGAGCCTTGGGATTTCCCAATCTGTAGAATGAGGATCACGACGTCTCCAAGGGTTGGTGCAAGATTCAGGGAGATTCTGGATGTGGATGTGCTTCTCAAGATGCAAAATGCTGCACTTGTGCATTCAGGTAGGGACGAGATGTTGCTGTTGTCATTCTCTTTAGACGACCGGGGAGCCCTACCCACCAAGACAGGTGCTCCCGACAGCTTGGCCGTGCCTCCTCCCTGGTGATCAGAGATGTGATTATGAACGAAGGCCCCAGCGTTAGGGTGGGAATGGGATGAAGGCAAGGAGGGGTGACCTCAGCTGCATTACCGTCTTTGTGTGGACATCTGTGGGCGAACAAGTGGCCTGCTCTGCCCCAGGGTGGGGGAAGTACTTTACCCTGCCTCTGTTCCATCTGTGGAGTATACGGAACTGAGAGCTTTGATTGTGTGTATCCTTCTTTGAATCTTCAGGCGTCTTGCCAATGCCTAGCATGTAGTTTATGCTTAAGGAACACATGCTGAGTGAATGAGCAAATGCATATTATAAAGGAAGAAATCCGGGACCACAGCAAATGCCTGAAGTGATAGTGGGCTCGACCAGACCCATGTGCAGGCCATGTCGTGACGGGAGACTGCCGCCCTGGATGGCTGCCACCTCAGTCTCTTGCCCTCTCCCTCCAGTGTTCCATTCACCCGCTACCCCGTGGGAGTTTCAGGTTGCATGAAGATTACACCGGAGAACTGGAAGCTGCTTTGGGACGGAGTGGGATGGGAGGGGTGTTGCGGTTTTGAGCCTTGTTTACAAATTTCTGTGCTGCGATTGTGACAGAGCTGCAGGCTGGGAGGTGGTGTGAAGCACGTTGCAAAGGGATTGCGACATTGGTTCTCCTCAGACTCTGACTCTCTCTCTCTCTCTCCCCCTCTCCAGTCCCTGGGGTTTCCAGGCAGGCTCGGGCCTGTCCCTCCCTCACCCCAGCCCCAACTGGGATGGAAACACCTTGGTAACACCTTTGATAGAATCTGGGATCTCTTCCAGTCGTCCAGTCAGACTTGGCTGACTTTGTTATCAGTGTCAGATAAATCGGCTGGTTATGGGAATTCAGTCTTTCGTCATTTTTGGTCATTCACCCACAAACATGTATCCTCTGTCTGCTGTTCAGGCCCTGTGCTAGGTTTGGGGCCAACAGGAGGAAGAGACCCGGCCCTCAAGAAGCTCAGCGTCTGGCGGCAGCAGGTTTAAACAGAACTGTGGCAGACGAACACATTTTAGGTTGTGAAGGGGATTCACTGTCTTGGGGAACTGTTGTGTGGGATGAGGGGTTTTACTGAGTAGGTGTTTTCATCCGAGCAAGATGCAAGGCTGAGGGGAGGCTGCTAGGAACTCTGAAATGCAGATTCTCGGGCCTGAGAGCATCTGTCTCCTCCGTTCCCAGGTTGGAAAGTTTGTCCAGAGTTTCTGAGTCCTGTTTTTCATTTCTTTCCCTATCTTCCCCCTTACTCCATGCCTTCCCTTCCTGCCCCCCTTGGAATCACTCCTCCGATCCTCTTAGTCTGTGTCAAAGGACCAGGTTGCTGCCCGTGACTGCTGGCCTTCGCAGCCGTGCACAAGGAAGGCTGGAGGGAGAGAGGCCAGGGGCATGGAGGAGACCTGAGTTCTAGATGCTTCTCCCTGTCAGGAGCCCTGGGTGGTGCAAGGGGGCCTGCGGGATGTGCTTCCACATTTGCATCTGCTGTTCCTTCTGTCCGGAACGGCCCCTTCTCCCCACCCTTCCGGCTCCTGTGCGGCCCAGGCTCTCCGACCCCTGGTGAGGCCACGTCCCTGCCCGAGCTCTCACAGCTCCCAGTGTGTTTCAACACACCACGTGTGTCAGTTGTTAGTTAACCGAGAGTTTCTGTGACTGTCCCTTCCTGCTGTCCACCCCCTCTGGACTCTGAGCTCCATGAGGGCAGGACCACCGTCTGCTTTCTGTCCCCAGCAGGGCTAGTGCCAGCACAGAGGAGGCCTGCTCCCATTTTGTGGCATGAATGAATGGAGCTGGATGCCTGCCTCCCTGTCTGGTGGGGAAGGGTGGCCTGTACCAACTTCTGGACGTGGCTCGGCCTGGAGTGTCAGCCTCCGGCAGCTGCTGGAGCCTTCCCTGTCCCGGCCCCACTGCGCTCCATGGCTTAACAGGGACCCTGAACCCAAGCTCATGTCGGGGCCTGCATTACCACCCTGGGGGATCCAGCCTTCAGCTGTGTTCCGCTCTGCCGCCTGTGCCTGTTGCTCCAGCCACAGTGCCCTCCGCCCCCCACACTGTCACTCTTACTGTTCGCATGCCATTCCCTCTGCCTGGAATACCCTTCCTGCCATCTCTGCCCAGAGAGAGCCTGCTCATCCTTAAAGGTCCAGTGCAAATACTATTTCTTCTGGGACAGCTTCCCGACTGCCCTCGAGAGAATTCCCTGCCTTCTCTGCTCCAGGGCTACGTTGTAGTTCCCTTTGGTATTGGACTTGCCACATTCTCTCATGATCCTTTGCTTAAGGAGCTATCCTTCCTCTGCATTTTGGAAAGCTGCAGGGCAGAACATAGGCATTGGACACTTTTGCCCCCCTTTGTGCCATCTGGAGGCTGGCCAATTATAGGGGCTGAGTCAGTGGTTAGGTGGATGGAGCTACTTTGGGGATCACAGCATCAGGCCCCTAGCCCAGGTAGTGAGGGGACCTGGAGAGCAGACGGGGACCTAGCCTTTCCTTGCCTGTCTTGCCCTCTAGGGTCTTTCCAGAGCCAAGTGGGCTGCCGACTCAGCCTGTCTGTGATGGGCCTGCCTGTGCTCCCAGACCCCCCACGGCCACAGGCAGGCCTGCTGACCTGCCACGTTCCTGAGCCCCAGTCAAGCCTAGCAAACCCCTTGGGCTGAACCAGCTGGCAAGGAAAGGGGGAGAGGGTAAGGAGCTTCCTCTGGGGTAGCTGGCCAGGACTGACCTCAGGTGTTTAACATTCTGCTCTGGTGGCTCATGGTATGTTTGGGGCCTCGTGGGCAGTAAGGAGTCAAGACCAGGATGGCCTGTCCCAGGGTCGCAGGCTTCCCTCCGGGGCTCAGCTGCAGCCAAGGTAACAAGGGACACATTCCCCTTGGGGACAGAGCTTGGGCTCAGACCTCTGCCCAGGGCCTTCCTCCGCTCCTGCTTTCACTGGGCCCACCCAGTCATGCCCAGTTTTCAAGGGAGAACCACTGCTATGAGGTAGCAACCACGCAGGACTGGAGTCTGTCCAGGGTGGGGCTGGCAGGGGTGAGAGGAGGCAGGGACGGGCGGGGGAAGGGAGGGCTGGGCCTGGGCATGAGTTGTTTCACTGCTCCCCAGGGCTGGGAGCTATGGTTGTCCCAGCCTCATTAGAGGGAATGACTGGGTTATTAGGCACAGGTGGTTTAATGGCTAGCTCAGAGGCCAGAAGCTCCCTGGGCCTACCAGGGATCCTGGCCACACTGCTGCCTTGCCTTTGGGGCCTCAGGCCTGGCCCCCCAGCACAGTGTGCCCACGTGCCCTGCCTTGTTCCCTGGCTGGTGAAGCTCCGTGTTGGCCTTGCCCCCCACATGTCATTTCCTGGAGTGGATTCCTCTTGAGTCCCATGTCCTTACACTTGGATGGGGCTTCACGTTATTAGCCCATTCAGTCTTTCCGCCAGCTGTGTGCGTGCCCAGGGGTGGCATGGATAATGTTTCCATTTTACAGAGGAAGAAAACAAGTCTGAGGAAGAACAAAGTCTCAAGAATAATACGCTCAGAAGGGAGCCAGCCAGTCGACCTTCCGATTCTGTAGTTTGTGCTCTAGTTAACTGCCTTAGAAACTCCCTCCTCCTAGGTCACTCCCTCAGGAGACACCCAGGCCGCCCCAGCGCCACCAGCAAGCAGCCCACAGCCGGGCAGCAGGATGGAGCGTCTAAATGCAGGCTCGGCTTCTAGGTGCTTCCTTGGATGGGGATGGGGGAAGCTGGTGCTTCAGTCCTGGCAGAATCACAGATGAGAGCAGGCAAGCCCTTCCCCTTCCTGACCCTCAGCTACCCCAGCACTGGGGCTAGAGCTCGGCTAGACTTTTCAGAGGAGCATCATCGGAAGTGCCCGGGCTGGGAGTCAGGAGACTGCCATGTGTGGGACTTCAGCCTGACCCCTCTGTTCCCCTTGGACCGAAAGCTCCCCCTTCCTTTCCTTTCCCTCCCCTTTCATTTTTGTGTTGGTTTTCTGGCAGCTGCAGCATCTTCACCAGGACTCAGAGAAGGAAGATTCCCCGAGTTCCACCTCAGACCCAGATGTTATTTCTTCCCCTTCCTATCCTCAGTTGTCCTCGAAATATGGGATTGATTCTGTTTGTCCCAAGACAGTGAAGAAGCCCTAGGTGTTCAGAGGAGGAAGAGAGAGGGCAGGGCCCAGAAAGAGACCAAGTGCGTCTCCACGAACACCTTGGATTGTTTTGAGGCAGCTGTCCATTGTTTGCTTTAAAAAGAAAAACAGTCCGTTTCCCCAGGGAGGTGGCAGAGGGCCATCATAACAGCCCCTCACCCTTGGCAAAATAGTGCCTGCCTCCAGCCAACTGACCAGGAGACCTTGGACAAAAGAGCAGGCAGGATTTAGGAGGGGGATAGTCAGAGACGGGGGCCTGGCCTCTGTGTCCCAGCTTCCTCGGCGCTGGTGCAGGGGCTGTTGGCCAAGGGGGGGAAAGGAAGGCAGGTGGGTACTGAGACTTTTAAAGGCTGGAATGTGGGGGTGATGCGGTGTGACCTCTTTGTTAACTGGGAAGGGGTTACAAAATTCTCAGGCTAAAGGGCCCTTTATGGGGAGACCTGCCCTCCCCCAGAATTCGGAGTAGAGGGCCCCCACACTCACCATGCTGGCTCGGTGATCTTCCAGATTTCTCTACGGGCTGGAGCTGAGGTAGGCGACCCGTCAGGAGGTGGGTCTCCTTGGATCAGGCCTTGGCTGGCTAGCGGGTCAGAGGCCGCTGGGCAGCACTGGCTACAAGAGGCCTAAGTGCAGGGCAGGCCTTGGTCCTGCATGTCTGGCATCCCTCTCCCCTTAGCGCCCTGGCCGCCTCGACCGCTGTATTCCAGGAGTGATTTGGGGACTGTGGGGCCAGTTGATTAAAACCACAGCATGGGTGAAGTTGCCAAACTGGAATGATTATGTGTCTTGTAACCTGACACCCGTCCTAGGGGCTGGCACACACCTGGAGTCATTCATGGCCTTTTGGCCTCAGAAGAGGGGACACGCCTAAGATGTTGCAAAAGCAGCCTTCCCGCCTGAATGGCTTCTGCCCAGCCAGAGATGTCAGGAGCTCTCTCTCTGTCCTCACTGCGGGAGTTCGCAGTGGTGGCTGCTTCTGACTGGGGCTGTGGGAATGTGGGGGAGTTCGGGGAGCTCTGTAGAACTAGTTTGTTGCATGTGGGGAGCACAGGATTGGAAAGTTCACGAAACGGTTTCTGCCCTTGAGAAGATGAGCTACGTGCCCTCCCCCAGCTCCCTGGTGTGGAGCTGGTGGGTGCGGGGCTCACAGTGCACCTGCCAGCATCCCTTCCAAGGGCTTCTTGCCTGTCCTTCCTGGTGATTACAGATTTGAATACCTTGGCCCAAGTGCCCCCTGGCCAGGGAATGTACAAGGTGACACCTTGAAGCCTAGAACCAGAGAGCTGGAAGGAACCTGGGTAACTGTCTTCTCCCATTTCTTCATGTTGTGGGTGAGGAAATGAAATTCCAGAGAGGCAAAGCCACGTACCCAAGATCACACAGTGCATTTGTGTCATCTTCGGAACAAATCCACATCTTCAGTTCCTTGGCTTTGACCCTCCTGGAGACTGTGCCTGCCATCTCTTTGATTCCTGCGCAACCGCGTGAGGAAACATTTTGTTCCCATTGGGCAGTTGAGGAAATCAGAGCTGGCAGAGTTGGGACTTGAATCTGGCTCTCCTTGTGAACAGGCTGAATGCAGCACAAGTGTGTGGAGTCACAGGTCCACGCTCTGGGGAAATACAGCCCGTGGAAGACTGGAAGGAGGATAAGATTGAACTGATGGTTGGCCCCGTCTCAGCCACTCAGTGGGCTGTGGCCTTGGACTTGTCTCTGAGCAACAGAGACCTGAGGCGGGTCTGGAGGCTCTCTTGAGCCAACATGGTACCAGCCCTTCCCCCCGCGTAGGGCAGTGGGCTTTAGAACGGGGAGTCTGGGCCAGAGTGAGGTGCCTATGATGTCAGAACAGGTGCGTTTGGGGGACAGGCTGCAAAGACCTAAGCAGGTACTTATGTCCTTTTAAGGAGAACGCCCCCAGTCAGACAGAGGCCAGTGGGCCACCCTGCACTGGCCTGTCCCTAGCCTTGGTTCCTCTCTGTGCCCCAGGTTTAAATTTCCTCACAGGGCACTCAGGTGATGAACCAGGGAAGAGAGGTAGCTGCCTCCACAAAGTGCTGTGGGTGGGCCATGTTGGAGGGATGATTCCTTGACCCTTCTGGCTCAGCTGCGGGCCCGGCTCCCAGGTGGGTCTGGGAGCCTGGGGAGAGGCAGGGGCCGCTTCAGTGCCTGGGGAAGAGGCTGCGGAGTCTGCAGGTGGAGGCACAGAGGGCCCACACCTCCCGGGGGCCGGGTTAGAACTACTGCGGGGCTCCCTATCCATCCTGGGGCTCCCTTAGCTCCCCACTCAACCTCCTCCTGTCCCCCCTCTGACCACTCTGTCTCTCTTCCACCCATCTCTTTAGAGTCCCATCCTGGTCCCCCCCCTTCCTTTTGCTTTTCTCTGATCTCTTCCTCTGTCTTCCTCTTCCTTCCTCTTCCTTTCCCTCTCATTTCCAGAACGTGTGTCAAGGTTAGAGGCAGTTTTGCCATGAAGCTAACACAGCCTGAGCTGTAGATGTTCAGCCCCCATCTGCTGCCCCCGGCTGCCTCCTCCCTTGCATAGCCTGTCCCAGACCAGGAAGGGTCCCAGCCATTTGTCCACATGGACGTAGGTTATTGGAAATCGTGTAGCAGTTTTCTGGTATGCTTTTTCTGAGAAAGGGCTCCTTGAAAAGCATCAGGCCTCACAAAACGTGGCTCTCCCTTGGTCAAGAGCACAGGCCCCGGGAGCCTGGGGTCCTGCCTCCTCATCCCAACCACTGACTGGGTGACTGGCCATTTTATCCAGTCCCCCTGAGCTTTGTGTTCCTCCACTGTGAAGTGCAGATGGTGATAGGACTGACCTCATGAGGTTGTTACGACGTTTAAAGGAGATAATCTCTATCTGGCACCTAAAAAAAAAAGCTTCATAAATGGAGCAGTTATCCTTGTTTCACAAAATACATATTTGTGGAGCTCCTGCGAGACCCGGCTCTTGTGCTAGGCACCAGGGATTCGGAGATGAGAGACACGGGCCAAGCACACACCTCTGGGAGGGGGTACGAGGCATCTGTCAATCATACCGACTTACACAGGTGTCCTAGTGAAGGTAGAAAGAAGACCCTTGGGGGGTTCAGAGATCCTTTTTCATCATTTACTGCCCTCCCCTTAATTTCCTTCTTTCCTTCCTTCCCTCTTCGTTCATTTCCCCCCCAGGACATTTTTATTTAGCTATGTCATTTTTAGGACAGTGTATTAATTGCCAGTTGTTCTGATTGTACGCTTGATCTTGATATCAGCATCCATCTGCTCCTCCACCCAACAAGTAATTTTCTGTGGTGTTAAAAGGCACGTTGATGGAGCACCTGGGCGGCTCAGTTGGTTAAGCTCCTGCCTTCGATTCGGGTCATGGTCTCAGGGTTCTGGGATTGAGCCCGACCTAGGGCTCCCTGCTCAGCGAGGAGTCTGCTTCTCCCTCTCCCTCAGTCTTCCCCCCATTCATGCTCTCTTGCTCTCTCTCTCAAATAAATAAATAAATAAAATCATCACAAAAACAAAGGCACTGTGGTTAGAATTGTGGTTGGAAAAAATAAATAGCTTGTGTCTTGGAGAGCCCAGTCTGCCCACGTATTACATTTCTCCTATGAAAGCGGGAGCTTCTGAGGGCAGCAAGCCTTCTAGATCTTCCTGCTCAAGGTGTGTCTGTGGAGCTCCCAGCATCTGTGTATTACCTGGGAGCTCGTTAGAAATGGAAAATCTCAGCACCACCTTTGCCCCGACAGACCTACCGAATCAGAATCTGTATTACCAGATCCCTGGGTGATGCGTATGTACCTCAAAGTTTCAGAAATGCTGTTCTAGATCTTTTCCCACGCTCAGGAGTGGGTAGAGGCTGTTATTTCTGGAGTGAGCTGAATTTAGAGACTGGAGCTTGCCATAGATGAACCTTTGGCGTTCTTTCCAGCCAGCACAGTCTGTGGTTCTTTCCTCTGAGCCCAGGTAATTTGAGCTCAGTTTCAATGACAGACCCTTCTGTCGGGGCCTCTCCCCAGAAGTTCCAAGGAGAAGGATGCAGACGGCGGCCACCGGCTGGCAACAGCCTGCACCACCCCAGCCAAGGGCTCTGAAACGCAGCGTGTAGGGAATGCAGTGCGTGTCTGGGGGGGACGGAAGGGGCGCCTTGGCTCACTGTGAGGTGTGCAAGTGTAGCTCTCTGTTGATTCGATGATTTTCTGGAGAGAATTTTCACTGCTAACCAACCCTTCTCCCAAGACATGGTTTAGGCCCTGAAGCTGTGGCATCAGGCCTCCCATATCTGTACCGAAGTGGACCTGGGGATGTTGAGAATCCCTGATCCTGGTGGATCTCTGTCGGGTGGGGGCTGACCTTCCTTTTGTGGCCCTTGGTGGGGTGAATCATTCTCAGGCTGGTAGTGGGGGGTGGGGGCAGACAGACATATCTGACAGAACGACGGGAGACATTTGCTTCAATAGAGCCATAGAAGTGAAACCTTGCTGACACATCGAATGGTTCCTGCATGCCAAGCTTTTGTGTCTGTGCAAAGAAATGCATTACCTCAGACCTCAAGACCCCCCCTAGGATGTGGATGCTGCCATTACCTCTGTTTACAAAGGGGGAAACTGAGGCTGAGAGAGTGCTGGACCCCAGGTTTGTGTAACCTGGGATGCCCGGGCCTTTTCCGCTTCATCGGGTGTGGGTGCATCGCGCATGGAGAGGGTCCGCAGTGGCCTCTGCAGTCCTCCAGACACCTCGAAAGGCCACTCAGGCCCCCCTCACACCAGAGCTCTGTGTGGGCCTGCCTGGGCCCCGGGGGCAGTTTCCATATTGCCTGTGTAATTTGAAATTGGTCTCAGAAAAATACCTTGTCGTTCAGCCTTCTCCCCGCAAATTAGGTGAAGAATGAAGTTCAGATTATTGCCGAGTCTTTCTTTCCATCTGTCTCCAGAAGACGCTCTGGAGCAGCAGGCGGTTGAAAGAAATGGGGAGGGGCAGTGGGGCTAGGAGACATTGCCTTTCCGCTAACTGTGCTGTAGATCGGAGACCATGAGCATATAGGACTTTGATGATTTTTTTTTTTAAGCATCTGGCTAGAAATTAAATTGTATAGATGAACCCTTTATTACATTTGTATTCCCAGGATCAATAGCTGGTACATGGCATAATCAGCGTGCACAGCTTTAAATCTGGAGTATAAGGGCTCTGTCACTTACCGGCTATGTCACCCTGGGCACATTCATTAACCTCTCTCTGCCTTACTTTTCTCATCTGTAAGATGGGCGACAGTAAAAAGCCCCACCTTCTAGGGCTGTTGTGAGGATCAAGTGACTTAACATTTGGAGAGTGCTTATGGAAATGTTGCCAGTAAGGTGAAAATGAGGAGTATTTCGGTCGCAGGTTAAATGAATCATTACCTTCAGAATGTGTTTTTGGATTACTGTGTGCCACGTATTCTGTGCATGGCATTCATTCTTTACTGCTTCAACAGCACTGCGTGTTTGTAATTCCAGTTCCAGCCCCGTCTTTTTTTTTTTTTTCAGTTTTTTTTTTGGAAGATGATTATTTTTTTTTTAAAGATTTTATTTATTTATTCGACAGAGAGATAGAGACAGCCAGCGAGAGAGGGAGCACAAGCAGGGAGAGTGGGAGAGGAAGAAGCAGGCTCATAGCAGAGGAGCCTGATGTGGGGCTCGATCCCATAACGCTGGGATCACGCCCTGAGCCGAAGGCAGACGCTCAACCACTGTGCCACCCAGGCGCCCATTTTGGAAGATTATTATTTATTTATTTGACAGTGAGAGAGCCAGCGAGAAAGGGAACACAAGCAGGGGGAGTGGGAGAGGAAGAAGCAGGCTCCCAGTGGAGCAGGGAGCCCGATGCGGGGCTCAATCCCAGGACTCTGGTATCACTCCCTGAGCCGAAGGCAGACGCTTAACGACTGAGCCACCCAAGCGCCCCTGCAGCCCTGTCTTTTGCCAGTCGNTATCACGCCCTGAGCCGAAGGCAGACGCTTAACGACTGAGCCACCCAAGCGCCCCTGCAGCCCTGTCTTTTGCCAGTCGTGTGGTTGAGGGCAGGACCCTTACCCTTTTGGTTCTCCGTGACCTGCAGGGTAAAAAGAGCTGCACAGTCTGCCCCATGGAGTGGCTGGGAGCATGAGGGATGACTGTCGGGGGAGGCTCTGCCCTCCCCCAGAGCGCTGTCAAGGTAAGGGGCCAGCTGCTGCTTGCAGATCAGGACTTGCGAGAATTTCGAGGGCCTGGATGTCATCCCTCCACCTGCTCTGGTAAGGGCTGGACCATCCTGCACCTGTGCTCCTTTTTGGTTCTTAGAGCTGCACTGAGTTCTGTTCATCACGTGCTGGGCTTATTCTGTTGGCTTGTTCTATATCTCATGACCCTTGCAGGAGAGGTCCAGCCCCCACGTCTCATTTCCGACACTCTACTTTTGCCCCTCTCCAGGGACGGGATTACAGACTGATCCCTGGAGAGACGCAGAAGCAGAGTGCCTGGTGCAAGCAGGGGCCCAAACTAGCAGAGAAGGTGAGCCAGTCAGAGACTTACAGGATAACCCCCCCCCCGCCCCGTTCCCTCTGGCCCAGCTACTTAAGGGGGCCGTCTAATGGTCATAAATCACAAAATGATCCAGCTTTGACTTTCTGCAAAGGTGCGTGGGCGAATGCTTGTTGATGTGATCAGGGCAGCTCCCTGTTCACCCAGGGAGCCGACAGGGGACTAGTGTGCTAGGCCTCACGGCTGCAGGGGGCGTTGCGGCAGAAACCGTGGATCCAGCAAGGAGGCAGCGAGAGTATCACGTCTTCTCTGGTGTTTTGGAAGAGAACATGCATGAACTGGTGAGGAAACATCACATGTGTCTACATACAGGGCTTTACAGCAACAAAGCACTTTTTCTTCTGTGACCTTCAAAATGACTTTGTGCAGTTGACCCAAAGAACCGAGGTTCAGAGAGGCTGAGTGACTTTTCCAGGGCTCTGCAGCTACTGAGATATCCGCCTGGAAGTGACCAGTCCCCAACCCCTTCACATGGTACTTTCTTCTACTTTCTTTTGACAGCTGGGCAGGACAGCTTTCTGCTGGGTGGTAGGTGTTTATACTGAGTTGAATAGCACCCTCTAAGAATTCATAGTCACCTGAATTCTCAGGCTGTGACCTTACTTGGAAACAGGGTCGGCATAGATGTAGTTAAGATTAGGTCATGTTGGAATAGGATGGGCCCTTCATCCAACAGGACTGGGGAGGTGAGGCAGGGATGGACACGCACAGAGGAGGGACGATGTGAAGACCCAGAGGGAGTCGTGACTGTGCGAAGATGGGGACAGAGACAGAAGCCAAGGAACCCCTGGGGTGACCAGAAGCTGGACGAGGCAAGGCAGGATCCCCCCCTGGAGGCTTCAGAGCGAGCCTGGCCCTGCCAGCACCTGGATTTCAGACCTCCAGCCCCCAGAACTGTGGGACAATAGGTCTCTGCTGTCTAAACCACCTAGTTTGTGGGCTTTCGTCACTGTAGCCCCAGGAAACGAAGGTAGTGGCACTGCCCCAGGTTCTGTCTTACTCTTCTCTGTGTTCTTTCTCTTTCCTCTCGAGTTGCCCTGTCATTCTCCCTCCTTGATGGTTATACACACGGAGTTCCTAAGTCCTGGCAGCTCGTGCCCGATGTAGACGAGAGTTTTGATCCTTGACCTTGATTATATTTATTGTGGCAGTTTCCCTTGTCTACTCCTGTTTGGCTATGGCTTTTTTTCAGAGTCTCTTCTACCACCTCAGCTACACCAAAGGTGCCCTGTTGTGCAGCCAGGTGTGGTGGTGTCTGGGAGGGGAGGTAGGAGGCAACGGGGCCATTGTGTGTTGGGAACAGGGTTTTTTTCCTTGCAGCCTGGGACTGGTGGTCTCAGGCTGGAAGTGTGGGGTCATGCTGGATCTTGCTCTTGGCCTTCCAGTTCAGGCCGGACCAACACTGCCCAAGCAGGCTGGATGGAAGCCTGGCGCAGTGGGCTCGTGTCTCGTGGGGGTGGAGATGCTGGGTTTCCTGCTTTTGTGTGAGGATCTGATCTTGCTCAGGCTGCCACCTACAGGGAAATATTGAGCAGGGAAGTGAGCACCGACCCCCTACCCCCCACCCCGCCCACCATCCCCCAAAGGCACTTCCTCCACCAGAGCCACGAGCCAGGTGTTGGAGATGTTTGAGTCTTGAGGTTTGCCAGTCACTGTTTCTTTCACTGCCCCCTGGACGGTCTTTTTATGCCGGGATTTCCTGCTACCAGTCCTTGTGCTGAAGGTGGCTGGGAAAGAAGATGGGGTGGTGAACTGGAAAGACCAGTGGTTCAGTTCGAGTCCCAGCTTAGTGACCTTCTAGCTAAAATAGCCTGAAGTACTTATGGACCCTGCGCTGGGCTTCCTGGGAGGGACCCCATTTTTCTTTCAATCTGCAGCCCCACTGCAGTACCTGCCAGACAAAAGGTGCTTAAACGTTGCTTGGGTAAATGTAGTTTAAAACACAGCTCCTGCTGCAGGGGAAGATGGTCATGGCAGCGGTACAGGGTAGAGGACGGCGACAGGGAAGAGGCATTTGCAGTGGTTCAGGGGAAGGATGGAGAAGGCCTTAATCAGTGTGGTCCACAGGGCTGGGGAGGATGAAGAAAAGGAAGAAACATGTTTCTCTCTGACTTTCCGCTCTGTGTTGCCCAGTGCTACCTGCTGGGTGTACTGTCACTGCTTCTGTCCTAATAGCCTTGCAGACTCAGTCTTCCTGTTCCCATAATGGCTGTGGGAACAGTGGTAACTGGTCCAGGTTCCCACAGCCTGTACTGGGCAGGGTGACCTGGAACGCAAGCTGGTGCAGGACGCTGGGCAGTGGAGTTTGGACACTGCAGACACAGAACTGAAAGTGCCCACTGAGGAAGAGATTGGGGGTGGCTGAGGCTTCTCTGTGGGTGGTGGTGTTGACGGCGGGCCATTAACAAATGAGTTCATTGGGTTGACCCCGTTGGAAGAGGGAAGGCTTTTAGATCGTCAGTGTCCAGGCCTTGCCAAATCCCACGGATGATCATTTATTCATAATGCTGGTGCCTCTCGCTTGACTGAGTGCTTTTGGCCACGGAGCGAAGCTTGGGGAGAGGCGGCTTGGCTCCTTGAGGCTATCAGCCTCCCTGGGGTTGCCAGGATGCCAGCACTGGTGTCGTGTGCTGGGAGCTCACCCCCTCACCTGGGGCCTTGCTCCTCCTCCAAGTAGACTTCTTTCTGGCCTGAAAGACCATCATGAGCAGCAGTTCGCGAATTTCAGCATGCAGACATGGTCCTGGGGACCCCTTACACCATCTCCCATGGCCTTCATCCTCTCCCTGCCCGTTACCCTGAACGAAAGTTCTTGAGCCTGATAGTCTGCGGCCCAGACCATCCCTTGACCTCATTCCTGGCTCTGTGAATCTCTGATTCATCAGACATTTACTGAATACCTACAGGGTGCTGGGGACACACAGATGAATGAAGTGTCTTCCTTGCCTCTGCAGCTCTTTGGTGGGGGGGGGTGGCAGGGTGGGTGGGGGTCACCTGGCCCAGATCACACTCTGATCTCCTGGTAGGTGCTGCACTGAAAGAGCAAACAGAGCCAGAGGTCAGGGCAGCCTCCCCAGAGGAGGTAACATTTGAACTGAGCTTACGAGGATGAACCAGACTTGCTCAGGTGAAGTAGGGGCCCTAAGGGGAAAAAAACACCGCACAGAGAGGAGGCTGAGTGTGTTTGGGGAGCCAGCTATTAATTCCACAAATATTTACTGAGGACCCGCTCCATGCCAGCCTCGTGCTGGGCCTGGGAGCATAAATAATACATGGCCTCGAATATGAGACATTTACCAGACATCTTCTTTGGTGGGACCTGCACACAGAATGAGGAATTTGGACACAGACCCTGTGTACACACTAGAAGTTCCCAAGCTAGGGTTCTTGAGCCCTGGGATTATGCAAGATGATCCATTGGGATAGGAGAAAAAATATCCTAACCTTTGTTTGTGTGAATTTTTTAAACTTAAAAATTTGCGCTTCTCTAATATTTACCATATGGCTTGACCCTGGTGACTGCCCTTAACCCCCATGTCATGCATGTTGCCGGGGACAGAGAGTGTCTGAGGGGTTCCATGAAACCGGCAGGGGCGCCTCGCCTTGTGATTTAGTTTTAGTGAATTACAACATATTTACACCTGCTCCTGCAGTGGGTTTATGGGTGATCTGATCTGGCTTTAACCGGACTGACCCTCATATGATGGACAAGGGCTCAGTGAGTGGAAGGACACTCGGGGGCTGGAGAGAAGGTGGGTGACGTAAGCACAAGCAGACAGCAAGAACATGGCAAGGTGGTCGCTCCCCTACTCTTAAAGGGCTCCTTGTTATCTTTCCGTCTTTAGTTGAAAATGGTAACTATCTGATTGTAATCAGTGGAAGCTGACCAGAAATATTCCCAATTACCAAGGTAATTTTGCAACATAGATTGAAATCTCCCCATGTCAGTAATATTCTTTCTCTAAAGGTTTATTGTCTTGGAGATATTGGTTAATGGTGGTGGTACTTGGAAACATAGTATACACATAAATAATTAAAATACATATGTTAGGGATGGGGACAAGCATTTGTTTGGTTACAGACAGTGATCAAGGAGGTTTGGACATCCTAGCTGTAGGCAATCAGGACCTGGTGGAAGGTGTTAAAGCAGGAGGGTGACTTGTTATTTTCAGAATCCCCTCGCTGGCAGTCGTGGAGTGAGAGGCTGGGGTACAGAGAATAGTAGAGGCTTCTGCAGAAGTCCAGGTGAGCGAGGATGAGGTCCTGAATGCAGGTTAGGGGGACAGGAGAGGGGAGAGCAATTTTACACATGAATTAGACTCGGCAATTAATAAATTTGGAAAACAAGGCAGGGGCAAGATCCAGGGTGAGTCCCTGTTCTCCGAGCGACTGAGCAGATAGTGGTAGTTTTTACCATGGCGGCCGATGAAGTGACAGGTGGGTTTGGGGAGGGAGATGAAGAGTCTGAATTCGAGCAGGTTGAGTCAGAGATGTCAGGGAGAGCCTTGGGTGCAGCCGTCCTGCGTGGTCAGGCGTCTGGAGGTCTTGGGCTGCAGTTACCCCTTCCCCAGGCAGCGCCTCGGTGAGTGAGTGCTCGAAGGAAATGAAGTGAGTTACTACATCATCAGTGGTGTCTTCTGTCCAGTTTTGTTGCCTTCCCAGGGATCAGACCCAGACTGCTCCCCATATCGCACTTCTGGGAACCACCCAACATGCGGGTACCCCTTGTTTTCTTCCTCCTCTGAGCCATCTTGGGTTGTGATCAGGCTCCTTACTCACGGGACTTCAGGCCAAAGTAATTGGGAAAGTGTGATGAGGCCAGGCGTGTCCTTGCTCTCGTCTTCCTGTGTTAAGATAAACCAGTGGAGGGGGGGCGCTGGGTGGGGCAGGATGGGGTGTGGGTGCTGTGCAGACACTGAGGCTGAGACCAGTGTTGGATCGCTAAGGCCCCACGGGGAGCCATGCTCTAGCACAGAAATACTGCATTCTGTCCTGGTCTGGTCATTTCTGAGTTGAAATTTCCATGCTGCCCCAGTCAGGATGTGCTGGTCTGAGAGTCCACCTGGGGCTTGACGTGGAGCAGGTGAGCAGTTTTGTCCGTGATACCTCTGAAGATGGCACCCGGAACCACCGGTGTGGCCCTCTGGTGGGATCCTGGGCTCTGTGTGTGTGTGTGGGGGGGGCGGTGGGGCAGGGTGTGTGACACTCTTGGGAGGCTGGTGGCTATCTTCTCCCATTTTAATATTTTTCTTTGGAAGGGAAAAGAAGAGAGGTAGAGATAGACCACCAAAAACAAAAAACAAAAACAAAACCCAAACTTAAGAGAATGGAATAGATTTAGAAATAAAGACAGAAAAATGATGCTGAGAAAGAGGAGAGACAGAAAACAGGAGAGAAGCAAGGTGTCTAGAGAATCACCTGCTGGAAGAAACAGGAGAGAGGGATTGAGACTGGCGACAGGAAAACAGACAGGGCATGAGGAGGCAGAAACTCAGAGATGTCAGGGAGGTAGAGGGCAGGGGGCGCAGAGGTGTGAGACCTGCTTAGATGAAGCTCTCGCCCCACCTTCCTTCTTTCCCCACCCATCGGCCCTGTTTCCTGATTGCAGAATCCAAGGGGCCCAGAGCTGGGCTGCTCACAGATCCCCAGCAAACTGCCTGCCTCCGTTCCTGATGCCCAGCTGGGCTGTAGGAGGAGGTCATAGGCAGCATCACCTTTGCTGCTGCTGGGGGCAGGGAGCCTTCCAGCAAGTTCTGGAGAGGAGCCTGGCTGACCTGTGCTCCTGACCCCCCTGAACTGAGAGTGGGCCTGCCTCGATGTCAAAGCTGTGGCTGCTTCTCTTGACTTGCTTTTCGTTGCCACTGAACAGAACTGAAAGGCCATGTGACCGGTGGTCACACAGGACCTTACAGTTCAGGGAGGAGGACAGGGTCATCCTAAACCAGGCCCGAGGTGGTGCGTGGGCGGAAGTGCTTTGTAACTGTCACACTCTGCATGGTGAGCGGCACGCTTGCACACCGACAGCCAGGCCGTGGGCTGCAGAAGCAGGAAACCTGCGTAGTAAGGGTTGATTTTTTGAAGTTAACGCATAATAGGAAGAGAAATGGCATCTCAGAGGCCCAGAGGATAGGGGCCTGACTCTGTCTTAGTCAGTGACACTCACAGGTCTAGGCAAAGAAAGTGTCATCGGAAGGGGGATCCTGGGTGTAGAGGAAGCAAGCTGCATAGATCCAGACAAGCCCAGGTCAGAGGCCAGGGCCTGGGGTAGTGGGGGTACTAGCAGGTGCCTTGTGGAGAGGTACCCTAGTGAACATGGCCTAGTGGAGTTCGTGGGGTCTTTTCAGAGCGCAGGTGACATTGTCCCTCCCACCCTCCCACTTCCCTTGATCTGATTGTGTGTTCATTTGGTACCTAGTCACTGATTTGGCTTCCATGGGACATTGATGCCGGGAAGAAGACAACCTGGGGTGGGCACTCGCCACGCTGGTCCCTGAAATAATTTACTATTAAAAAAAATCAATACGTTGGCGTAATAGCAGCAAGAAATGCCTCTTACAGAGTGAGTTCTTACCAGACTCTGCTAAATGTTTTACGTGAATGTGTCACCCGATGCGGCCAACCAGCCCGGGAGGTGGGCATTCTTTCCTCCACTTCATAAATGGGAAGACAGGCCCAGATCTAGGGTTTGCAGCAAGCTCTCAGAGGCCAAAGCCTGGTCTCATCACTCTTCTCTTCTTGGAGGAGCTGGGGGCGGGGGTGATGCTGGGCTCTGAGCCCAGGCCCAGTGCAGCCTGAGTCATCCCCCCCGAATGTGGGCATCGTGTGTCTGCCCCCCGAGAAGGGAACCCCATCTCTGGTCATGCAGGGCTGGGGCCAGTTGCTGGAACCAGTGACTCAGCAGGAGTGGCCTCTCTTGGAGGCTCTGCTGGCCCCGGGGCCTCCCCATGGGAGTCACCCAAATCTGCAGCCAGGACCACTGTGATGGCAGGACACAGGGTGGGATTTGCAGCACAAGGTGCTCACACCATCCCTTAATCTTGGATCAATAAGGGGAAATTAAGGGCCAGCATTAGTGTCTGCCTAGGGATCCGAAGAATGAGGGCCGCTCAGCAGAAGGGATGGTCATGTGAGGGCCAGCGGCTGTCCTCAAGGCTGGCTAAAAAGAGATTTGGCAGCCAGATTGGAGGCAGCATTTCAGGGGGCTTGGAGCTGGCAGGCAACCAGAGAAGAGAGGGGAGAAGAGGATTGCTAGAGGTAAAGAAAAGAGGGTCCCCTGTAGACTCTGGCTGTGTAGACAGGGGCTCCAGGCAGCCTGTGGCAGCTGCTTTTGCCCCTGGGACGCAGGGGCACACGGGATTCTAAGCTGGGAAGGGAAGTGGGGCAGCCAGCTCTGGGTTTCTACCACGAATCCTTCCCGGCCCACCGGCTCCCTGTCCAGCCTCCACCGGCGGCCGGGGAAGGGAAATTGGTGATGGCATTGGCTGCGGCAGAACCCTGACTCATGCTTTCCAGAGCCAACAGATCTTATTTTCGAATTTCCCAGGGCTGTCATCGGCACCCAGGGTTCATTGCAAGAGGGCTGTGGGGGAGGTGGGAGAGGGCGTTCACACTCAGAGCAGGGAAAGGGGCTGGGACTTGGTGGAGGAACACACCTCAGCCTCCCTCCGCACCCTGCTCACCAGGGCGGTCGTGAGAGGAGTTGTTGTCTAGGCTCCAGGTGGAGACTCCAGGCTGGCTCCCCAGGGAGAGGCTTTCGTGTGGGGGCGGCCCTGGCGGCCTGCGAGGGCCCCCACCGCCCCTCCTTCTTGTCCCACACAGGTGGGTGTGCAGGTGTGTCTGCCGGGGCGGGGCGGCCTCCACGGCTCCCCAGGCTCCCAGGCTCCGGCACAGAGATAAAATGCTAATCAGATTCTCCTTCTGGGCCTGGAGGTTCTTAGCTTGCTGCCCACAGCAAGTATTCTCCTTCTGCGCTCCCCGCCATACAGGGAGTATGTGTGTGTGGGGGGCACTGATCCTCTTATCTAGTAGGGGTTGAGCACCTCACCTTGTGCCCCCAAACCTGGGGGCTCCCAACAGCACTCCAAGGTTTCATCTGCGCCCAGAGCGAGTAGGGGAATCCAGACTGTGTTTCCGGGCAAAGCAGCAAACGAATGGGGACAGAGCTCCATCTAGAAGGCCTGCTGAAGCTTGGGGATCCTGATGGGCCCCAGTCGACCCAAAGGGCCGTCATGTTGCTTGTCTTGGCCATGGAGCTCCCATGACCTTTTTTTTTTTTTTTTTTTTTTTTTTGTATTTTTATCAATGGCAGCAAACATTGGTGTAGTGCTTTGCAGTGGGCAAAATTCTTCCTTGGGTTTTCTGCTTGAATCCTTAAAGCAATCTGTGAGGTAGCTCTAGTAAGGCTGGTCATTACCCCACATGAGGGAGGTGACCCCTTGGTAAGTGCCTGAGCCAGGACCCAAATAGGTCTGAGGGCCCCACCTGGGAGGACCCCACCTCTGCAGATAAGGGCCGGGCCTGCTGGGAAGAGCCAGTGGCCCCCGGGCCTGAGAGCAGCCTCACCCCAGCTATGCCATGGGCTCGGTGACATGTTCAATTATAACGTGCCCTATTTTGACCTCTCCTGCTTCCCTAGAGTTACCAGTGAACCCTCAGAAGCTCAGTGCTCTGCTCGAGGAACAGGGGAGGGACAGGGAAGTAGGGGAGATACTCTGAAACCCCTGCCGTCCCCTCTGCAGAAGGCTGCCTCCCACCCCCTTTCTGCCCCAAGTCCCCAAGCCTGGGCTCTTGGGCAGATCCCAGAGCCATCTTGCCTGGAGGTGGGACATACTCAGAACTCCTGCCCTGGAGGCTGGGGTAGACCCAGCCTTGCCCATTCTCAGCTCCCCAGCTCGCTTTGGTAGACATGCCTGCACCTCGGTTTCTTAAGGTCTAAGTTTTCTCATGTTCTTGCAAGTGGGTCTCTGGTTTGGTCCCTAGTCCAAGCCCTGCTTCTAGGACCCTGCATTCAAGCCTACCCTGATCCCTCACATGTGCCTCTCACCCATCTGCTGGGCACCCCATCCTGAGGTCCATTGTTTCTCCTTGTGCCCAGCCCCCACAGCTGCCCAGGCCTGCATCGCCCTCTCCCTGGGTCCCTTTCCAGCTCCAGCCCCTTCCCGGCAAGCCTAGCCCTGGGGTGAACACTGAACCCGAGATTGGGCTAGGAGGAGAGAGAGCTGAGTGGAAGGAAGGACAGACCAAGGAAAGGTAGACAGTGGACCACTTTGGGGGCTGCAGGGAAGTCCTGAAAGGGACCCAGCAGCTGAAGTGAGCCCGTGACGGCGACCCCTCTGCTTCTGGGGCCCTGCTCTCCTGGCCTCCAACATAACAGCAGTCCCCATAGCATCAGTACCTGACATATTTTTTAAAAAACAATTACAAAAGTTGTAATTAGGAAGAACCAGCTCCCAGCTAGGTCCTAGGGTCGGTCCCTGGTTGAATCCCCAGTCTGTTATGACTCTATTCTTCTGGCCAGCTATCAGATCATAGTCTTGGATCAACTGAAAATGGAATCTTAATTATTTATTTTTAAAACATGTTTAATTCACAAAAATTGCACCATGAAGCAGACCTTATGGGGGATGACTAGAAAAAGGGAAATTGGAGTGACTTCGGGCTGATTCACATTTGACTCCTGTCCAACAGGTTGGCCCCTTCCAATGGACTGTTGGTGTTAATGCATATGGCTTCCACACCAACGGATTCCTGCTTGCATAAGCCTTGCGTTTAAGACGTACGGACTTCAGGTCTCCGTGCTTGGAGCAGTTGTAAGGCAGGCAGGAGGCCTTAGCCCTGTGCGTGGCCCTGGTGAGTGCTCGGCACACTTTTCCTCCTTACCGTTAATCATTCTAGTGATTGCATCCCCTCAGACTGCTGGGAAGGAGGGAGGTGGGGAGAGGTTGGTGACAAGCAGATTGCAGTGTATGTGTGTATATGCAGGTGTGTGCGTGCCTGAGACTGGGTGGGGAGGGATGAGGTGGAGAGAAGATTCCATGCAACTTGGAGGTTGTTGGAGAGGGACTGGAAGACAGGTCTCTAGGATGGACAAGCCAGCTGGGCACCAGCTGCTCTTCCTGGAGAGGCCTGGGCAGCCCCAGGCACTTCATCTGCTGCTCTTTTGTGACTCTAGGCATGGGGGGGGACCTGCAACCTGGCTGGTCCCGTGACCTGGGACTGGGATTTCTTGGGGAGATGAATGGTATATCTTACTCACATTTAGTTTAGAAGCCTATGGGAAGGGTGTGCTGTCTGGCTGACATTTCCAGGCCTCTGTCCCAGGGACCCCAGTCTGTTCTGAAGTTAGAGTGCTGGGTAACCCCCCCTCCCCCGTCCCGGTCACCCGCATTGAAGTGCTAGATGCAGGCCAACTCCTGCTCTTTTCTCTCCATTCTGCTCGGAACTTCTCATCCCCTTCCTCCTCTCCAGGGCTCCCATTCTGGGAGAAAGACTCCTCTGTGTTCTCAACATGAGTCCGAAAGGCCCCTTTCCTTTCCTAAACCCAAACCCGAGGATCCTTGGATTCTTTTCACCTGCAGCAGAAGTTGGTTCATCTTCCACAGCCCGTGTGAGAGCAGGTAGGAGGGAACAGGAGGGGGCAGTATGACTTCAGCTCACCATTGTCATGGCCTAAACAGTCCACCTCCAAGTTCACTTGAAAGACAATCCTCTCACTTCTGGGACTCGAGCCTTTGGGTAGTACCCTCTGTAACCCCCCCCCCCCCCCCCCNTACCCTCTGTAACCCCCCCCCCCCATTGTGTTTCTTACTGCTGACCCCGTCACTCTTCCAAGGAGAAGTCTGGCACCTCCTGTAAGTCTAGCCCCCTGCCCTGGGTGACTGGAACACATGTTCCTTGACCAACACCTTAACTTCCTATTTCTTGACCAGCATTCTCCCAGGCCTCGGCCCAGCTGCCCAGCCTGCTGTCCATGGCTTGGTGTCCTCCCGGCCTTACAAAACTCTGGCTCCAGCTGTTCCTCCTCCAGCCATGCTCTCCTGTCCTCCCACCTTCCCACTCCCTTGTCTTGGTCACGCCTGCTCCTCAGGGTCCTAAAGATCTGGCTCCCGGACCAGCCAGTTTCTCTCCATCCAGCAGCTCCTTCTTGGCTTTGCCCTCTGTCCTCTCCCACCCAGCCCCCAGGCCAGTGCCCTCAGCACACCTCTCTCTCGACAACACCCTTGTCTTTGTTCTTCTGTTGCACCTGGCCAGCCAAACGCCAACCCTCCAGCTACCCACGCCTGCACCTGGGTGCTGGGAAACTCCTTCAGCCTCAAGGCTGTGATCCCAGCAACGGCATTGTCTCCGGCATTGTCTCCGACCCCTAGCTGACCTGTCCCCACCCCCTCATGCTCCCTCTCTGTGTCCATGGTCAGCGCTCTCCCCGCATTCCCTGCTCCTCACATGGCCTGGCTCTGCTCCCCTCCTTTTGCACAGACCACTCCTGTCTCGGCCTGGTGTCCTTGGTGTTGCGCCCCACTGCCGAGTGTTCGATGGCCTCACGGGACTTCTCTGCAGGGTTCGCCTGTCTCCCTGGAGCCTTTCTGCCACCGTGATTGCCGCCACCTCCTGGTTGCTTCTTCTCTGTCCCTTCCACCTATGGTCAGCATTCCTTGGGGCTCCCTCTGTATCCCTCTCTTTTTCTTACATTCTCTCCCTGGGAACTTCATCCATTTCCGAGTTTGCACCTGTCACCTGGGGGCTTCAATCTCCCAAATGAAGTTGTCTAGTCCAGAGAACCCTTCAAGTGATAAATCTGTATTTCCCTTGCCCGGGAAACATCTCCTCTTGAGAGTCCAAAGGTAACTCAAATCCAACAGGACAAAACAAAGTTGTCTTCTCCCGTGACCTCCTTTGGCTTGGCGGCACCGCCATCCACCCTGTTGCCACGTCAGCATCCCGGGAGTCAGCGGGGTCCCCCCTTCCTAACTCGGTTCTTGTAGCCGATTGCCAGACTGTGCTGCCTCCCCAGCACCCCTGCCCCACACTGGGCTCCCAGCATCCATCTTCAGGGTGGCACTGCTGGCTCCTAAGGGTCTTCTTAGCTGGCCTTGCTCCTTACCAGTGTGTCCCCACACTGTGATTACAGTGACCCTTCTGAGCAGCCAGTGTGATCATGGTCTTCTTGATAAGCAGCAAGGCCCTGGGGACCTGCCCTTAGCCACCACTTGACATTCAAAGCCTCTGACCGCATGGAACCCTCAGTGCCGGCTCTCCTGCCTCTCCTTGCCTTCAGCCCAGAGCGCCCTCTTCCTTGAGCACCTTCTCTGCACACAGCTGACTACCTAGTCATCCTTTGCAACTCAATGCACATGTCCCCTCATCCAGGAACACTTGTGTGACACCACCCTCAGATTTGGGGTCTGTGCAGGCCCCAGTGCTCTCGGAGCCCCCATGCTCACCTCTTAAAGCACCTGTTGCCCTATAATAACCACTGTAATAATATCTCAGCTCCTCTGACTCCCCCACCAGAGGTCTGGGGCTTGTATGCATGGCCTGTTCATCAACACTATGCCATGTGGTTGTTGAATAAATTATCAAGGTGGAGTTCCTAGGAGAGGCAATTATTAAGTGGCATTTTGTAGTCAGCTATGAAATGGTGTGAAAAGGCAGATGTGAATGAATGAGTAGAGTGGGGGTGAGGGTGGTCTTTGATTTCTTCAGGAGTAGGGGGGACAGGGAAATGACTATATTTAGGAAGGGGCAGGGGACAGCGGCAGAAGGCATGCCTCACTGACAGACAGCACAACACAGGCTGAACTCTCCTGGGTTCCAGGCGGCAGGGCAGGGGCACTGTGTGCTACGGAGGGAGAAGGCAGTTGGAGTAGAGTAGCAGGTATGCTCCTTTAGAGACCCAGAGTTAGGGTGTGACTTTGCTGTGCTGACGGTCCCCATAGCTCATCCTGGCCCTGGCACCAGTCCCAGGCGTCTTGGAAGGCCCTAGGATTTGAGGGGCTCACTCACAGGCTGCCAGGCCGGCGTTGGAAGCCACAGGTGGGAATGTCGGGCCAGAGACACAGGAAGCCGGGATGGCCTTCCCTTTTCTCTGAGGTCTCCTGAACAGATGTGGAGACTCCCAACCATCCCTGTAAGGGGAACTAGGCCTGGAGTGGAGTGTATGAAACCATGGGTGAGATGAGTCCTCCTAGTCCCTTCCAGGCCAAGGAATTATAGACTTGAGCCTCCACGTGAATAAGACCCTGGTTAAACACAGTGATCTGGGTGGGCCTCAAACATCTGTGCAGGATGTGTGGGGACTGTTGCATTTGGTTCTGGGGGAAGGGGGCGGTGACTGTTTCAGCCACACGAGGGCGCACAGGCTCCAGGAATGGTTTCTCAGGGCTGGGCTTCCTGGCAGGGGCTGAGTAAGGTATCCCAGGAAGGGTGGCTCACCAGGACCGCACTCTGGCTGCCGGTGGCTCACCAGGACCGCACTCTGACCTTGCAAAATCACTCTGTCATTGTCCCCAGCACTAGGGCCATTCACTGATTTATTTATTTATTTTTAAAAGATTATTTATTTATTTATTTGACAGAGATAGACAGCCAGTGAGAGAGGGAACACAAGCAGGGGGAGTGGGAGAGGAAGAAGCAGGCTCCCAGTGGAGGAGCCCGATGCGGGACTCGATCCCAAAACGCCGGGATCACGCCCTGAGCTGAAGGCAGACGCCTAACGACTGCGCTACCCAGGCGCCCCTGATTTATTTATTTTTACATAGGCTCCATGCCTAGTGTTGAGCCCCATCTGGGGCTTGAACTCACAAGCCTGTGATCAAGACCTGAGCTGAGATCAAGACCCGAGCTGAGATCAAGAGTTGGACACTTAACTGACTGAGCCACCCAGGCGGCTCTCATCAATTCATTTATTTAAGAAACGTTTTCCCAACACCTGGGAGGGGCCAGCTCTGAGCTGGCAGGCTCCGTGGATACAGAATCAGATAAGCCCGCTGGGATGTTGGGGGAACACACAGCCTGGCAGGGAAGCTGACCCTCCAAGCTGAAATTTCCAGATGACATATTTGTGCCGTGAGGGGCACCCATGAGGGAGTGTTGATTCTGCTTAGGACTTGGGAAAAGGCTTCCTAACTGGCAGGACTATTTGCTGTGGGTTTTGCAGAGTGAATAGGAGCTCAGTAGGCCAAAAAGTTGGAGAAGAGGCATTCCCATCAGAGGAATGTCCTGAGTCCAGGCCTGGAGTCAGGAGCCCACTGGCCTGTCCAAGCTGGCTAGACAGATGACTGTCCGGTAGGAGGAGGGTGGCTGGCTGAGGGTGTTGGCTATCGGATTGAGGGGAAAGTTGGGGAGAGAAGAGTCAGGGTCAATCCAGGTTTTATGAGGCTGGAAACTTCTAAGGTTTTGGAGGCTTCTTAGAACAAGAATACAAAACGAGGTAGGGGGGCTTAGAAGGGTCCATGTAAGTGGGAGGCCTGAAGCTTCAGCATATTAGCTGCCTGGAAAGCCCCCTGTGCGTGGGAGACACATCTTTCACATCTTCTCTCCTTCCTTTTAGACTTCCTGTGGCCCTTCAGCAGCTAGCTTCCCATGAGCAGCAGAGAGCTTCTGCTTTCTCCTTCCCCACCCGGGTGCCCTGGAGTCCTAGGCAGTGGTACGAGGCTGGATTCAGGGAACCGGAGTCCAGGTCTCTTCTGGAGGCAGGGAGGCGGCGCTGTTTGGCTGGGGGTGGGGGCCGGGAGGTGGTTGGGGATGACTTTTCACACTGAGTCTATGCAAATAGTGGCCTGCCATTTTTCCACGGGGGGGCCCATGAATCTGTCCAGCCACTGCTGTGAACACCTGAAATAATTCACAGGTGCAGAGAATTTTCTGTTTGTCAAGCACTTTTCACACCTCACCGCATCCCAGTGAGGCAGGTAGACTGCTCCCTCTCCACAGAAGGCTCATGATTGGCCCCCGGGTACCTGGCATGTTGAACCATGGCAGGTGGACTTCACACTTCGTTGTCTCCGGTTCACCCAGCTGCT
This sequence comes from Ailuropoda melanoleuca, assembly GCF_002007445.2. Taxonomy (NCBI): domain Eukaryota; kingdom Metazoa; phylum Chordata; class Mammalia; order Carnivora; family Ursidae; genus Ailuropoda; species Ailuropoda melanoleuca. The sequence goes on along the minus strand of NC_048225.1, from coordinate 14,037,731 downwards.
TCTTGGTCGCTGTCAGCCTGACAATATTTCATCCCGAGACGGCCTTCCTTGGGCATCTGCACGGGGCCGTGATTCACCATAGAAGTGAAACCACCAAATGATGTGGCTGGCTTTGATACCCTCCCATCCTGCGGCATGTTCTGATGGTAAAGGCAGATGCAGGTAGGGTGGTGCTGTTGGCCTTTTGACCCTGTGTGTCTACACTGTGGCGAGAGAGAGTTCTCACCTTTACACCCTTCCTGGGCTGATGGGAGAGCTCACACCTGGGTAAAATCCGCATCTCAGGCTGTCACCTGTGCAGTGGATCTCTGAGACTCAGCACTGATTGGCAAGATCTTCTAGGTTGTCTGCAGCCTGTGTTTAATTTGGACGTGTCAGCCAGGGCAGCGGGAAGAGAGGGGGGCCGCTAATTGCAGCAGCTTTAATCGAGTAAGCAGTACCGCGCATCTGCTGTGCTAGACACTGGCCTAGCTCCGTAAGGTTAGAGCTGAATCAGCCATGCCCTTGGCCTTGTGGCTTCCTCCAGCATCGACCTATGCCAGGCCTGGAGCTGGGCGGGGACACGTGGAGCTAGATGAGTGTCCGGGGGCCTGGGCATGAGAAGCTCAGAGTGTCTTTCAGGATATCAGCAGAGAACAGGAAAAGGCATAACATAGCCTGTACAAAATTGGGAAGGACCATTTCTCTGCTTTTCATGCAACCAGCTTCAGTGAAAAGCAGTGGCCTTGACCTCCCTTGATTCTTTCTTGGCCCCAGACACAGGCAAAGATGAGCCTCCTGCCGTCCTCACAGAAGCGTGCAGTAGACCGTCCTCTCTCTCCTGCTTCCCCTAATGGCAAGAATCAGATGTGGGAGAGAGCACTGAGTCAAAGCATGTTTCTGCTCCTGGAGAAGTTCTTTTGCAGGGACTTGGAGGAGATACATGGGATGGAAATGGATCGGGGAGGTCAGTGGGGACATTTCCTCCAAAAGGTACACAAAGCTTTGGGAGCCTCTGGTCTGGGGTTCAGTACACATCAGGGTGATGAGGGCAACGAGGGAGAGAAAAGGGGAGAATCACCCAGGGATTCAGGTGTTTCTAGATGCAGCAAGGCCAGATCCAGAAAACCCCAAGCCTCTGAACCTGCAGCTGTACAAACAGCCCTGGTCTATCATGTTTTCTACAATATGTGCGAATCAGCCTGTGCTGCAGCCAGAAAGCAGAGGCTTGGGTGAAAAGGATGCTGTGAAGCAGGAGGACCCCGGGGGTGCGCAGAACAAGTACCTGCCACTGGATGGGTGTGTGCACGCGCACGTATGCCACCTCCCCTCTTCCCTTTCTGCCCCTAAAGATCTGGCAGATACAACAGAAGAGTCAAAGAGTGGAAGCCTCCTTGCCCCTGAACTTCCCACCAGCTGCAGGAGCCTGGAGACAGCGTGGGTGGCCGATGGTTGGTGGGGTGGCTGGGAGCCAATGCTCCAGCTCACCTGGGCCATGCATGACTTCTGATCTTCTTGAGCAGAGGCCTGGTTTTGTCTGGGCAGGGGCCTCGGCACAGGTACTCCTGGCTGGCCCTGGGGCACCTGTTCTTGCCACGCTTCGGAGCTTTGGAGTTTTGGAGCCTCTGGGGCCACCCCACGCCTGGGACATTACCTGGGAGACGGTAGATGCTCTGTGACCCCAAAAGCCCCTTTGTCTTACCTCGAGTGAGTCTCACAACGGTGCCATAAGGTGTATATATTCATTAGCTCTTCGTTTGACAGAAGATGAGCTTGAAGTTCAGAATGGCCCACCCAAGGTTGCAGAGCTGGTGTGTGCTAGGACTGGGGCTTCAGGTTATGTCCCTCTGAAGGCAAGCCCTGTGCTCCTTCTGAATAGACTTTACAAAGCCTCCCTGTACCCTCTCCTCCCAAGAAGCCTGGGCCCTCCAGCCCCTAGAAACCCTGATGCGGCATGAGGTGGAATGAACTCAGTGACACAGGTGCCTCCAGCAACCCCTCGAAGCTTCCTCCCTCAGCATCTCTTGGGGGCAGTACAGTTTACCCAGAATGAGTGTTGGCGGCCATCCGGGCAGGTGTAGTTACTGACTAACGTAGAGCTGTAGTTGCCAAACTTTCTGGATCCTGCCTGCCATGCATAAACAATTTTGAGTGCATACTCTGATATCTGTGAATTTATAAATTGTATTTGTATTGTGTTCTAGTGTAGATGACCATTAATAAGACACACATAACTCAAGAGGAGAAGGAGGGAATGGACGTGCAAGAATACAGGAACACAGCTTTTGAAACACTCCCACATGGCGTCTGAGCTTCTCTCTCTGGACCAGCCCTCTTGGCCACCCCTTGGCAGAGCCGTCCCCCGTCTCTGGCTCACGGTGACACTGTCCCCCATTGCTGCTGGTGTCAGAGCAGTGGTCACTCTGCTGCCCTTGGGGGAGGGCCCTCATGCCTGCAGATCTCTCATGTCCGTGTCAAGGGGCCACTGTCTCCTGTTGCTATGACAGCTCATGCTTGCCATGTCCCATGGAAAGTTTCGTGAAATAACACTTTTTTTTTTTTAGCTAAAATATATTTGTTGCAAAAGTATCGTGTTAGGATTATTGACAAAGCTGTTGTGGTTTTTACTTGTTCTTTTTTGCAGCTCTTCAGTTTGGCGGTAGGCATGAGGTTGTGGGCGGAAGGAAATATGAGGGGTGGTTTCCCCTCTCCCCCCTGTCCCCGGCTCAGGGCCCCTGGCATTTTGTTCCTTTAGGACATTTTCCTTTCCAGAAAGCATCTCTGTCTCTTCTGGGATGGCCTGGTGCTTGGCTGATACTCATATGCTTAATCCAGACCTGTGTTCACCGCTCTTTTATGACCTGTGCCTCACCCCCATACCAAGTGTACTATTATTTACTATTTTTCTTAAACCTGAGTCACTTCTTGAAATTAAATCTCTTGTTTCTTTACACTTGTCCTGAGCAATGAAGTCCACCAAATCCAGATGCTATGTACTAATTGTTCTTCTTAAACACGTTGAAATAAGTGCATGACTATTGAACAGAAACAGAGCTTCCCGCTATAATCACCTCCCAATTACCAGCAGGTGTACCCATGCTCTGGGGAACACTGGTGTGGAGGGCTGGACGGAGAGCGCTTGGCCAGGTTCCATCTGAGCCTGAAGGCCACCTCCTAAAAGACCATTGATAAGACTTGAAACACTCAGGGATGCTTTCTCCGTTCCACACTTGCCGAGACACAGACCCTGTCCAGCAAACCGTAGGCACTCAAACTGGTGCTCTGGGGTGGGGGCAGCCACTTGCTTAAGCTGATGTGAAGGAAACTTGGCTTGACTCCGCCCAGGTGAGTGACCACAACTTACACTCCAAACTGGTGGGAGCCGAAGTGTTTTTATTTGCTTCCCCTGTTCATGGGGGCTGGGCCCAACCCTTGGTATCTGAGGAGGATGGTCTAAGGCTGGGATTTCTGGGATGGCTGGGACTGGCTGCAGGATGTACTATCTCTGCCTCCCCCTGGATGATGTCTTGGCTCTACTGGGACACCACCAACGCTCTGTTCAGGGAACTGGAGCTTCTGGGTGTTATCTGCCAGGAAGACCCTAGAATGCTAGCCTCAGCACCCCAACTCAGAGCCAGGTCTCAGTCTTTGTAGGTTTTCTCTGTCTCTGTCGTCAGACACCCATTGATTGGATCACTTCCCTCAAGATCACCACAGTAAGGGGGGCAGCCAACACTCAGCAGTGAATTTACTCCTGAGGCTCACTTATTAGAAATGAGGTTGCTTCTAATTTTCTCATTGACCTTATCTTGCTCAGAGGAGTATTAAAACCAAGTATTCTTGGGACTGGAATCTACCAAGAAATCTAAAATGTTTGTTTATCTTCAAGTCTTACTCAAAACAATACATTTCCAAACCTAAACATCTTTGTGTCTAACCTGAGGTATATTCACTATGACTCTTACCTTCTTCCTCTTTAGTGTAGATAACCGGAACTATTTCTTTGGGAAACTCCCTATAATGACTCTCCTAGAATAGACTTTGGTGGACCCATTGCCCTGTCCTGCAGACCCAGTGGTGGCAGTCTGGCTGTATGAGAGTCCCCTTGGGGGCTTATTGAAAATTATAGATTCCTGGGCTCCCACTCTGCAGAGTTGGAGGAAACAGATCTGGAAGGGGTTCCAGGTAGCCCCATTCTTGGAGAGGTCCTTAGGGGGAACTCTGAAGTATTTGGGACCACCTGGTCTGCCGCTGTTCCAACTTGCCTAAATTACAGGGAAAATGTGACTCAAGCTGGGGCCTGTGATAGGTGTGTGTTGAGGCCCAGGGCTGAGTAGGCAGGGAAGCAGCTGATGTTGAGATTGTGCCATTTCTGCCTGGGCCGTCGGTTGCCAGGACCAAGAGGATCTTAAGGGCTCCTACACTGTAAGCCCTGCCATGAGCTGAAGCGCGATGCTTATCTTCCTGTGTAGAGAGACTGCATCCATCTAATCTAAAAGTGGCATCAGGTCCTGTGGCTTCACTTAAAGAGCAAGGGGCCCAACACTCAGCCTTGTTTTCTGTCATGTGCGCTCGTGATCTACGTGGAGCCCATTCCTGCCCACCCTCATTCCGACATTAGGATCAAAGGCAGACTTGTGAACAGGGTGGGCTCACGTGGCTCGGTGCCTAGCTAATTTCTGTCCTGGGGGTGGGGGGCGGTAAAGGCTGCTGATAGATCAGCGCAGACCTGCCAGCACTCTAATGTTGTTCTAGAAGATTTCGCCGTCAGCAAAGTAAAGTAACTTACTATCTGCTGTGCATCAGTGTGTGGCGCGTAGTGCACCACCTTCCTTCCCCACAGACCTCTCTCACTCCATCTCCACTGTAACCGTGTGAAACTCATATTTTTATCTCCACTTCAATATAGGCAAGGAGTGAAACTTGATCTTGTTCAAAGTAACGATATCTCACCATGCAGATGGCCTGCCTCTAGCTTCCTATGAGCTTCACCTGCTGCTCCAGGACGCGGTTCTCCAGCGGGTCTCAGAGTCTGCGCGGGCACCGCCCGGGCCTTGCAGATGCAGAAGGGCCTGCTTCGGGTTCTTCTCTGGGGCGGGGGCGGCTTTCACAGAGTGCAGGGGTTGCCCGGTCCGTCCTGGGAGGCTTCTGCTTGTCCTGGAGGAGGGCGCGGTGCGGTCTCGGTGTTGCGCCCAAGGGCTCCCAGTGCCTTGGCGCTGGCCTCCGGCCCACTCGCGGAGGAAGCACCCTCGAGGTCCAGAGCCACAGCGTCGAGGTGGATCTGGAAGCCCAGAGAGTGGGCGGGTAGGGGGCCCCCAGGTGCAGGAATGACCAGGTGGCGGGCCATGGCCTCCACGTGGCTGGAAAGATTTTGGCAAATCTGGGAGTCCATAGCTGGTGGGCAGTGGTGCTAAGCTCTAGAGCTGTGCTGGCTGGTGCCCGAGGCAGGGGGTGGTTGCGAGGATGGCCCCGAAGGTTGCTGCTACAAAGGAGGTCGGAGGGGGGCCCGAGGCTGGAGGAACAGGCTCCCTGGGTCTGTTCCGTCCAAACACTCCTGCAGCAAGAGACAGACTTGAGGGACCATGGGGCGCACTGTATGTATGGGGATTTTTTTTCAGAGTAGTACTGCAAATGTATTTTCTCTTTCTATGGTTTTCTTAATTACATTTTCTCTTCCCTGGCTGACTTTATTGTCAGAATACAGTACGGATACATAGAACCTACAAGATATGTGTTTATCGACTGTTTTATGTTATCGGTAAGACTTCCGGTACCCAGGCTGTTAAGTTTTTGTAAAGGTTTTTTTTTTTTTTAAGATTTTTATTTATTTATTTGACAGAGATAGAGACAGCCAGCGAGAGAGGGAACACAAGCGGGGGGGAGTGGGAGAGGAAGAAGCAGGCTCATAGCAGAGGAGCCTGATGTGGGGCTCGATCCCATAACGCCGGGGATCACGCCCTGAGCCAAAGGCAGACACTTAATCGCTATGCCACCCAGGCGCCCCTGTTAAGTTTTTGGAGAGTCAAAAATTATACTTGGTGCCCCTAACCCTGTGGTTGTTCATGGGTCAAGTGTAAATTTTGGGGTTCACAATTCAGAATGAGTTTAAGCAGTTTGAGAAAAAAGAAATGAATTTTGCATCATTTTATTGCATCGTTTGATGAAATGAACAATAAAAAAATGGGGGACTCTGGGTCCCAGCTGTAGAGAAACATAGGCTCCATAAAGCTTGATACATTGGGGAGCAAAGGGAACCAGATCTACCAGAAGTTCACAGAGGTCAAGACATCTGGTTTTCTATTGCCAAAGCTGCCCCCACTGGCCCCCGCCCAGGCCCTGTTGTCTCCGTGTCTGCCTTTACCAGTATTAATCCTAACACTTAAACCTACCACTTCCCACCAGGGTTGATTATACTGAAATTTTGAATTTCTGATTTTGTTTGATGTATTTTAAGACCCCTTGGCAGTATGGAGCTAAAAGTTAGAGAGATCCAGCCATTGTCAGAGGTTCCCTCTAAGTGAGAGGGGTCGAACCAGTGTTTGGTTTTGTGTTTTTTTCAAAATAAACTGGTAAATGGGAGTTGGAGGGGCAGCTGGAGGGAGGTCATGGTGTAGGTGGGTGTACTGATGATTTGGAAACTTTCCTGGTTTTAGGTCATCCACATGGTTTAGGAGACATTGTGTTGCATGAAGGGTAATACCTGCATTTCCCCAAACCTGGCACATTTCCCCGCGACTGAGACTTCTTTTCTGGAATGTGAGCAGACGGGACCCTAACTGTAAGGATTTTGGTGCCTCAGCTTTTTGCATGGGTTTTAAACATTATATTTGCATGATTCTTGGATTATACAAAATACATTTCAGTGCATTTCTTTGACTTTAAGGATTTAGGGACCTCTTTCCAGCTGCAAGTGGGGATAATTAGATAAAAATAGGTTGGCATTTTATTTTTTTAAAAACAGCTTTATTTAGGTATAATTCACATGTAAGTCACCCATTTGTATTATGTAATTCAATGATTTTTCGTGTGTTCATATCTGTCTGCAACCATCATCACAGTCAATTTTAGGACATATTTGTCACCTCAAAAAAAACCCCCACCCAATCCCATGCCCTTTATCTTTAAACCTTCCCATCCCTCTCACCTCCTACCCTTAAGCAACCAATAACTGCTTTCTATCTCTGTAGATTTCCCTATTCAAGACTTCTGTGTGAGTGGAATCATAAAATATGCAGACTTTTGTGACTGACTTCTTTCACTTAGCATAGTGTTTTCAAGGTTTATCTAAATAGTAGCATGTATCAGAACTTCATTTCTCTTTATAGCCAAATAGTATTCCATCGTATAGATATATATTACCTTTTATTTATCCACTTGTTTCTTGATGGACATTTGGGTTGTTTCTGTCTTTCAGCCATTATAAACAATGCTGCTATAAACAGTCACATACATATTTTTCTGTGGTCATGTTTTCACGTCTTTTGGCCGCATAGTTAGGAGTGGAATTGCTGGGTCATACAGTAACTCTGAGGAATTGCTAGATTATTTTCGAAAGTGCCTGTACCATTTTATTCCCACCGGCATTGTATGAAGTTTTTAATTTCTCCACATACTCACCAACACATAATTATCTAAGTCTAGCTCTCCTAATGGATGTGAAGTGGTATCTCACTGTGGCTTTGATTTGTATTTCCCTAATGACTAATGATGTCACAAGCATCTTTTCATGTGCTTATTGGCCATGTGTATATCTTTGTTATAGAAATATTTATTCAGATCATTTGCTCATTTTAAAATTGGTTTGTCTTTTTGAATTTGAGTTGTAAGAGTTATTTATGTATTTTGGATACATGATTTGTAAATAATTTCTCCCCTTCTTTGGGGAATCTCACTTCATTGATGGTGTCCTTTGAAGCACAAAAGTTTTACACTTCGATGAAGTCCATTTTTTTCTTTTATTGCTCATGCTTTGGGTGTGTTATCTAAGAATCTTTAACCAAATCCAGGGTCATATTTACCCCTTCATTTTGTTTGAAAAGTTTTATAGTTTTAGCTCTTACAGTTAGATCTTTGATCCATTTTAAGTTTTTTAAGTAGTGTGAGGTTAGAGCCCAACTGCATTCTTTTGCATGGGGCTATCCATTTAGTCCCAGCACAATTTGTTGAAAAGACAGTTCTTTTCCCATTAATAGTCTTGGCATCTCTGTAAAAAACCAGTTGATTATAGTTGCATGGATTTATTTCTGGATCCTCAGTTATATTCCATTGATCTATATTTTTATCCTTCTGTAAGACCACAGTCTTGATTACCATTGCTTTGTAGTAAGTTTTGAAATTGGGAAGTATGGATCCTATTTTTTCTTCTTCTTTTTCAGGACTATTTTAGCTATTCTGGGTTCTTTGCAATCCTATGTGAATATTAAAATCCGCTTCTCAGTTTCTGCAAGGTCATCTGGAATTCTTACAGGGTTGTGTTGAATCTATAGATTAGTTTGAGGGTATTGCCAACTTAACAGTGTTAATTAAGCCTTCTGATCCTTGAGCATGAGGTGTTTTCCCATCTATTTAGATCTTCTTTATTTTTTTCAACAATGATTTGTAATATTTAGAGTATAAGATTTATGCTACTTTTATTACGTTTACCCCTAAGTATGTTATTTCTTTTTGATGCTACTGTGAGTGACTGTTTTGTAATTTCATTTTTGGATTGTTCTTTGCAAAAATACAACAAAGTTTTATGTGTTGATCTTGGATCCTGGAGCCTTGCTGTGGGTTTCTCATAAAGGCTTTTTATCGAGTTGAGGAATATCCCTTCTATTTATAGTTTGTTGAGTGCTTTTATCATGAAAGGGTGTTGGATTTTGTTAAATTCTTTTTCTGCATCTATTGGATAGTCATGTAATTTAAAAAATTCTATTGATATGATGTATTATATTAATTGATTTTCAGATGTTGAACCAATTTTGCATTCCTGGGATAAATCTCAGTTGGATATGGTATATAACCCTTTTTATATGTTGCTGGATCCAGTTTACTAGTGTTTTGTTGAGGATTTTTGTGTCCATATTCATAAGAAATATTTGTAATTTTCATATTTTTGTTTGGTTTTGGTAATACTGGCTTTAAAAAATGAGTTGGGAGTATTCCCTCCTCTTCTGTTTTTCTGGAAGTGTTGGTAAAGAACTGGTATTAACTCAGTAGTGAAGATATTTGGTCTTGGGCTTTTCTTTGTGGGTAGGTTTTTGATTACTGATTTAATCTCTTCACTTGTTATGTCTATGCAGGTACTGTATTTCTTTTTGAGCCAGTTTTAGAAATTTCCGTCTTTGGGAATTTGTCCATTTTTTCTATGTTATCTAATTTGCTGGTGTACATTTTTAAATAGGATTCCCTTATAATCCTTTTTATTTCTGTAAAGTCAGTGGTAATGTCCCTTTGTTCATCTCTGATTTTAGTAATTTGAGTTTTCTCTCTCGTTGTTTCTTGGTTAATCTAGCTAAAGGTTTGTCAATTTTGTTGAACTTTTCACAAAATCAACTTCTGGTTTCCTTTATAATCTCTGTTGTTTTTCTATTTCATTAATTTCCTTCCTTCTGCTTGCCCTAGGTTTGGTTTGTCCTTCATTTTCTAGTGTCTTAAAGTGGAAGGTTAAGCTATTGAGATCTTTCTTCTGTCTTAAAGTATGCATTTACAGCTACAAAATTCCTTCTAATCACGGACTCAGCTGCACCCCATAAGTTTTGCTATGTTGTGTCTTTATTTTTATGCAGCTGAAAGTGTTTTCTGATTTCTCTTTTGATTTCTTATTTGACTCATTGGTTATGGGTCATATTTAGGAGTTTGTTGTTTAATTTTCACATATTTGTGAGCTTCTTAAATTTTTTTCCTGCTGTTGGTTTCTAATTTCATTCCACTGTGGCCAGAGAAAATACCTGGTATTATTCTATCCTTTTAAATTTATTGAAGTTTATTTTATGCCTAGCATATGTGGTCTGTCCTGGAGAATGTTCAATGTGCACTTGAGAAGAATATATATTTTATTGTTGTTGACTAGGTTGAGTTGATTTATAGTGTTGTTCAAGTCTTCTATCTCCTTGTTAATCTTTTGTTTAATTGTTCTATCCAATCTTGGAAATTTTCAACTATTATTGAGTTGTCTGTTTCTCCCTTCATTTCTGCTAGTTTTTACTTTATATGTCTTGGTGTTCTGTTATAATTACTATACTTCCCTGATGGATTGACCCTTTTATCATTATGAAAAGTCCCTCTTTATATGTAGTGACATTTTTTTTTCAAGAAAGGGAGGGGGGAGGAGGATGAGGAGAGGGAGAGAGAGAATCTTTTCTTTTTAAATGTTTTTTTATTATATTATGTTAGTCACCATACAGTACATCCCTGGTTTTTGATGTAAAGTTCGATGATACATTAGTTGTTTATAACACCCAGTGCACCATGCAATACGTGCCCTCCTTACTACCCATCACCAGCCTATCCCATTCCCCCACCCACCTCCCCTCTGAAGCCCTCAGTTTGTTTCTCAGAGTCCATAGTGGGAGAGAGAGAATCTTAAGCAGGCTCCAAACTCAGCATGAGCCTGATGCATGGCTAGATCTCACCACCCTGAGATCATGACCTGAGCCAAAAGCAAGAGTCAGACACTTAACTGACTGAGCCACCCAGGTGCCCCTCTAGTAACATTTTTTAAGTCTATTTTATCTGATATAAGTGAAACCACTGCAGCTTTCTTTTAGTTGCTGTTTGCATGATGTGTCTACTTCTGTTCCTTTTATATTCAACTATTTGTCTTTTGACTCTAAATTGTATCTCCTGCAGACAGTATATAGTTGAACCATGTTGTTTTTTTAACCCAGTCTGACAATTTCTGCCTTTCTATTTGATTGTTTAATCCACTCATATTTAATGCTGTTATTGATATAGTTGGATTTACATCTGTCATTTTGTTTTCTGTTTTCTGTATGGCTTGTGTCTTTTTGTTTTATCTAGTTCTCCTTTACTGCTTTCTTTTGCATCAAATGGATATTTTTCTAATGTAGCATTTTAGTTTCTTTAACGTTTTTTTCACTATTTTTTAAAGTGGTTGCTCTAGGGTTTACCTTATACATTTTAGCTTACCAGAATCAGATTTAGATTTATACTAGCTTAATCCCAGTGATGTATGGAAACATTATTTCTATATAGCTCTATTCTATTTCCCCCACTTTTGTGTATTATTGTTATACACATCACATTTATTAATGTTACAAACCCAATGATGTATTATATTACTCTTCTAACTGCAGTCATTTCCTTAGCCCAGTATAGCTTTGTTTCCACCCACCTCCTTTGTGTTGTTATTGACCAATATTACATTTTGCTATGTTATAGGTCCAACATTACATTATATACTTATTATTTATACAATTGCTTTTTAATTAGTTATAAGAAGGAAGGAAAGAAATATGCATTTATACTTTAAAAATAATTATGTAATTACCTTTATTGCTACATAATCACCTTTGTTTTCTTCATGTGGATTCAAATAATCATCTAGGATCATTTGCTTGCAGCCTGAAGAACAACCTTTAGTAGGTCTTATAAGGTGGGTTGGCTAGCAACAAATTGTCCTAGTTTTTGTTTATCCGGGAAAATCCTTATTTCACCTTCATGTTTGAAAGATTTGCTGAACATGGGATTCTTGGTCGATGGTTTTTTGTGTTTTGTTTTGTTTTGGTTTTTTTGGTTTGAACAATTTGAATTTTATTATTCCACTGCTTTTGGGTTTCATAGCTTTTGCTGGGAAGCTAGCCGTTAATCTTATTGGGGGTCCTTTATAAGTGACCTGTCCTTTTTTCTCTTGATGCTTTCAAGATTTTCTCCTTGTCTTTGACTTCTGGCCTTTTTTACCATGACATATTTGTTTTTGGATCTCTTTGCATTTATCATATTGGGGTTTATTGAGTTTCCTGGATGTATAGATTATTTTTCAATAAATTTGGGAAGTTTTCTGCCATTATTTAAAAAATTATTTTCTCTGCTTTTTCTCTCCTCTCATTCCGGTACTCCCATTATATGCATGTTGGTGCACTTTTTTGTGTGAAATGGTACACCATTTCTCTGGGCTTAGTTCACTTTTCTTCATTCTTTTTTTCTCTGTTTTTCAGCTTGCATCATGTCTGCTAATGAAGTGATTTAAGTTCTTTAATTCTTTCTTCTGTTGGTTTAAATCTATTGTCGAACACTTCTAATGAATTTTTTATTTCAGTTATTGTACTTTTCAACTCCAGAATTTCAATTTGACTTTTTTTTTTTTATAATTTCTATTGCCTTATTGATAGTCTCTGTATCATGTGACATTGTTATCATATCTTTCTTTACTTCTTTAACCACACTTTCCTTTAGTTCTCTGAATGGACTTTTAATGGGTATTTTGAAGTTTTTTTCTGTTAAATCCAACATCTTGTTGCTTTCCCAAACAATTCATGTTACCTGCTTTTCTTTCTGGAGTATGCATTATACTTTCGATTTCTTTGCATGTGTCATATATTTACTTCTGTTGGTAACTGGTCCCCCCCTACCCCAGGCTTGTTGTTATTTCTTGTTGATTTTGTAGTGATTGGCTGGATTATTTTCGTGAAGTCTGCTTTTCCCCACTAGTGTTTGGCCTCTGATGCTGTTCACTCTTGAGGGAGATGCAGCTTTGACTATGCCCACAGTTATCCTGGGATGACAGTGGTATCTGTAGTGCTTTTTCCCTTGCTTTTCTTGACCACACCCAGCTATTAAACTCCATTAGTTGCTGGTTGATTGCTCTGTTTTCAACAAGCTCTGGGGTATTAATTGCTCTACAGATGAATCCAATCAAATTGTGGCTCCTTTGAAGGAATAGTTTCTGAGGTGTCTATTTGACATGTGTTTTGGCCCCGCAAAGGTTTCTCCCAGCTGTCTTATTCCCTGGTTCTCTCCTTCAAGCTAGCTAGCCTACAATTAAGCTGTGTCTTCATTAAATCCCTGAATCTCCCTTCATTTGCTCTTCTCTACAACCTGCACTGTGCTGAGAGCGAAGCTTAGGTTTGAACTTCTCCGTGTTCTGTTGCAAAGGAAGTTAGTTCCTGTGGGAAGGTATTATGAGCTCTTTGTTTTTATGGCCTGCTCCTCCACCTGCCAGAGAAATCTGAGCCAGGGCTATGGAGTTGGGGATGGGGACAATGGCAGATCCCTTTTTGAGAGCCTCCTCTAGGACCTGAGCATTCAGTGCGTGGGGAGCAGCAGCCTGAAGTCCTCTTGGTTTGCCTCTCCTGGTGTGGAAGCTCACCCTTATAAGCTCAGGCAAGGTAGTCAGGGCCCCTAGTATTCTCAGCATGCCTTGTCAGTGCCTCCATCCAATGAAAGGGGGCTGGGAGGAAGTGGAAGGCCCCACTTCTCAACTGCACTCACCCGGACCTTAGCCTCAGCAACAGTAGCTAGAGGTGGGATGAGAAATGCTGAGGCCCGGGGCGCCTGAGTGGTGCAGTCGTTAAGCGTCGGCCTTCGGCTCAGGGCGTGATCCCGGCGTTGTGGGCAAGCCCCACATCAGGCTCCTCCGCTAGGAACCTGCTTCTTCCTCTCCCACTCCCCCTGCTTGTGTTCCCTCTCTCACTGGCTGTCTCTGTCAAATAAATAAATAAAATCTTAAAAAAAAAAAAAAAAAAAAAAAAAAAAAAAAGAAATGCCGAGGCCTGTTCCTCCTGGGAAGAAAGCCCTCTAACTGGGTGTGATGGGAGAGGGAACCATATGTTCCTGTACGCAGCAGTCTGGAGTGGAGTCTATGCTGGGCTGAGTGAGGGCAGAGAGGCAGTGGTCTTGGTTCAGATAGCACATTCTTGCCTTTCTTACCAGATTTTCATAGATTTTCTTGCATAGATGTTTCTTCATTTGCTGTTTGCCCTTAGAGCCATTTCCAGAACTTTAAATGTTTTTTTGTTTGTTTGTTTTAATTTTTCACCACTTTCATTGGAGGAGGGTCAGTGGCTGGCTCTTCTCATGCTGTCATGCTAGCATTTTTCTCTCTGACTCTTTAATTCTTGAACAACCTTAAAGAGGCTGTTACAGAGCTCTTGGACCAAGGCAGTAAAATCCTGTTTTGGCCTGAGCTAGATTCCTGATTGACTGAATATAAGGCTTAATACTGTACCCTTCCACCAAAGCTACCTGTTCAGCTGCTGGGTGTTTGGATTACTGATTCCATGTATTCCATAGCTGAGATGGTAATTACCCAAGTTCAGGTCACTCTCTCTTGCCTCCCAAGTGGTCTCCCTGCCTATCTGTTCGCTCTTCCCTAATTTATTCTACACACATCAGTCAGAGTGGTTCTGAGAATACATGTGGTCACAAAATTACACTGCTTAAATGTTTGATTGGTTTCCCCTTGTTCTTACAATAAAGTTCAGAATCCTTAACATGTACTGTAAGACCCCATTTATCTCTTCCACTTCCTCCTGTGCCCCTTTCTCTCTGTGCCCCACTTCCTTTTCCTTCCCTCCCCCTGCCCCACACCAACACATACTCTGGTCTCACACTAATCTTTGCAATTTTTATTGTGCATGTCCCATACTCTGTCCTATTTCAGGCCCTTTGCACACACAATTCTGTTTGCCTTTGATGCTGCTCTTAACTTCTGATTCAGGCCTTATTTAAATGTCACCTCCTCTGAGGAGGCTTCCCTAACCTCCCAGAATAGCTCAAGTTCCCCTGTTTTGAAGGCACTCTGACACACCATACTTTCTAGAATGTGTGTTTTTGGTCAACTGATTACTAGGATGATTGTATAACATACCTCTTCCCCATAGAGCATGAGCTCATGAAAGCAGGGATCCTGTCTGCCTTGACCACTCTATGCCCAGTATCTAGTGCAGGACCTGGCACGGTTGAGTGTGGGAATGAATGCTATGTGGAGCATAGAATGCCAGGGATAGGAGGCTGGTCCTGGGCCTCTACTTGGAGCTGATAGGGAACCAGAGGAAAAGTTCAGAAGAAAACTCCTCACCTTTTAATATTCGTAACTACGACCTGGTCTTATCAACTGGCAGCCTAATGGACACATATTCCAATTCTTGTGAAGAATATCTTGATACATATAGAAAGTAGTCATTTCTCTCTTTCTTCTATCCTTGACACTGTGGTCCCTGAGCCTGTTTTAACCCATATTTGGAATTGTGAGGTTGGGAATATAGATTGAGACAGTGATGATTTTTTTTTTTAAAGCAATCAACAACAACCACAATTGCTACGTTTAATATTTATTAAGTGCTTTCTTTGTGGTAGAACTACATTATTTCAAAGAAATCTATTAATCTGAAGCAGTAGGTCCTTTTATAGATAAATAAGCTGAGTTTGGGAGAGATTAAGTATCTTGCTCAAAGACCCATTGGAAGTAAAGTTGAGATTCAAATTCATGTCTATTTTGTACCAGCACTCAAATCCTTGACCTCTGTTCTGTGTTGCCCAGGGATTCTAGAATTCTGTAAGTGATTTCTTGCTGTCTGATGGTCTTCCGAAACTTAATGTAAACTTTCATCTGAAGTGCTTTTTGAAACTTACACCTGTAATTGCCTCAAGAGAGGGAGACTTCTCTTTCATCTGTTTTCAAGAGATCACCGAAAACTAACACATTATGCCTTTGAGTAGACTCTCTTGCTGTAGACTTTCTTGATTTTCCGAGGACATTATCAGGAAGCCAAACACAACAAAAACCATAGGAAAAGCCCCTTGACTACTGATTAGGCAGCACATCAACAAATATGGAAGAGAACACACGGGGGTTTATCAAATCTAACCCCTATTTAAACTTACTACGTCTGAAATCTAAGTTTGGAAAATGCTTGTCAAACGTCTTAGAACCCAGTAGGAGGGTAGATTTGAAGACATATGTACAGGGTGAAGTTTGGATGAGAGAAGTGGAAGCACAGATCTACAGGGATAAGTGAGAAGCTGCTTTCCTCAGCAACACGGTCCTGAGATAACTGCCTTGAAGTCTACACGTTCCAGAATCCTTGCTATTTGGTCGCCAAGAGAAATTCCTCAGATCTTTAAATTAAAAAGCCAAAATTAAATTAAACATTGGGTAAAGTCTTCCTGCTACCAAAATTGTTCAAAACTTAATTGAAGATACCTGACCCTTGTTAAACTTTTACCCTAATTATAGACATTTTTAAACGTGTACGCATGCATATGCTTAACAGACTCGTTTATTTGAATGCATAAAAATAAAAAAAACAAAAGTGGTACAGAATCTCACTTTACAGAAAACTCTTTTTTTTTTAATTAGACTAATATATGTACCTGGTAATAAAATTTAAACCATAAGGGAAATAAAAATAAAAGCGCCTTCCCACCACCACCCACATCTGCCTCTGCCAGATCACTGCATTATTTCTCTTCTGTATCTGTCCAGGAAAATTATGTATACACATATAACAAAATGTATATTCTTTTGAAAAATAGACATAAAATACCTAAATATATTTGTACAAATATATGTATAAAGTATATGCATGTAACAAAATATTCTTTTGAGAAATATAAAATATATAAATATATTTGTTTAATTTGTTTAAACATTGTTTCTTTGAAGAAGCCTGAGGTCTGCCTAAATGATGTTGCATCCTCCTTCCCTTCCCCCAAGAGATTTTTATATTTCTGCCTGGACGGTCAGGGTTCAGTAAGGGAACAGAAACCACACCAAGTATTTTAATAGAAAGAAGTTATCATAGAGAATTGTTAAGTAGGTAACTGAAAAGGCAGATGGAGGACACTTAAGGTGTTATGGAGGTAGCAATTCTAAGAGGCAGCCACTACCCTCAGGACTGGGAGGGCAAAGGGAAAAACTTGGAAGTGTTAAAACAGAGCTTGGAGGAGAACCTCTGGCCCCTGGGGGAGGGAGTAAGATAAAGTAACATTATAACAGAGGTTTTGTGTCTCAAGTCCCCACAGATCTGTCTTGCAAACTTGGCTGGAACAATGACCAGGGCTGAAGATGCTTGGGGCATTTTTTTTCTGTCCTCCCTACCCACATCCAAATCCTGAATCTTACCATGCTCTGGCCTGCAAAGACAGGGAACTATCGTTAAGGAGAGTGCCTGAGTATAAATGAGGGTGTTATGATGGCTAGACTGGTTGCTTACTGTTCCAGACACATGGAAGGAGGAAATGGAGTAGAACAGCCATGACCATGACCTTTTAACATTCGCTGACCCAGCCCACTAGTGAACTTGAGCCAATCAGCATGACTCAGGGGAGTAGTGAAGCAGGCTGGGAAAGGAGATGTAGAGGGTGGTCTTGAACGCATCTTTTCCCCTAGAGCCCCATGGCCCTTTGTGGGATCAGAAATAATAAAAGATCACAGTAATACTCCTTATTAGCCATATGGCAACCGAGCCATACGCACATCTGCATCTTAACGATAATAGTGGGGGGTTGAGAGAAATGCTCCCCCCAATCAAATAACAGCCATGAGTGGTACAAAATAGAACTCCCAATTTTTTTAAAAAAGATTTATTTATTCATTTGAGAGAGAAAGAGAGAGAATGAACAGGGGGGAGGGGCAGAGAGCGAGAGAGAATCCTTAAGCAGGTTCTCTGCTGAGCATGGAGCCCAGTGCAAGGCTCAATCCCAGGACTCTGAGATCATGACCTGAGCCAAAATCAAGAGACAGAGCTCAACTGACCGAGCCACCCAGGAGCCTCAGGACTCCCTTTTTAAATAACATCATTTTAAACAAACATCTTAGTGATTTGAAGATGTTTCTGGGTCCTGTGGCTATATGCCTCCCTGCTATAGATAAGGAAAGGATGAGTCCTATTCTAAGTTGATGGTAGTGGATGTATTGAATTAGGGGATAGCTTCAGTAACTAGTTAATACTGTTACCTAACTACTGACATAAAGAAGCTTCATATAAACTATTCAAGAAAGTGTTATCATAGTTTTGGATATATCTAAAATTTTAAAAATTTCTAATAGCCTTACAGAGCAAGTCCTTTTACACAATAAAGGATAATGAAAGGGATATGGACTTTGGAGCCAGAAGTAACTGGGTTCTTGCTGTCGCTCTGACGTGTAGAGCTCCTCAGATTTGGGTAACGATTTAGCTTCTATGAGCTCTTACTTACAGTTTCCTTAAAATATAGAAAGGCAATAATATTGCAGTCTAAAAAAGCTAAAACAAAAAAGTGATGTAGATTTTTTTTTTTGGACTTGCATATCTAACAGCCTATTTGAAAAATTGGAGGGAATTCTCACCTATAGCACCGTCATTAGGACCACCATTGTTTTATTGACCCTTCCCGAGACCTAGAGTTAATGGAGAAGAAACAGTTTTTATTCAGTTTATTAGTTTAACATAATGTCACAGTTATGGAGACTTGCATGAAACCTGCATTTCAGTGCAACACATCAGAGTTTGAAGATGTACGACTTCCCTATATGAGATCCTAGGGTTTCCCCTGTTCATCTTGAATCATTCCTATAATAGAGCTATCCTAAATAATTTCTGAGGAGATCTCTGACTGTGCTTGAAGATGGTTCCACCTCAGCTCAGGTATCACGCAGGAGAGAAGGGTGAAGCTTCTTTATTTCTACTGAGAAAATATACCCCACCATATTCATCTGCTTTGTGTGGTTCTAAATATTTGGTGTTGCCCTTTATAAGCAACACGGAAAACACACCCCCTGCCCAAGGTCTTATCAGAGACCATGTTCTTGTCCAGTGTACTTTCCACCTTATACCTATACTCTAGTTGAAAATAGCGATTCTTGGGGCGCCTGGGTGGCACAGCGGTTAAGCGTCTGCTCAGGGATTGATCCCGGCGTTGTGGGATCGAGCCCCACATCAGGCTCCTCTGCTATGAGCCTGCTTCTTCCTCTCCCACTCCCCCCCGCTTGTGTTCCCTCTCTTGCTGGCTGTCTCTATCTCTGTTGAATAAATAAATAAAATCTTAAAAAAAAAAAAGAAAATAGCGATTCTTATGGAGGCTTGGTAGAAAGGAAATGGAATCCTTGTCTTCCTACAGATAGTCCAGGGTTTCTCTGATGTAAAGGAAAATAGGTTTTGATGTCAACCGTGGGTGCCAGAACTGCTCATAGGGAAGGAAAGGTATTATTTGAGTAGATAATCGATGGAATCTTGGATTCTTTAAGTTCAGAAAATGTTTGGCTAAATCCCTTCAAATATTTCTTCTGTCCTTTTCTCCCTTGAGGGCTGCAATTACACATATACTAGTTTGCTTGGAGTTGTCCCACACCTCACTGGTGCTCTTTCCATTCTTTTTTTCTTCTTCTTCCCTCTCTGTATTTCATTTTGGGTAAGATTCTGTTGCTGTGCCTTCAAGTACACAGCTCTGACTCTTCTGTAATGTCTAATCTGCTGTTAATCCCATCCAACATATTTTTTTTCTCTTGGATGTTGTAATTTTTGTTTCTGGAGCTATGATTTGGATCCTAAGAATAAATCTAGCAAGAAGGTATGGAAAACCTTTAAAGGGGAAATTGCAAAACATATGATAGCTTATAAAAGATGATACGGGGATGCCTGGGTGGCTCAGTCAGTTAAGCGTCTGCCTTTGGCTCAGGTCATGATCTCAGGGTCCTGGAATCGAGTCCTGCATTGGGCTTCTTGCTCAGCGGGGAGCCTGCTTCTCCCTCTGCTCCCCCTGCTTATGTGCTCGCTCTCTCTCTCTCTGACAAAATAAATAAAATTTTAAAAAAAGATGATACAGATAAATGAAAATATATGCCATATTTATAAATTTGAAGACTCCACATCAGTTTTACCCAAATGAACCCATAAATCCATGGCAATCCCAAGTTCTAATAGAGGTTTTCAGTAATCTTAAAAAGCTGATTCTAAAATTCACAGGGAAAGGCAAAGTATCCATCATAACTTACATGTTTTGGGGGGAGAATTAAGAGGAGTATTTGTTTTATCAGTGATCAAGATTCAATTTTTATTATGAAACTGTAGTAATTAAGATAATGTAGGAGTGTTCTAGTGATATACATTTAGACTAGTAGAAGACAATAGAGAGCCCAGGAAAAGAAACAAACACATATGGAAAACTTGTTATGTGAAAGTGATAGCAATGAATATCATTAGGGCAAAGTATGGAAAAATGATTTTCCATATAAAAATTAGATCCTTACCTTAGAGCACATCCAAAAAATGAATTCTAGGTAGATGAGTGTTCTAACTGTAAAAAACAGAACTTTAAAACTTTAAAAGAAAACTAAAGGATATATCTTGGAGTAGGGATGGATTTTTTTTGTGTGTGATTTTATTTTTATTTTATTTTATTTTTTAGAGAGAGAGAGAGAAAGTGAGGGGAGAGGAGCAGAGGGAGAGGGAGAATGCCAAGCAGGCCCTATGCCCAGCACGGAGCCCGATACAGGGCTGGATCTCACGACCCTGAGATCATGACCTGAGCTGAAATCAGGAGTCAGACACTTAACCGACTGAGCCACCCATGCACCCCAGGATGGATTTCTTAAAGAAGAGTTTTAAAGTCACAATATCAGAGGACTCTTCTGCAGATTTCTAGAAATCTCTCTGTGCAGCCTTCCCCTCTGGTGTTCTTGTCCCATAAATTTGAGCTGTGTTGGTCTCCCGGGTGCCAGACTCTTTCTCCTCAACCTAGACTGCTGGACTTTCTTTGGGTCCCTCCTCTCTGTACATATATATATGGCTATATATATTGGGTCCCACCTCTCTGTACATATATATATGGCCATGTATGTAGCGCCAGAAGTGGAAATAATTCTACCATTATTTTTATAGTTTGAAAATGAGCAAAAAAAAATTACATAAACACACACATAATGGGAAAAAAATGAAATAGTATAAAAAACACGCTGAGGGAAGCTAAACATCAAATTTGAGAGGACAGTTACTTGGAGAGGTAGGAGAAGGCTACTCTGAAGTTAATAAGCAGTGAGGGTGAAAGTTTGGAATTCTTCGAAGCTCAATGGTAGGCACGTGAACGTTTATCATGTTATTCTGTGTTCTTCTTGTGTACATGAAATATTTTATAAGAAAAATAGAAAGGTATACAAAAGGGAGAATAAGGAAAGCATTGGTTAAAGATGGGGCACCTGGGTGGCTTAGTCAGTTGAGTGGTTAAGTGTCTGTCTCTTAGTTTCGGCTGAGGTCCTGATCTTGGAGTTGTGGGATCGAGCCCCACGTTGAGCTCTCCACTCAGTGCTGAGTCTGCTTGAGATTCTCTCCCTTTCCTTCTGCTCCTCCCCTAGCTCTCGGTCTCTCTCTCTCAAATAAATAAAATCTTGGGGCGCCTGGGTGGCTCAGATGGTTAACTGTTTGCCTTCAGCTCAGGTCATGATCTTTGGGTCCTGGAATGGGGCCCTGCATCAGGCTCCCTGCTCATCCAGGAGTCTGCTTCTCCCTCTGCTCCCCCCTGGCTTTTTCTCTCTCTCTCTCTCTCTCTCTCTCAAGGGAATAAATAAAATCTTCAAATAAATAAATAAATAAAATCTTTTAAAAAAAGAGTATTAGTTAAAGAACATCCTAGGAAGATAGGGAGGTAAAATGGAGTAATTCCTGTGTCTGAAAGCCGCCTGGGCAGAAGGCATTGTTGGGGGTGGGGACAGAATGGTAGCCAGCAGAGCTGGTGCACCTCCAACCCTCATCAGCAGGATCTCCGGAAGGTTGGTGATTTCCCTGCTGGTGCTTTCCCCCTGGTACTTTTCTTTGATGAAACCCTTCAAACCTTAGCTTCCACAAACACTGCAGATATTCCTCCCATGCCTTGTTGAGTCATCTGTCCACCACCCCTGGGTCACCCCCCTTGCTGGTGGAGACTCGAGCTCTTGGGTTCTTGTCATGCTCTCTGTGACCCACAGATGGTCTCTTGGACTTCGGCCTCTCCGTTTCTTGCACTGCTTTCCTCAGTGACCATCTCTTGCTTGGAGCTTCACCATAGCCTTCTGACTGATTTCCCTTCATCATCACCCCCTACCATGTCTGTCCTTAACACAGTAGCCAGCAGAGTGTCCTCTCAATACATGGCATCATGTCATTTCTCTGCTCAGAATTGTCTTGTGACAAGGCACAATTTTCCATCTTGCTCAGAGGAAAACCCAAAGTCCCATTATTGCCTTTGAGGAACTATGGTATCCAGCTTCTGCTGCCCATCTCCTGCTGCTGTCCCTCATCCCCTGCCCGTCACTCTGGGCTCCTTGACGCTCCCGTGCAGCAGCCCCTGGCCGAGAACTTATGTCAAGGATATGATAGGAAAACGTGTTTCTGACCTTGCGGGCTTCAGTGTGAATGTCAGAGCCAAGCGGCCAGGAACGCCGGGCTTGTCCAACAGTTGGGAACGCCCAACTGTTTCAGGGCAGAACACTGCTGAAACCTGATTGCTCTTGACAATAGCCTGCAGGGTCCATGGAAACATGTTTAAGAATAGGCCTCACTTGCTAAACATTACATCATCTGATCCCCTGACCTTACCCGTGATGCGCTACTATTCACTAGAATGTAATAGGATTACTCCTTGATTGGGATTGTGATTATTTTTGATTGTTGCCAATGAATATGTGAGGTTGCAGCTGTTCGGGGCGATCACTTGTGGCGGTCGTCCGCTGCACCCACACTCTCTTTCGCCAGCTAACCTGTCTGTGCCTCGTCCTTCTCCCGAATCAATGGTGCTGCGGCTGCGGGTGGTGCTGCAGCATCCTGGAATCTTCTGTGCGTGCTCCTGCCTCCGATGTACCCACCGCCCCCTCTGCCCAGCACGTTTCTACTGTAGCTGCCTGCATGGCGTGTCCTCAGTTACTGTGGGCACTTCTCCTCACCTGTCACCTTCTTCGTGAGCTCGTCCCTGACTGCTTTATTTGCAACTGTACTCTCGTCCCCACGGAGCTTTTCATTTCTTCCTCTGCTTGCTTGCTTTCTCCCTTCCATGTGTCACCTTCCAGGATGCTATATAATTTATTTCTTTACTTTGTTTATTGTCTGTCTCCCTCCACTGGAGTATAATTTCCACGAGAACAGGGATTTTTTTACATTTTATTTCTTGCTATAAGGCAAGTGTCTAGTATAAGTGCCTGGCACAGAGAAGATGCCATTAGTAGCTTTGGGGATCCCTGTTCCCCCCCCCCATTTCTTGGGGATGTAAAGAGCTGGGGAAGGGTGCCTAGTCCCTGATGCCATATGCTCACAGGGGCACTCAGGGCAATGGCCATCATCTGGACTGGGCTTTGAGCCTCAGCCAGGAAGGGGGCCATGGAGGTGTCCTGAGATCCCAGCTGTGTGACTGTGCTCTAGAGGGTCTCTCTGTGACTTCCCTGCTTCTCCTGGGGATAGAAATCATTTGGTTGCTCCCACGCCATGAGAGAGCACAGCTACTCTCCAAGGCTGTCTGAGGCTCCATCCACCAAGGTGCTCCATGCAGCACTCCTTCCTGGTCTTTCTGGGGCCCAGTCCAGCTCTCAGATCCCACAGCTCTGTCTGGAAGTTCTGTTGCCTCCCCAGGGCTCAGCTTCGGATAGGGAATAAGGACTTTCTCTGTGGGACCCGCTGACATCTTTCCAGTGTTTTCCAGTGCTTTTCCCCCCACTTCTCTTAATCTCGCTTTTCCCCTTTCCTCCCCCAGGCTGGAGATCTTTTCCTAGTATGACAAGGATGGCCGTCTTGCTTTGGCTCATTTCTCGTCTAAGCTGTGAATCCTTTCCATTTTGCTAAGGGCCTGGGGTTTTGAAATCGAAAACTAGGACAGAACCTTTCTTTCTGCATTTCGCCCTCACCTTCTCTTTGCTGGGATTCTTTCATGGGAAGAAGGGCCAGGGGACATGGGGGAGGGAAAGCCTTGGGCAGGGCAGACGGTGAAATATTTTTAAAAGACAGTCACACCGTGTGATGCTGATAATGACAACAACAGTGTTGTAGTTCACATCGTTTGTGCACTTAGTGTACGCCAGTTCTCCTAGCTGCTCTCGGCAGCGCACCTCCAGGAATCAGCGCAGCACCTCTACCTGTATTTATTATCGTGCTTATTTTCCATAAAAGCACATTGAAGAATAGTGAGGGAAAGGGAGTTGCTCAGGTCCCACATTTTGCAAACGACGGACCTGGGCTTTGGAAGTGAGTCTGCTGTGTTGAAGGCTGTGCTTAACCACCACACCTCCTGGCCCCCTGGCAACACCCCCAGAGCCTCAGGACCCTGGGCCACGGAGATGGGGATCAGTTGCGTCTCCCACATTCCTGGTGCTCATCCAGCAGGAGTGGCGCTGGCCTTCCTCTTCCTTCCCTGGCTGGCCAGGTGGGTCTCTCCATGGTGCCCCCATTGCCAGCCTCCTTCTGCAAAGCTGGCTTCCCTCTCTGCTTTTGCTTCAGGCCATCTCACCTCCTTGGAGGAGTCCAAGCTCCCTCCCCTCCTCCTCCCTCCCTCTTTCCTTTCCCCTCCCTCCCTCTTCCCCTTCCCCTCCCTCCCTCCTCCCTCCTTTCCTTCCTCCTCCTCCCTCTCCCTCTCCCCCCCTCTCACCTTCCCTCCTTCTCTTTCTCCCTTGGTTTGGCTTTACAGATAAAATTTAAATTTAGCTAAGAGCTAATACCACAAAAAGGGAAGAAGCGATAAGTATAAGCAGCAAACAGAGTTTAAAAGTAAACACCCTACCATCTCATCTCTGCTCTTGGGGCCTCCAGGCTGCCCTTCTTGACCACCGAGCAAGGCTGAGGAGAGACCTCCTGTGCTCTTCCCCCAAACTGCATGCCTTTTCCAATAAGCAGAAGGCCTGTGGCTTCAGGAGGCCCTCCCAGCTCCATACTCTCTCTGTGGTCAAGTACTGTTCCTTTGGATAAACAAATTAACTCTGAAAACTCAGGTATCAGACCCTGCTGTCTTAGCGTGACTTAGCTCCACTGGCTGGCTCAGATCATGATTCCCAGGGGAGCCCTCATGTTGATGGCAGTGGGGAGGGAGGGGAGGAGACTCGGGACAAGGTGGAGGGCTCTGAGAGGGCCCTGGGCAGCTGACAGAGGGGGCCGTGTGTCTCTGCAGGTGAGGACTCCGTCAGCACCCTGGGCCTGATCCTCGGCGTGGGGCTCTCGCTGCTGCTCGTGTCAGTCCTGGGCTACAGCCTGGCCAAGTGGTACCAGCGTGGGTACTGCTGGGAGGGTGAGTGAGCACCAGACCCACCAGCCCAGCTCTGGCCCGCCCCTCCTCTCCTGTAGCAGTCGCCAAGGCCGGGTGGGGCCGCGAAGTCTTCATTATGGCATCATGCAAAAATATTTCCTGTGGCGGCTGCAGTGGTTGAAGACCTGAGTGGGCGTGGCGGAGCACTCGAATAGGAGGGGTTGGGGTATTGGGCCTTCACGGAGGCACGGAGGGCTCCTTCTACCCAGCCGGAGGCTGTCTCTCTTTTCCCTCAGAGCCCATAGGAGTCCATCCCCAAGGCCTGTGTGGGCCTTGAGGCCAGGGGCAGCAGGCTAGACAGCATCCCCCACAAGTTGCTCCCTATGCATCTCTTCCCCTGCCTGTGGGTCTTGAGGCCCTCTCTCAAGCTTGCTTCAGCTTCCACTTACCTGGGAGTCTCCCAGAATTTGCTGCAGCACCCCCAGCGTCGAGTCACATCTGCACTTCCCACGGGACCCGGGAGAGCTGGCAGGGCATGTGGGAGCATTTCTCAGACCTGTAGTTGANGCTCAGCTTCGGATAGGGAATAAGGACTTTCTCTGTGGGACCCGCTGACATCTTTCCAGTGTTTTCCAGTGCTTTTCCCCCCACTTCTCTTAATCTCGCTTTTCCCCTTTCCTCCCCCAGGCTGGAGATCTTTTCCTAGTATGACAAGGATGGCCGTCTTGCTTTGGCTCATTTCTCGTCTAAGCTGTGAATCCTTTCCATTTTGCTAAGGGCCTGGGGTTTTGAAATCGAAAACTAGGACAGAACCTTTCTTTCTGCATTTCGCCCTCACCTTCTCTTTGCTGGGATTCTTTCATGGGAAGAAGGGCCAGGGGACATGGGGGAGGGAAAGCCTTGGGCAGGGCAGATGGTGAAATATTTTTAAAAGACAGTCACAC
The DNA here is from genome assembly GCF_002007445.2 of Ailuropoda melanoleuca. Lineage (NCBI taxonomy): Eukaryota > Metazoa > Chordata > Mammalia > Carnivora > Ursidae > Ailuropoda > Ailuropoda melanoleuca. The sequence goes on along the minus strand of NC_048225.1, from coordinate 14,011,692 downwards.
TGTGTGATGCTGATAATGACAACAACAGTGTTGTAGTTCACATCGTTTGTGCACTTAGTGTACGCCAGTTCTCCTAGCTGCTCTCGGCAGCGCACCTCCAGGAATCAGCGCAGCACCTCTACCTGTATTTATTATCGTGCTTATTTTCCATAAAAGCACATTGAAGAATAGTGAGGGAAAGGGAGTTGCTCAGGTCCCACATTTTGCAAACGACGGACCTGGGCTTTGGAAGTGAGTCTGCTGTGTTGAAGGCTGTGCTTAACCACTACACCTCCTGGCCCCCTGGCAACACCCCCAGAGCCTCAGGACCCTGGGCCACGGAGATGGGGATCAGTTGAGTCTCCCACATTCCTGGTGCTCATCCAGCAGGAGTGGCGCTGGCCTTCCTCTCCCTTCCCTGGCTGGCCAGGTGGGTCTCTCCATGGTGCCCCCATTGCCAGCCTCTTTCTGCAAAGCTGGCTTCCCTCTCTGCTTTTGCTTCAGGCCATCTCATCTCCTTGGAGGAGTCCAAGCTCCCTCCCCTCCTTTTTCCTCCCCCCACTCCTCCTCCCTCCCTCTTTCCTTTCCCCTCCCTCCCTCTTCCCCTTCCCCTCCCTCCCTCCTCCCTCCTTTCCTTCCTCCTCCTCCCTCTCCCTCTCCCCCCCTCTCACCTTCCCTCCTTCTCTTTCTCCCTTGGTTTGGCTTTACAGATAAAATTTAAATTTAGCTAAGAGCTAATACCACAAAAAGGGAAGAAGCGATAAGTATAAGCAGCAAACAGAGTTTAAAAGTAAACACCCTACCATCTCATCTCTGCTCTTGGGGCCTCCAGGCTGCCCTTCTTGACCACCGAGCAAGGCTGAGGAGAGACCTCCTGTGCTCTTCCCCCAAACTGCATGCCTTTTCCAATAAGCAGAAGGCCTGTGGCTTCAGGAGGCCCTCCCAGCTCCATACTCTCTCTGTGGTCAAGTACTGTTCCTTTGGATAAACAAATTAACTCTGAAAACTCAGGTATCAGACCCTGCTGTCTTGGCGTGACTTAGCTCCACTGGCTGGCTCAGATCATGATTCCCAGGGGAGCCCTCATGTTGATGGCAGTGGGGAGGGAGGGGAGGAGACTCGGGACAAGGTGGAGGGCTCTGAGAGGGCCCTGGGCAGCTGACAGAGGGGGCCGTGTGTCTCTGCAGGTGAGGACTCCGTCAGCACCCTGGGCCTGATCCTCGGCGTGGGGCTCTCGCTGCTGCTCGTGTCAGTCCTGGGCTACAGCCTGGCCAAGTGGTACCAGCGTGGGTACTGCTGGGAGGGTGAGTGAGCACCAGACCCACCAGCCCAGCTCTGGCCCGCCCCTCCTCTCCTGTAGCAGTCGCCAAGGCCGGGTGGGGCCGCGAAGTCTTCATTATGGCATCATGCAAAAATATTTCCTGTGGCGGCTGCAGTGGTTGAAGACCTGAGTGGGCGTGGCGGAGCACTCGAATAGGAGGGGTTGGGGTATTGGGCCTTCACGGAGGCACGGAGGGCTCCTTCTACCCAGCCGGAGGCTGTCTCTCTTTTCCCTCAGAGCCCATAGGAGTCCATCCCCAAGGCCTGTGTGGGCCTTGAGGCCAGGGGCAGCAGGCTAGACAGCATCCCCCACAAGTTGCTCCCTATGCATCTCTTCCCCTGCCTGTGGGTCTTGAGGCCCTCTCTCAAGCTTGCTTCAGCTTCCACTTACCTGGGAGTCTCCCAGAATTTGCTGCAGCACCCCCAGCGTCGAGTCACATCTGCACTTCCCACGGGACCCGGGAGAGCTGGCAGGGCATGTGGGAGCATTTCTCAGACCTGTAGTTGATGTCCACAGCTGCCATGAATGTTTGCTGAGCACCTACTATGTGCCAATGTACTTTTGCCTAATAGGATTTTCTTTAAAATTCCACATAAGGTTGGAACTCTTAGTTTCCGTTTTTTATAGATGAAGCTGGCAGGCTGCAGTCTCAGGGATAGAGAGTGGTATAGTCTGGATTCAAGCCCAGGTCAGCTTCTTTTGGGCTCTACGCTAGGACTGCCTCTTTCCCAGGGTAATCAGTGCCCTTAAAGAGGGGGATGCCTAGCCAAAGGATCTGCTCCCCAAAAGCTGGTGGTTCTGTCTGGGAAGATGGGGTACGCCCATGGGCGTGGGGCAGGCAGCAGTGAAGGTGCTTGGGGCCCTCCCCCAGCATCCTGAGGTCCAGCCCAGCCACCCTGCTCCTCCCAGATGGGGTGAGGGAGCCCCATTGTTCCCAGTAGCGTGATGGACAGGTCTCCCTGGAGGTACTAACCCTCTCTTTTCTGATTGTCTTTCTAGGGCCTAATTTTGTCTTCAACTTGTACCAGATCCGGTGAGTAGATTCAGAGCAGATCTGGGTGGGGTTAGGTAAGGAACCCAAACACATGGTTTCTCTTCCTTTTCTCCTCCCTGTGCTCCAGGCAAACAAGAGCAAAGGAAGGAGCTGGGGTCTGTTTACAAAGTACCATGAATAAAACTTGAACATGGACAGGATTATGTAAGACCCTGCTGATGGTGATCCTCTTAACATTTGTCCCCAGGCAGGGACCAAGCATTCATTCATCATCTACTCATTTATTCAGGAAGGATCTATCGTTGCAGGTGTTGCGGTATTAGTTTCTAGGGGGTACGATGAGCATAGTCTCTGTCTTTAAGCATTTCACTGTCTGTGGTGGACACAGGCCCGACTACAAATAATATAATCCCGGGCACAGTGTGGTGTCAAAAAAGAGGAGCAAATGGAGACCACCAGGGATTTAGGGAGTGGGGGTCAGGAAGGGCTGCTGCGGTAAGCCATCTTATCCACTCGCTGTCCCAGGGCAGGCCTGCTCTTCCTCTGGCCCTGAGACATGGGCCAACTCCTGTTCTGGAAGATGGGCCAGTCTGGGAGTCCCAGCCAGGAAGTCCTTCCCATGCTCTGGTCTAGGGAGTCGGGCTCCCAAGGAGAGGCCAGGTTCTCAGCTCCCAAGACTTGATTGGATCATCTTTCTCAGGAACCTGAAGGAGCTGGAGGTGGGCCCACCCTTCACCATCAGTGGCCATGTCAGCAGTTCGGATGGCAGCTACATGAAGTTCTCCAACAGGCTAGTCTGATGGGGGAGCATCAGCCTCTGGAGTCCCAGAGAGGTGAGTGGAAGGTTGGTGAGCTCCCGAGTAAATCTGATGTCCTAGTAAGGTCCTCGGATGGCGCAGGCATTCAAGCCCAGCACCAAGGACTGTTCGGAACCCAAGAGATGATTCGGTTCATCCCCCCCTCCCCCACTTCTGGGGGGTTGGGTCTGTGGGAGATGATCTCGGGCACCAAGGCCCAGGGTCATGCTGTCCTCACCACTGGCTGGCAGCGGACTGCTCCTTTCCACCCGTGCACCTAGTCCACGTCCTGCCTTTCTTTCCTGCGCGTGTTCTATTTCTAATCAGATGGCAGCTTCTATCTCAACCCTTTGCTCTGACTTGAAGGTTCTAGATGGCCACTCTCTCCAAGAAGCAACACTCCGGAGTGTCATTTTTGAACTGAAGGCCCAGGAGCCATCCCTGCTTCGTGGCCTGCTGACCCTTGGGTCACACCTTCCTTTCCCCTGCCTTCCAGCCCATCCCCCCTCAACATGGCTGTCGCTTTTTCCCATCTACTTTCTCCCTCCAGCAATCCCTCATGGACACCCTATTTCTCTCCGAGCTTCTCCTCTGGCCTGGGAGCAGCCTGGCCAGGTGCGATGGTTTAGGAGAACCCTCCTCTCTTAGTTGTCCTTCCTTTGCTTTGCCTGCAGGAGGAGGCTCCTGCTGTGGCGCCTGCCCCCGCCCCTCCCCCCCGGGCTGCCTTCACCCTCCGGGGTCTTCAAGGCCTGGCCTGGTCCCTCGTTGTGGATGATGAGGAGTCACTCTGGCTGCACCACGGGCCTGCAGCAGGAGAACCCCCAGGAGGAGTCTGGGCTCTTGACAGAGTCTGGTAGAGTAGCAGTGGCTTTCTCCTACACACAGAAAGGCAGGCATTACCCGGGGGAGGGGGGGGTAGAGACTGGCTCCCAGGGGACCCCTGAGCCTGTGGAGAGGTTCCAGGTGTCCTGGAGAGCAAAGGCCTCCCAGCTCAACTGGGGCGTCCCCAGACGCTTACCCTCGAAGGGCGACTCCAGAGGCCGGAAAACCAGTCATATCTTCAATAGGCAAAGTCATGTGGGAGTGGAGGTGATTCCAGATGCTGTTTTTAACCTTCCTACCAGAAGCCAACTTCCCCTAAGAGCTGAAGACTGAGCTTGGCCTTTGCTCTGCCCCGCCCGGCTTGTTGCTTTGTTCTTACGTACTTTCAACCTCCCCATACCCCTGTCTATACCACCTGGCTCTGTTTTCCCTGCCGCTGACCGGCCTCAGTGCCTCCCAAACCATTTGGAGGTCAGTGCTTAAAACAGTCTAGAAACATGGTCTTATTTTCTAGGCTCCCGTGATGAGTGGGCATGGGTTGGGGACAGAGAGCTCAGTCTCCCTGTGTTCTGCATTTCCCGTGCCAGGCTTGCCCTGTGATGGGGAGGGCAGACCAGAAATGGTGGGAGTTGGGGAGGGGCCCAGGCCAGGCTAAAAAAAACCCAACAGCTAGCTAATGCACAAGGGAAATCATGAACCAAATGTAGGTTGGTGGACAGCAGCACTATTTGCCTTGTGAGTCATCGTTCTTTCCTCTGGTCTGCCCTGCTGGACCCGAGGTGGCATCCACACCCGGATGTTGTCTTAGTAGGCCCTTAATGCAGAGTCGTTCCATCCAGAGAGACTGCGTTCCTGGGGCAGCTGTGGATGGAACAGGGCCTGACAGGGGCCGAGCCACTGCTGAAACCTGCAGTTAGAACTACCTGCGCATGTCTCAGCACCAAGGCCAATGAGACGCAGGAGCCTGGGACAGTGATAGGTGAGGAGGAGAGAAGTCATATTATTTGTCTTCCAGTACTCGCTTCCCCAGGGCCTGGATTCTTTCTTGCTTTGGGTTCTAGCCAATTGCAAAGAAGGAAGGAAGGAAAGGAAGAAAGGAAGAAAGAAAGAAAGGAAGAAAGAGAGAAAGGAAAGAAAAAGAAAAGGAAAGAAAGAAAGGAAGGAAGGAAAGAAAGAAAGAAAAGGAAAGAAAGGAAGGAAGGAAGGAAGAAAGGAAGGAAAGAAAGAAAAAGGAAAAGAAAAGGAAAAAGAGAGAGAGAGAAAGAGGCACCTGGGTAGCGCAGTCATTAAGCGTCTGCCTTCGGCTCAGGGTGTGATCCCGGCGTTCCGGGATCGAGTCCCACATCGGGCTCCTCCACTGGGAGCCTGCTTCTTCCTCTCCCACTCCCCCGCTGTGTTCCCTCTCTCGCTGGCTGTCTCTCAAATAAATAAAAAAATCTTAAAAAAAAAAAGAAAAGAAAGAGAGAAGGGGCCTTACCAGCCCCTACCCCCTTACTTCCTGCCAGGATCTGGTGGGCCATTCTCCCTGCATAGCCAAGCTCTGACTTAGTAAACCAAATCTCTAAATTTGAAGGTCTTCATCTGGGCCCCAGTGTTTCTGTCCCTGAGTTGGTGAGGGTGGGGCAGAGCCCCCTGTGGCTTTCGGATCCCTCCCTTTCTTGAAAGCTTTATTGGGAGAGCAGTGAGGAGGGGGGATGGACTGACTTTGACATCCTTCTTTGAATTTCAGTGCTGAGGGCTGGGCTCCATTCCTTAACCCATGGGGTGTCCAGCCTCAGTGAAACTCTCAGTGATGCCCCGTCCAGCGTGGATCCTGGGACTGCAGCCCATATCGGGCTGCCTTAGGTCCCTAAATATGCTCAGGACTCTGAGACCTTCGGGAAACTTGAAAGGATGGGGCCCAGGGCCCAGATGGTCCCGCCCCGGATTTGGTAGCTTCAGGTAGGGACACAGGGACAGCTGCTGAGGGCTGGGAGAATGGAGGGTATTTCCCATCCTTGGGAGCGGAACCGAGACTGGGCTACTTCCTCTTTTAGGGTCCTCTGACGTGTTCCCTGTCCCCTGTGCCTCCTTCTTGTTTTCCTGACTTCCGCACTCGGTCCCGCTGGCTAATACAGTGTTACCCTTCACCCCAGGCCTCACCCGAGGATGCAACATATTTTCGTTGAGAGCCCTAAAGTAGCTTCCAGCTTGTTCAGAGATGACTGGGGAACTGGTGCCTGGAAATCTGGCTGTGGGTCTGGTTGGGTTGAGCATTCAGCCCCATGGCCATGCCAGCACCTTCCATAGAGCCTCCCCCTCCTCTTAGCTGTTCTTCTTTCCACTGGCCAGCCAGAAGGCAGTCCGGAGAGCCAGCACTTCTATGGACTGGCCACTCCCGGTCCCTCTGCCAGCCAGTTCCTCTTTAGTGTCCTTGCCGGCGCTTCCCAGAATGCCTTTTCCCTCCCTGCTGACCCTTCCCAGCCACAGCTGGTCTCCATGGTTGGCTCAAGTGTCCCCTTCCCTGTGGCTTTCCTCAGGGTGCCAGACCTGCTGCCACCCATTTGATCCTGATGGCAAAAGACCATGATTCCTCGGTTTGTCCTCCCCCCCGCCCCCACCAACAACAGGGTGAGTCCTTTGTGGGCAGGGTTATGTCCCATAGGTCTTCAGTAACCGCTAAGAGTAGAGCACGTAGGAGGTACTCAGTAAATGCTGCTGAGTGCAGAAACACCGACTGTGGCTATGGAAGGCTGCCTCGTCCTGAAGAAAGATGCCCTGGTGACCGGAGAAGGAGCAGGAACTGCTTGCACAACACACAGTCCACAGAGAACAAATTATTTTCATGCACGTTACTGTGGCTTGAACCTTGTGGCAACCTTGTGACGTGGGGCATCGTTACTGGCTGCATACTGCATCTGGTGAGAGAGAGGCTCAGAGAGGTAGCATGCTTTGCCTAAGGCTGCACAGCTGCTGACTGCCCTGGAGCCCGAGTAGAGCGTGAGGCCTCACATGTGTAGCCTGACCACAGGCTTAGTGGGATGAGGATGGAACATGGGAGAACAGGGTCTGGTCTTGACCTGCCCTGCTGTGCTCTGTGGCCGTGGGTTAGTCATTCACCACCATGGGCATATATTTTAGCATCTGGGTATTGAAGGATTGGACTACTTCTCCAAGGCTCTTCTCTTTTACCTGAAAGAGAAAAAGGATCTTATCTGTTTGTTTGTATGGTTTTTTTTTTTTTAAGATTTTATTTATCAGAGAGAGAGAGAAACACAAGCAGGGTGAGGGGCAGAGGGAGAGGGAGAAGCAGATCCCCCCCCTGAGCAGGGAGCCTCATGCGGGGCTGGATTCCAGGACCCTGAGATCATGACCTGAGCTGAAGGCAGACTCTTAACCGACTGAACCCTCGTACCTTTTTTTAAATCTCTCTATTCTCAGTGTCTAGCATAGGACCTGGAACATAGTAGGTGTTCACTAAACAAAAGATACAAGTACGAAGTATAGTGATAACTTTCTGACTTAGGTGACCGGTGACTGCGGCAGTTCCTTTAGACTCCGATGGTCTAGGATCTGAAATATTCCTCACCTTTTCTTTGACTTTGGATAACTCTAACCAGAATCCAAGACCGGACCATTTCCAATCAAACCCTTCATTACCAGCAAACTGACGTTTGCTGAGCACATATTAGAGTGCAGGGCAGGGGCTCCGTATGCAGTCTCCCCTCATCCTCATGGTGGGGGAACAGGGGGTCAGGGTCCAGTGAAATGATTTGCTGAAGGCCAGTCAAGAATGTATTTTTTTTAAAATGGCTTGTGAGCCACTTATAACCTCTGTCCAAGTTCACAACTTCCCTGAGCTCCTGGCCCCCAAGGAAGCAGGCCCCTCCTGCTGGCCTCTAATCTCTTTTCCGGGTCCCCTGGTGTGGTGAGAACAGCCCTGTCCTCAGCTCTGAGCTTCTTGCTGGTCCATTTCTTATACTTCCTTTTATTTTTTTTATACCTCCCTTAGCCTCCAAATTGTCAAATTCTGCCCCTTCTTTACACCAGCTCAATTTTCACTTCCGCAGGGAGACTTCCTTAAGACTGGTAAATCTTGTTGTCTTCTCACTTTTTTTTTTTTTTAAAGATTTTATTGGTTTATTTGAGAGAGAGTGAGAGAGCGAGACGGTAAGAAGGAGAGCATGAGCAGGGGCAAATGCCTAACTGACTGAGCCACCCGGGAGCCCTGTTGTTTTCTGACTTTTAATTACAAATACTCTCTGGCTCCCATAACTGAATTATTATTCCCTTGTACTCATTCATTCATTCATTCATGCAGCTTCTATAATGTGCCAGGAACTCCTAGGCACTGTGGAGGCACCCAGTGTCTCTTGAGATTAACTGTGTTCTCTCCTGTTTGATGGGTACTTTCTACAGGCAAAATTCAGGTCTTCTACCTTTTCTGAGTTATCTACGGTAGCTTATCTGGCTCTGGCCATAGCCAGGAATATCTCAGGAAATTATGTTGAATATTTCTCAGTCTCTTCAGGAAACTTGGGCTTTACTTTATCCCTGGTCCAGTCTTGGGTGCTTTGAAAATGAAGGCTTTTGATTTTTCTCCGCCCGTCCTCAATTGTGTGCAACCCTGGCCGTCATCAGATGCAGATCCTGACCTAGAGCACACACAGATGTGACTTTTTCTGTTTAAAGGCTACCTTAAGGAATGGTCAGCCCCAGGAAGAGGCTGAGCTGGTGAGGAGGGGGCGGTGCTCCCCTGTGTAGTAATGATCTTGCCTCATGATGGTGGCCATGCAGGGGCCAGCGTCTGTGGTGCCTGCTCTCTGCCCCAGGGGTCCAAGAACCTCAAAGTGGGAGCACATAGGCGTATCATTACTATATTTAAAAAACTGCTTAGTGATCAAAAGCTGTCTAGAAGCAGTGAGATTTAAGCAGATCTGGTACAAAACAGGAAGCCAGTGGCCTGGTGAATTCTCACATTTGGGGACCAGAAGTGAAAATGTTCTGTCTGCCCGGATAGCAACAGACCAACAAAACAACAGGTGGGGCGACACTGGAAGCCAAGGCCTTGGTGGGGTCCCTGTCTCCTGGAATTTTACCTGCAGAGCCATAGGGGTTGTCTTCCCCTCCCCCAAAGCCTTAGGATAAGTTTTTTCACATAGAAGCAGCAAGCCATTAGGGAGGAGATGGGTGGAAAAATGTAAGAAGCCTCCTGTTCCGTGGTAGCCCCAGTGGCTGGTGGGGCACAGGTGCATTGTTTGGGTAAGCCTGCCATCGGTCTTGAGGACAGCGAGTTCCCTTCCAGCTGTGAGGCTGTTGCAAAGAGTGGTGACCAGCTCCACAGAGCTGGGGGAGGGGGTGGGGGGGAGGTAGTGGAGACACCTGTGTGTGCCTGCGTGTGCCTGCGTGTGCATGCGCGCTGCAGAGCTGTAACCCACGGAGAAGGATCTGTACTGTTGCCTTCTCTATTCCCAGAGGGCCTGCCCATGGCAGATGCTCAATGACTGTCTGCTAAAGGAGTGAATGACTGCATGCTGAATATTTTCATGGTCCTTTGCCTTGCTTCCTGACCACATCCCCTTGCTCTAGGCTTCCTGTTTGGTCTCTAGCCCCGAGTCCCTACAATACCTAAGAGCTATAGGGTAAATATTGCAGGGAAAGGAATGACCTTGGTATAATACGGCTAAGCTAAGACGACGACAGACCTGAAGATAAAAAGTCAAATTTGTGTTCAGCCTGCTTTCTTTGGGGCTCAATCTAATGTCTCCCAAGGAACCCCCCAGTTTCAAGCTACCATCGCCAGCCTTGCTATGCTCACGTTTGGATATCCTACTTCTTCAACCCCTTTCATATGCTTTTCCTTGTGAGAAAAATCCATTCATTCATGCATTCAGTCTTCATCACATTTACAGATCACCTCTACTGTATGTTAGGCATTGGTTGGGTGTGAAGGATACAGGGATACAGAGGGGAGTCAGTCATACTCTAGAGCTCACGGTGCAATAAGCATACATTCATTGGTACATTCAGTGACAGCAGGATGCCCGGGGCATTACAGAGAGAAGTCAGACTGAAGAGTACTCTGCATTTGGCTGGGAAGACTGAGGCCGAGTTGACATGACATGACTGTGAGCTGGGTGAGCTGAGAACCCACCTGTCCCGAGTTCCGGGCCAGCCCAGCACTCTTTTCACTCTGTGGGTCCGTCGCCTCTTTCTCTTTGTCCGTGGGGCATCTCCAGACCAACAGCCTTGCCAGGTGAGCCTGTCTCTGGACTCGTCTGTTAGTCTGAGTGCCTGGCAAACACTCCCTTTACGTGAGGGTCCTGTGGCCTTCCGTGCGTTCTGCTGCTCAGTCCTGCTAGATTACATGGGTCTTCTCGTTGCCCCAGGTTTGAATGGAGGGCTCAGATCTTATAATATCTCAAGTTTGGGGAGCATCTCCCAACCTCACTTAGCATAATTTAATAAATCTCACTTCACTCCTTTCAATTCAGTCCAAAAAATGTGCATTGAACTCCCTAGGTGGGTCATATGGCCCCGTGACCCCTGGGAACATCTCCCTCACAAGCATGAACAGCAGGTGCCCCAGTGCCCCGCCTTGCATCCTCGGCCCCACCCCCAATTCCAGACAGTTCTGAATGGGCTCCCACTTCGTGCTGACAAATCTCGTCTCCAGTGCCCACTGCTCAGCATTTGCTAACCGCCCTGGCTCCTTGTATTCTGGGGGGGGGGGGCATGCAGCCCCATGCACCAGCAGTCTGAGAGTGTAACACATCTGGGGGTAGCCTCTGCCAGCTCAGAAGCTGCTGCATCAGGGTTTCTCCTGTCAGTGCTCAGGGGACCACTGGAAGAGGCCTCTACATGCTCCTGGGATCAAGGCCCGGTTGATCCCAGCATGACTAGCTTAATAACATAGTCTTGTTTTGGCTTTTTCTTCTCCTAGTTTCTCACTCTTGTTCCTGGGACCACCTTCCAAATAAACCACCTGCCCACAACTCCTTGAATCAGGTTCTTACTTCTGAGGGGACAATCTAGGCTAAGACTGCACTTACCACCTTACATTGTAAATTTATTTACTTGCTCATTCATTCAGCAAATACAAATCATCTACTATGTGATCTTGGTCGTGGGACGGTAGGAGTGAGCAAAAGAGAGAAAGTCTCTGCCTTCATAGATCTTCTGCTTTATTGGGAGAGAGAGGCTATGAGCAAATAAACACGTAAATAGATCCTATAACTTCAGATAGTAAGTGCTTTGATGGAAGAAAGCTGGGCATAGGGATGGAATGGACATGGGGAGGATACTTGGGTAGGGTGGTGAGCAAAGACCTCCCCAAGGAGGCTGTGTTTGAGAAGACACTTGAATAAATGACCCGAGGTGGAAATGAGCTTGAAGCAGGGTGGGCAAGGTGGAGATTGCAGGGTGTGGTGTGTGTGTGTGGGGGCAGATACTAACTCACTGGAACTCTGCCTCTCATTTGGACTGGGAGCAAAGGAGAGGGCTTTCAGCTGGGGAATAACATGACCTGAATTGATTTTATAAAAATCTTGCTGGCTGCTATACTAGACTAAGCATACCGTATGAATCACACCCTGCTAGACTAGGGCAGCAGGTGTGGAAGCAAAGGGACAGTAAGGGGACAGTCATCAGCATCCACAGGCATTTAAAGGCATGGACTGGGTGAGACCATCTAGGGGCAGTGGGGAAAAGGGTAGAGTTTAATAGACATCAGATCATCAAGTTCGTCTCTAAAGGAGTAACCTTCACACATCAGTGTGCATGGGGGTCACTCATACCTGATCACCCGTGACCTGTTTACTAAAGCAGGATCCTTGGAATTAGCATTCAGAGCTGCCTGGCGTTGGGGAGATGCTCAGGAAGAGAGGTCCCCCCAGATGACTCTGATGCAGGTGGTCCTTTGAGAGCTGCCCTTGCGGGTGGGGAGGTGGGAGTGTTGGGCAGTGGAGGCAAGGGATACTGCCAGGGCCATGGTGACCGGGCAGCAAGATCCTCAAGAATGTTTCTCTTCCTCCAGGGCCATCATGAGGGCTGGACCTCCATCGACTCCTCCTTCCCTGTGTAGGTAGAGCTATATGGGTATAGCTATATGGCTATATGGGTGTGCTACCCTACACGCAGAGCTTGGCCAATCACATACAGTCTGCTCCAGCCACCCCCACCCATGTCCACTCCGCATCTTACCAGCTCTACACATCAGCTCCCCTTCGTGATGGGCTGCAGCACTAATGAGGCCCCTGGCTGGGGTCTGCATGCCAGGCATGGCTCCTGTCACTCTACAGGGGTGGTAGCCTGCTTTTCCTCAAGGTGGGGGTCAACAGGAGAGTATTCTCATGGCAGGTGGGGGGCAGGACACATGGCCGTCGCCAGATCTGTGTCCTTATCTCCACACGCAGGTGTGGGCTCTCCCATCCGGTGGGTCAGCGCGAGCACATCTGAACCCCCCAGCTTGCCAATTGCCAGAGGACTTTTTCCTTAGGTGGCTTGTCATAGGGATCCAGAACTCGCCGGCTCCCCTCTTCCCCCATGCCACGTCTCCCTTCCATGTGCATATTTCACTTTCGTTCTCAACGTTTGAGTGGGATCTTTGTCCCTTTTACTGCAGCCTGCCATGGGGTCTTGCCAGTGCTCTCTGCAGAATGCCTTTTGAATCTGTCACGTGGCTCTCCATTCCTGCTGTCCCTGCTCAGTATTGTCATTGGATTGGATTACTGTTTAAGCCTGTTATGGACTGAATGTTTATGTCCCTTCCTAATGTGATGGTATCAGAAGGTGGGGCCTTTGGGAGGCTGTTAGGGGTTAGATGAGGTCATGAGGGCGGGGTCCCCATGATGGGATGAGTGTCCCTATAGGAAGAGGAAGATGGGGCGCCTGGGTGGCTCAGTTGGTTGGGCAGCCAGCTCTTGGTCTCAGCTCAGGTCATGATCTTGGGGTCCCAGGACCGAGCCTTGAGTTGGGCCTCCTTGCTTAGGCAGGGAGTCTGCTTGGGGATTCTCTGTCCCTCTCCCCCTGCTCAAGGGCATGCTCTCTCTCTCTCTCTCTCTCTCAAATTAAAAAAAAAAAAAGAGACCAGGGTGCTTGCCTAGCTGCACTCCTCCTCCTCTCTCCTCTCCCCGCTCCCCTCTTCCTCCCATGAGGACAAAGGAGAAGGGGGCCTTCTGCAAGCCAGAAAGCGAGCCCTTACCAAGAACCAAATTGGCTGGCACCTTGATCTTGGACTTGCAACCTCCAGAATGATGAGAGATGTCTCTTGTCGATGGTATTTTGTTATGGCAGCCTGAGCAAAGGAAGACAGCTTCCTCTTCAGTTTCTCTGCCTCTTGTCTCCGTTCCTTATTTTCCCATCTTAGTTCCTTTCATGGCACTTACCACTGATTGTAAAGATATATCTGCTAGTCTGTTAGCTTGATGTTTATCTTCACAGCCAGATGGCTCCCTCTAGGAAGCTGCACCTCTTTCGTTCACTCTGGACCCAGGGCTGAGCACCGTATCTGGCATGCAGTAGGCGCTTAAAAATGCTTCTTGAAGAAATGAAATGCTGACTACACACGTCTCCAACCAGGTCTCCCTACATCCTGCCTCGTCCCTTCTGACTCATACCTTATGCTTTGGCCAGGGTTATCCTTTTAAAACACAAATTCCACCAGACCCAACCCTTCCTAGTCAGAGTGTTTATTGGGTCTAACACCCCACCCCGAAGAGAGGAAAGGTGCTGTGAATCATTAATAAAAACACGTTTAATTTCAAATTGTGGCTGTGCTTTAAAAGTAACCCTGAAACCTGTGAGCACTACAGGAAATGGATGAGTCATCCCTCCCGCTATCTGGTGTCCTCTAGGTCGGGGCTACATAAAGTCAGCCCTCGCTGCCTGAACCTGCCTCTCGTGGCCACCAGCGTGCTGCCCAGGTGGGCACGGCCTGCGGTGCCCGTCTCCTGTCCCCACGTGGCGCTCCGACAGCTCCTACCCAGCAGGGCACGGTGTGCCGTGGGGCTGTGACCACCTGCAGCGACCACACGTATTCTGGGATAGTTGTTGTGTGCCTTGCAGGTGGGGTGGGGAGGGGGTAGAGATCTTCGGGGAAGACAAGGCAGATTCTTTGATACAGCTATTTAGAAAGCCGGGAAAACACAGTTCACCAGAAATTTCCTCTTCAGTCTACGTTGGTCCATTTCCCCTCTCTCCTTACTAAGAGGAAGTTCCGTTAGCTCATAGAAACGCAGAATCACACATTCCTCAGCCTGGAAAAGCCCTCGAGGGAGATTACTCAGTTTAAGAACAAAAGACCTTCTGTGGGGGACTTGAATCCAATTCCCAAGAAGCCCGTGAGCGTCTCAGCACCAGCTGCAGGAAGGACTCCGTTCCCCCACAAGCCGGGCCTGGGCTGGGCTGACCAGCGCAAACTCCTGTTCATGCCTCCCAAGGAAAGCTGGCGAGGGCTGCAGCACAGCCCATGTCCTCGGACTCCGTTCTCCCAGCTGCTCCGCGTTTGGTCTCTTCTGGCCCCACTCGCCTAGGGTGCTGATTCCGCTTATTCTCTCCATCTTTGTATTCACCTGTCTGCTGCTCTCCATCCAACGTGCCTTAAGGGCTTTTTCCTGGGGGCAGAGGCCATCTCTAACACCCATTTCCAGGAGACCCCATACCTCTTACCAATAGGACAGGGAGGCCTCCAGGGCAAAAGTCTGAGCGGTACCAAATGGCATGATATTAGTCAAGTTCTCTGAAGATGATAGGTTCGGGCTTCCCCAGAACTGATTTGTTTCCCCAGAGTGAAACTGGGAGAAGCATCGTTGGAGATGACACAGAGGAAAGGGGATAAGGTGTCCCCATCCACCTCCTCAAGGATCCAGGATGGGACAAAGAGGAACGTGCCCTGGTGACTGGCCTGGGCCCTGAATTTGCCCCATCCGCACAGCTGAGCTTGGGGAGAGACTCAAACCCACGTGTGGCTTTTCGTGGAAGGGGCAGGCTGCTCTCAGAATCGGTTGCCGATGGCTTCCGCACTTATGAGAAGCACCCCTGGGACGCGCCTCCACATCGAGGGGAGCAGGTGGCAGGGCTCCAGGGAGGTCTGGTCTCTCTTCCAACTGGCCAGACGCCACACTCCAAACACTGTGTTATACGTTCCCTTTTCAGCTTTCAGAAAGAACCCTCCATTCCATTCCATTCCATTCCATACTTCATGTCAGTGTGAGGACTCCTGTGTCTGACTGGAGCCCAAGTCTTCGTTGCTGCTAAAGCGACATCACACATCTTACTCGTTATCAACCTCGATTATCAACAACTTGAGGCTTCCACCAGCCACCCTGTCGTCAGAAATTTGACAGGTTTCACATGATTCCTGAGGTCCTGATGGTTTATTGAAGTAAAAAGCATACGTCGCTGATTTACAGAGCCTTGCATGCAGGGCACATTCGGGTCCACTGCCTCGAGGGGGCCTCACATCCGTCTGTGAACGCGTCAGGCGTGGTTTTACAGACGAAGAAACTGAGACCCTCCGGTGTACAGATGAGACGCTAAAACGGTGGGATCAGAACAAGAACCTCCAGGTTCTTGAAAGACCCGGGACCCTTGCACTGTGCTGTGCTGCTGCTTCAATAAATAGGGGAACAGAATAAATAACCCTTCCAGGGGAACCCTGAGTGTCGCGAGGGAGTTCAGTTATCACACTGGCACATCAGAGCCTCTGGGAGGACGTGGTGGGGGAGTTGGGGGTGGTTCTGGGTGGATTCCCTGAGCGGGAGTGTCTCTTCTCAGAATGCCACAGAAGACTGCAAGGCCAAGTGGTGACCCTGGAAGGGGACAGACCCCAGGCCTGTCACTCCCCCCAGCTTCCTTGCCCGAGGGCTGTAAACTGGCTTTGAAGATAGAATCCAAATGGACTGTAGGGAGGCAGGGCCCACACCTGTCCCCTTCCTGGGCCCAGGGTCGGGTAGTCCTCTTAGCATGACACACGGACTTCTGCTCCATCTGTTAATCCCCAGCATGAGAAAGAAGCTGGCTCTGTGCAGACATGGGTTCTGCAGTCCACTTCCTCCCTGCTCAGGGTCACACCAGGCTGGAGACGTCACCTCTGACACCAGCTTGGTTAACATCCAGCATGGACGGCCGAGTGGAGATTGAGTCATTACTCCAGCCATGTTATCAGAGGATAAGCGGGCCACTGAGAATAAGTGGCTAGGCCAACTCAGACAGCCGGACCTGAGCACGCAGAGGTCTGAGCCCAGGGCCGTGTCCTGTGGGTCTGTAGCTGGATGCTAGCAGTGAACACAAGTATAGGTCCCGACCCTGACCCTCTGGGGCAGGTGAGCTCGTGCCCAAGCCCAGAGACCATCTGAAGGGTTGAGTTTTGCCCAGTACAAAGAAACCTGGTTACTCTGGTACCATCAGTAAGGTGGTGGGGGCAACAGGGTAGAGGTAGTAAGAGTAGTCAGTAAAAGTCAGTCTGCTTTTCGTGGAAGGGGCTTCAACCCCCCGTGGCTCCATAACAATGGTTGGCTGACTGACTGACTGACCAGGACAGATACATCTTAAGATCTTTCGTGACAAGCTCCCTGCCTGGGAGGACTGCCAGCTAGGAAGCTTCTCCATGTGACCATCCCAGGCTGACCAGCTCTGACCATCCAGAGATCAAACTTGGTCTCTGCTCCCTCTTTTGTTCTCCAAGAAATGACCTTGGCAGGGAAGCCCCCACCCTCCCAAGCCTCCATCCGGCTGGAGGCCCTGGCACTTAGCTGGTCTAAGGGGGAGGCCTGGGTCTGAATGACTTCAGCTTGGGCCTCCCCACAATTCCAGAAAACCCTGTGATTCCCCTGAGCAAATAATCTTTTACAGTACAGGAAGAGCCCCAAGGAGGGAGATGTCTGCCCTGCCCTTCCTGGCTCTGCCAGAGTCTGGAACCCTCCTGCAGCGCAGGCCGACGCCACCCATGCGTCTGCGATAGTTGAGCAAGAGCATCTCGCTCTGCCCTGGGCCCCTTAGCCAGCCCTGCTGGGCCTGACGAGGGCTGGCCCCACTGGGCTTGCAGAAGAGTGCCCACACTGGCCTCTACGCATCACTTCTGACTCCAGGGGGCCCTTGTGGCTGAAATCAAAAGCAGCCCCTTAGCCTCAGTCACTCATTCGAGTGGAGGCTGGAGATTAGTGGCAGGGTGACCAGGTTTGAGTCAAAGCTGCCCAGGAGACTGCCTGGGGCTGCCAAACAGTCCAGAGAGGCAAGATCATGGGCCAAGCTCCAGTCAGATTCTCCTAGGTCACCACAGCTGGTCAAGCCCAGGAGCGACCATTCCTCCATTGGCTGGTCCCACTGTCCAGTTGAGGTACCTGAGGGAGTGACAGTCATTCCTGGGTCCTGTTTCAAATAGCCCTTGGCTGGCACTGGTGGAGGCCAGCCTGCCTCGGCATCTAGGCATGTCCTGAACTTGGGGCCAAGGCTATCTGTCGAGGAGGACTCTTCCTCCAGGCAGCCTGTCTTAGCTGCTTTCTCCTCTGTGCATCTGGTCTGCTTCAGGTAGCCCCGGAATGCCACTGAGTCTGGGTCTTCTTCCCCAGATGCCTCAGGCCCGGGAGGATTGACATGGCCCAAGGCGGAGCCACCCTGCCCGTCCCCAGGCTGCCCTTCAGAGTTCTGGACGAGGCCAATGCCACTGTCGTCCTGGTCCTGGCTGCTGTTCCCCACCTGCTGCTTCCAGCTGGGGCCAGTGCCAGGACTCAGCCTGGGTTCCTGCAAGCAGATCCCGCTGTCTGTGCTGCTGCCACCACTGCAGCTGCTCTCCAGCTCCAGGGGTGCCCCCTTGCCCACGGTCCCCCCAGCCTGTGGGTGGGGGGCAGGGAGGAGGAACTGGGGCTCTTCATTCTGCAGGGATGGCTTGGCACTGCCAAAGCCACTGTCCGTGCTGCCGTGTAGTTCTGAGTTCTTCAGCTCTGGGGACACTTTGGGGAAGGCCTCCTCGTCCAGGAGGTGGATGGCATCCTGGGGCTCGGGGCAGGGAAGCTGGCTGACAAAACTGGAGGGCTGAGGCTTCTCGAAGACCTGGAGAGGAGAGGGCAGAGCGAGAGAAGCAAAGGTCAGCTGCAGGAACCCACTCTGGTGTTGCAGGTGAGGCCCCAGGGCCCGGAGGCGAGCTCAAGGGGGTTCTGCTCTAACCGAGGGACCCACAGAGCCACTGGTGCTTCTCGTTTTGCTTCAGGATCGATCTTTCCTCTTAACGCAGTTCTCGGTTTGGCTCAGGTCTGTGTGCTCGCAGCTCAGATGGAATGGCAGGCAGAACGGGAGCCGGCCAGGAATGGAGAAATGTTCTCAGCTCTAGCAGCAGTCCTTTCCAAACCTGAGAGCAAGCTGCGCTCATCTAGATAGATCTAGAAGCGTGTTTCAAACTTTTTTGGACTATGATTCCAAATAAGAAATGTGTGACATAATAACTTGTATATAAATATCCCATAAACTGAAAGCGGTTTCACAAAATAACACTTCTCATTACTACCTGGGTACCGTGATCTACACTACTACTCTCCTCTGTTCTACTCCTGTTCTAGTCTGTCCTACTCTGTCCTATCCCATCCTCTCTGTTATCCTCGCTCGTCCATTTCATTTTTTAAAATGCTGGCTGTGAGACACCAAATTAAGTTCTCCACCCCCCAAGCTGTGACTTGTGCAAACACAGGGTGGCTGCCACGTAGGGCAGTGGATGGAGCACAGAACTAGCAGCGGGGGAGGACCTGCTCCCCACAACCTGCCCAGAGTCCCAGGGAAAGTCATTTAATCCCTTTCCCCCTAGCTGTTCCGTCTCAGCCACACTGGGGTTCTTTCTGCTCATGCAGCAGCTCAGTGCTCTCAGGGCCTTTGCACGTGCTATGCCCTGTGGTGGGAACACTCTTCTCTCAGCACTTTCCCTGGCTGTGTCGTCCTATCATTTGGGTCTCAGCTCAGACGTTCCTCCCCAGAGAGGCCTTCCTGACCACCCTGGCTAAAGCAGAGCTCCGACACTCTCTACGTTCACCGGGTTTACTACTTCTTAGCACTTGGCTCCTGAAATTCTTTTAAAATTTATTTTCTGCCTCCCACTGTGGCCTGCTATCTAACCACATTTACTCCCCACACCAAGCAGATTATAAGCTCCCTGAGGACAGGAGCTGTCTAGTTTTGTCTGCTACTCTGTTCTCGGAGCTTAAACTGAGCTGGCACATATGAGGCACTCATAAGGTTTGTTGACTGACTTACTCACTGTTGCACACCTGCCCTCATTCCTTTTTTAAGTTTGGACTCGAATACAACTCCTACTGGTTGAGTTCCTATGAATATCACACAGGTTGGTGATTAAGGATATCTGTTTCTGGAGCTAGACTCCATGGTTCAAATCCCAGCTCTGCCTTTTATTGTGTCACCTTGGCTGAATTATTTGTCCTGTGTGCTTTAGTTCCTCGCCTATAAAACGGAAATAGTGATAGTACTTGCCTCCTCATGTTGTAGTTAGTGCACGGCAAGTGCTTACAACAGTGCCTGGTACAGAGAAAGCACTCGGTAAATACTGGGCAAATTGAAATTTACTCTCCAGCCTCTAGGGAGAGAAGTGAAATGACTTGCACAAAGTCACAGCAGCAAAGGACAAACCTGTGATTTGTACTCCACTATCCTGATCTGAAATCTCCATTTATTCAAAGATCTGATCAAAACAGCTCATGAGTGGGAATAAGCATATGAATGCACAAGTGTTCTGTGCCCTCGAAGTTACTCATTAAGTTAGTAATGACCACTGTCATTAGATGAAGGCAACCGGGCTGCATTTATCTTGAGGAGGAGAACATTCTCAAGGAGAGCTCACTTCTGTGATCCACATGGCACACAGGAACGAAAACCCAGAGACTGCATGTTGTCTCTTTGGCATTTTGGACCTGTGCCTCTTTCTCTGGCTTGCTTTAGAAGTACTAGGCTCTACGCCGGCTGCCCTACCGGGCTGTAATCAACCCCTTGGGACCAGGGGCCACATGAATCAGCTTCTTCCTGGACCACATCTGGCCTGTCATTGGTGCTCAATAACTGTAGCTCGATTGCCACTTCACTGTCTCTTCCTAGATGCTCTTCTTGATGCCCAATGAGGAATCCCCGCTCCAGTTACCAGGACCACCCCTCCCTCACCCCTTTGCTTTTTCATCGTCCATCCCTGAGGGCAGCCCCCATCCAGGCTCCAGGCCCAGCTCAGAGCACCTGTTACACAGGCCGATGCATACGTGTTTGTGGATGGAATCTCCTCGGAGCACAGAGAAGGGACAATGAGTTACATACTTCAGTTAGACACAAGGAAGAACTTTTTAATCCTGTAAGGCTGTAGGGGCTGCCTGTCCCCAGTCTCCTTGCCATACCACTCTACCCAGGGCACTGGAGCTAGGAACACAGTCCTTTGCTGCCTGGACAAAGACCCTAAGAGGGTCTTTGTCTCTCTCCTTATTTTTCCTAGTAATCCTGGGATCCCTCGGGGGGGGGTGCCTTCCCAGCTGTGGCCTTTCCTGGGACCCCCACCTCCCTGATGGAGCCGGTCCTTCCCAGCAGAGCCTGCGGCCCTCTCCATAATGGGCTCCGTGGAGATGTGGCGGCAACCTTCGGAACAGCCTGAATCCCAGGTGGGACAGGTGGGGGTTTGGCAATGTTGCTCAGTGCTGCAAGCTGAATTCTGGAAGCTGGCTTAGCATAAGTGCAGCAGTTGCTGGCACTGCGTGGTGAGAGGAGACACTCGGGAAGGGGGGCGGAGACTCTGGCCACCTCCATGACCCCAACTCCCAGGCAGTACCCCCCATTCTGCTCTCTGCCATTCTGGCAGCAGCCGTAGGCCTGGGCTTCCAGCCCCATGTTCTACTTCTTCTGGAGCACTTAACATTACCAGCTGGCAGGGGTGGGAAAGCCCAGGCTCGTCCTGTCTTTTCCTGGCTCTTTACATGGCCCCCGTGCGTGTCACAGCTGCTCCATGCCTCAGTTTCCTCCTTTGTAAAATGAGGATAATCCCCCCTGCCTCAGAGGTACTAATGCATAGGGGCTGGCCCATGGTCAATTATTAGTAAATAGTAACAAAATGACACGGGGGGAGGGGGGTTGGGACCACTCAGTATGTGTCTTATTGGGGGCCCTTAGGAGGCAATGTTCTCAGCACTGGGCTTTGCATTTATGCCCCCCCCTGTCGTCACAGTCCTTGATGAAGGGGCCTCCTGATAATGTCAGGACTGAGGGAAGGGACTTTCTGGGAGGAAGCCTCCCGTCTCCTGGAGTCCTGGCACGGCAAGGAAGGGTGGGCCAGCGGCCTTCCCCCGAGACTCACCAGGACGGAGGGCAGCTTCTTGCGGCGCCTCACGTACAGGTGGAGGGCCAGGCAGTAGGCCAGGGCTCCGCACAGCAGCAGGACGAAGATGAAGAAGATGCTGAGGTTGGTCGCGGTGAAATCTGCGGGCCCAGAGAGATGTGTTTGCGGCCTGGCTCCTGGGAGTCCACAGCCACTCTCAGGAGCCACTCCGTGGCCCAGGTGATCCCCTAGGCCTCCTTTAGGCCACAACCAGATGCTTCTGGATCCTTGGAAATCCCTGCCTGGCCTTCTAACCTCTGTCCTAAAGGCATTCCCTCACTAGACACACTGGCTTTACTTCAGCTCTGCACACAATTCACACCACAGCACGTGGAACAGGGGGGCTGGATGGTATAGCAGGTAAGAATGGAGGCCTGGCTCCAATCCCAGCTCCACCGCTGACTCAGCCTCTCTTGAGCCTCGGTTGCCCCATCACTAAAATGGGAAAAATAATAGTGCCTACAACATGATTGAGAAGTACACAGCACTGATCGTCCACCACCTCCCCTAACTTAGGTTAGCTGATCCTTCTAACAACAGTAAGAGGTGAACACTACTATCGTCCCTATACAGACCACGATCCTGGAGCCCAGAGAGCTTAAGTAACTTACCCAAGTCATATACCTCTTAAGTGGTAAAGCTGACATTTGAAGCCTGACCTGTATACCAAACTATTTCTTCTACCAGTGAGTAAATGTTGAAAAAGCCTGACACAGGGATGGTGCCTTAACTCTGCTTAAATGAGAGTGAGGCTAAATGACAATGAACTTGTGAGTGTCCTTCATGAACGGAAACGGACTGTAGAAATGTAGGGAGTCACTCTGGTTTTTGCGGGCCTTGCCCACACCAGACTGGCAGGACTGGTGGGACATAGGCTGCCTTGAGTAGTTGCTATTTAGAGCTTCCTCTGGGCACACCCTGTCTCCCCAGCCAGACTGTAAGATCCTCATGGACAGGACCATGGCCATCACATCCCAGGACCTCTCCCCTCCCTCCTCTCCCTCCCCTCCCCAGCACCTGTGCAGAGCCTGGCTTTAGTTCCGATGGGGAGGGGGGCTAAGGAGAAGGCCTTCGGTGTCCAGCCCCGAGACAGGACAGCAGAGGGATGTAACAAATAGGAACTACTGAAGCTGGGAGAGTGGGCCTGGGCCTGGGGGTGGGGGTGGTTCTTGGGAAGCACAGCTGTGCTCATGCAGAACACCAGCATCAAGAGACCTGGCTGTGCCACCATGCCCTAGAAAGTTGTTGATACCCACGGAGCCTCGGTTCCTGCATCTCTGGAGACAATAGCAGCTTTCTCATAGGGCTGTGTGGGGGCGTGGCCCTGGCATCGGTGGCCCTGAACTGATGCTTTTCAGATCGTATGAGGCCCTTGCTACCTCCCTCCCCGCCCCCAGACAGCAGACCCCGACAGCAGACTCACACTGCCGGGTGAGCACGATGCATTCCTCCTTGGACCATACCCCCTTGTTCATGCGGGAGCTCACAGACGGCTTCACCTTGACACAGAACTCTCCCAGTTCTCCAGGGGGTAAGAGGCTGAAGTTTTCATGCTTCACCTTCTCCTTTGTGAACTGAAACAAAAACAACATAGACCATGGACCATGGGAGCTGAGAGCAGGAGAGCCATCAGAGATGTTCCAGGCCACCCCCCTCTGTGTCCTTTCCCTGACATAACAAACCCGGTATTATCAACGCAGCCCAAGATCTCTGTGATTGACATGACTTTTTTGTACCAAAAGAGAAAAGGAACATTTTATTGATGCCAAGGGGCTGGAACCAAATGGTGGGAAGAGGATGGATCTGGCAGATTCCAGATCTCCCACTTAGGGGGGGTTGTCCATGGGCAATTACATAGCCTCTTGGAGCCTCATTTCCCCATTTATAAAATGGAATAAAATATCCACCTGTGAGGGGATCAGGAATAGTAGCTATTAAATGTTTTGCGTGGTGCCTGACACGAGTGGGCAGTGTCTTCCCTGCCACCTGGCAGGAACATAGGTTTGAGGGCTGAGGTCATCTCAGCTCCTTCCCCTGCCCCATGACCTCCCTCTACTCTGCCTGCAAGGTTCCCCAGGGATGCACAAATTGCTGCCAGCCCCAGGGACAGGGAGGTCCAGGGAGCCCACTGCATTATAAACACAGATGTCCTGCGGCCCTGGGGAGGCCCTTACCGTATAGTTCCCCGGCACCTTGCGGATCTGAATCTCATACTCGCGGAAGTGTTGGAAGATGCTTTCGTAAGTGTCGCCCATAGGGGCTAGCTTGGGCCTGGGGGGCTGGATCTTCCCGAGGATGATGCCATTGTGCACCTCTAGCTTCACGCCGCCAACCGTCAGAGTCACTGGTGGGGAAGCAAAATGATGAGGCCTGCAGGCCGGGGAGGGTCTGGGTGCCCCGTCCACACTGGGCCTCTAGAGTCAAGCTTTACCCACCCTAAAACCTGGGCCTCCAGTTTCCAACCTGGCAGCACATAAGGACTTCCTGGGGAGTACCTTGTAAATACAGATGCCCCGGGTCCACTCAAGACACAGGGAATTTGAATTTTTGAAGGTGGGCCCTGGAAACATTGATTTTTTAAACACATTCCTCATGTAATGTTTCTGTAGCCAGCTGAGCACTGGCCCAAAGACCTGGAAGAACATTGGTTCTGACTCTGAATTTTGCAGAGCTGGCTCACCACACACATATAGAGCATGGTCAATTCCAGTTTGTAGAATGGAAAAATCCCATCAAGTCTGGGGCTTACCCTTTTCTCTTACCTCTGCTGAGAGAGACCCCCAGCCCTTCTTCAGTAGCATCTCCCTGTTTCAAAGCCTCCCACCCTGATCACTGGGAGTTCGGCCCTAAGGGACTGAGGACTGGATCCAATTCTGCCTACTGTTTGCTGCCCTGTGCTAAGTGCTTATGGATTCACTTCCTCTTCCAGAACCCTACAAGTACACAGTTCTGGCCCTTGTGACTCAGCTGCTCCAACTCACCCCAAGACTTCTCTTCTGTAGGATAAACAACTCCAGTTCCCTTTTAAATCTTGAACAACTTGGCTATTTTCATCTAAGTCTTCTCAAAAGTCCTGACTAGATGTTTGGGCAACTAGGTCCTTGGCCAGGAAGCCTGGCGGGATAGCGAGCTACAGGAACAGAGTCACATTCTAGACTGGAGTTTCTGGCAGGAAAGAATCCCCAAAGCCATCGTCTAGGCCCAGGGGAGGAAAAGCACCTTCATCCACGGAGAAGCGGGTGTTGGTGAAGGTCCAGTTGGAGTACTGGTTTCCATCCACCGTGCGGACTTTGGCTCGGTAGCCATTGTTGTGGTACAGGTCCAGGGTCACCATAGTGAGATCACAGAACGACACCGGGGTCTGGCTGCAGCTGGGGATGGACTTCCAGGGTTCTATCCCATACCTGGGGAGATATCAGGAAAGGCACTGGTAGAAGAACTTAAGTTCAAACCTACCTCCTTTAAGAGGAAAGCAAGGGGCCCAGGGAGAGAGCCCCCATGAGGTACAGCCCGCAGGGTATTTTCTCTGATCCCGGGCATCTAGCTGCAAGAGGATCTGTCTTGGTTCTGGGACCACGTACCAATTTTTCTTAGATTGGAATATCTAACAGATCTCCAACTCCTCCAGGAAAACCTGCTTCCCACTGCAATACAGCCTGACTTCTCGGGCTTTCTCCCAATGAACATTTGTAGTCTATTAGGGTTTCCTTGTTTTCTAATTACACTGTGGGTGCATTTCCTGTTTTTCCAATAAGATGGAAAAAACTTGAGGGTAAGGGAAATACCTTGGCTTTCTCATCCCAGAGTTCCCAGCACACTGCTCAACACATATGGGGCTCAACCAGTCCTTGTCAACTGATGGCTATATGCCAGGGTCTTTCCCGGTGTTACCTCAATAACAAGATGGGTATGTCCTCCCGTGCCAGGGAAGTGAAGGGGATGCGTGCACCCCCTCCCGCACCCACCTCCCTCCTTTCTCCATCCTCCCCTCTCCATACCTCAGAAGCTCTACTTCATAGCAGGTGCTGTTTGATGGTTTGGGGATGGGAGTCCAGCGGAGGACGTGGGAGAAAAATTCTGCTTCAAACCACACAGATGGAGGGCTGGGCAGTTCTGTCCCCGGGGAGAAGAATGTCAGTATCAGAGTTTGCAGAGCCCACCCCCAGCAGTGACGGTGACGATGTGATGATGGTGGTGGCCATGCTCCTACCAGCTTCCACTTATTGACTACTTTACTATGAACTGGACTGTCTGCTAAATACATATGTTGTTTCAGTTAATTCTCACAACCAGCCTTACAAGGTAGGCATTTACGACCCCAATTTTACTGGAGAAGAAGTGGAGACTCAGAAAGGTTGAATGACTTGCCCAAGGCCAATGGAGCTAGTAAGGGGCAGGGTGAATCCACATGTGTCTGATTGCAGAGCTAGTGCTGTATCCCTTAGATTGCTGTCTGGGATCAGTAATAGAAGTGGTGGCTAAGAGGAGTCAAGCTGAGTCTGATGTATCCCCGGAGAGAAGGCACGGGCCAGGGCTAAGTTATGTCTGTCTGCAGTGAGATCTCACCTCAGATAAGCTTGTCCCTGTCTTTGCTCCAGCCTCATCCCAAGGCTGGCCCCCATCCCCATCCCTGGTCCCTACCCTGGCCCTAGCCTTGGCTCCAGCCTGAGGCCTCCTCTCTGGAGTTCTTGGGGTACACAAATAGCCTGCTTGTTGGCATCTGCCTGTTTCTCTTCATAGGTCTCCTGGGCAACCCCAAGCTGAATGCTTGCCACATTCCCCCACGTCTAGAAGGGCTGTAGGCTGGGTGAGGACCGACAGAACGAAGCAGGTCTGGTTGTAGACTGTGCTGACATTTCCACACAGAGCCAGCACCCTTGGCTCCGCCGTGAGATACTAAATACCACCGTCTAACTCGATCTCCTGCCCCCCCCCCCTTCACCGTTGGGACACTCCAACTTCAGAAGCTTCAAACTAACACTTGCCAGTGTGACTTGGGCAAATTACTTAACTCACCGAACCTCTCATTTGTAAGAATGTAATAAATACACCTACTCTAAAAGTCTTGCCAATCAAGTGTGATTACGTAGGTCAAGGCCAATAGCCAGTCTGTTCCTCTTCTCTCCTCCTCAATCCCTTCATGTCTCTCGATCTGCCAGCCACTCTCTCGGGCTTCCTTTGTTCTCTAACTTCTCTCCATCTCTCTAGTAATGCTTCTTCTAGAATTGTCATTTGCACTTAGAAAGTACATCTCCCCTGTCCCTTGCTTTCTTTCTTACACTATCTTTGATCCTCAAGGCTGTGTTTCGATTTCAAAACGTTAGATAGAAAGTGAGAAATGCAGTGGGTCTTTGTGGTGTTGGGGCTCCATATCCCCGACTCAGCTCTCGATCATGTGAATAGCCTGACTGCAGGTTTTACTTAGTATTTTGGTGTAGACGCAGTTTCAGTCCCTGCTCTCCCTGGCTCCACTCTCCGTGTCTCCACCTCCCTGCCCCAGTATTCTCTCTCCAGACTTTACTTTTTTCCCTTGCAGAAATTTTCCAGGATAGCTGGCTGGGTTAGAAGATTGAGCTAAGGGGTAGCAGGAGGAAGAGGGAGGCAGGTGGCAGTGGGAGCACTTAGGGGCTAAAGAAGGAGCAGGGATGACTAGATGGAGCAACAGGTGATAGTAGGGGGCAATACCTGGGCTGGGGGGGATGGCATGGGGGAAGAAACAGGTTAAGTGGAGGGCTAAGGGAAGGTGGAATCAGATGGGGGATCAAAGTTATTCCACAGAGGGGAAAGCATTCTTACCACTTGAACCAGAACAACAAAAAAAGGCCAGGACTAAGTTTCTGACTCGCTTGGAGGTGGATGGAAGATAAACTGGAGGTGCGTGGGTGGGTGTCATTGAACTTCTCTGTTCACCCACCCCAATCAATTTCATGCTCTTTCACTTCCACAGTGGGGAGCCTGAGACCCAGGCTTGCCGGAATAAGGGAGCTTCTGGGAGGGAGTAGGCAATGGACCCCCCCCCCCCCCCCCCCCCCGCGAGGGACAGCCAGAGACAGGGTTCTCCGTGGAACGTACAACTTTAACGTAGGGGCGACGAAGAGCAGGAGTCGGGGACTCAGCCCCGCCAGGCGGGCGCGGAGAGGGCAGGGGGGGCTGGGATCCTTACCGCGCGCGCAGGAGCCGAGGTTCACGCTGAGGAGCACCACCAGCAGCACTACCAGGCGCGGCAGCATCCTGGGCGCGCCGCATCATCTGGGGTCGAAGCCGAAGCCAGCGCAAGGAGCAGGCTGCGCGCCTCCAGCCGTGGCTCCGCGGCTCTGCCTCTGAAAGCTGGGGCTGGCTGGCAGTCGCGCCCACGCCCCGCGAGGCTGACGTCAGAGGGGGCGGGCCCCTGGACGCCCCGCCCCCGAGGCCGAATGTCCGGATGCCCGTGCGGGGCCGCTTGCGCACAGCGGAGCGCTGGCCACCCCCGCGGATGGGGAGGATGCTGCGGCCCGGCGGGCGCTGGGCTGTCCCGGGCCGGGGGCGGGGCTTTGACCAATCCTTCCCTCCCGGCTTCCCAGGCCCCCCGCCGCGATCTCGTCAATGAGGCCTGGGCTGCCTGGGTGGGAGTGGCGGTGGTGCAGAGGGTGCGCTGAGGGTGTCAGAGACGATTTTGCCGGGCGAATAGGGTTGGGATTGGAGCTGTGGCCAAGGCCTGACGCTTACTCAGAGTTGGGGAAGGAGATTGTCTCAGGCGCTCAGGGAACATTGCTAGGACACGTGCGTGACTCTTGCTGTTGCCTTACTACCTCGGTGTAGGGCTCTGAGCCAAACCAACGGTGGAATAGACAGTCCCCTCCCTGACTTAATAGTTTTGGATGGGTGCCCACAACCTCCTTCAGCTCCTTTTGGTTTCCCTCGCTTGCCTGAAATCTCACGTTTAGAGCTATTTTCCCCTGGTGGGTAATAGCATTCTTAGAGAACCTGGTAGCAGATCATCGGTTACTCATGCTTCGATATCACTTGACTCATCTGAGATTTCACTCCAGGTGCACCAAAGATGTGGGAGCATGGGGGGAACAAACTCTGTCCACCGCACTTTGGTTGCGCCGAGACGCCTGCCACAGAGTATGTGCCTGTATTGAGGTTGGGTTCCTATTTGGGATCCAAGGGTCTACTTTAGGACTAGGAAGGCCTCACTTTTTGATGATGATGAGTGAAGGTCAGGGATGCCCCAGCTACGTGGATAGTGGAGAGTGGTATACGCAGGCCCAACAGGACACAGGGTCAGTGGAGCCACCCTAAGGGGACAGCTCTTGTTGCCACACCTTCCAATCAGCTTGGAGAAAGAGTTCCAGGGTTTTTAATGTGTGAGAATGTTTTCTGCACTCTCTGTTGCTCAACTGAAGACGAGTGTGGCCAATTGCTCAGAGGTATCCAGGCATGACCCAAGGGGTGGGGCTGCCTTTTGAAATGACTTCTCAGTTCCCACTGACCTTTTGAAGGAGGAGGACGCTGTGCAGTTTCTTGCTGAACTTGCCTCTGTACTTTCTTTTTTTGTTGTTGAGTTAAAAGAGTTTAAAATTCTTACTCCATTGCCATTTTGAAGGAGGGTCAGATTTGTTAATTCACTCATATGACAAACATTTTCTGCACACTCTGTTTGGGCCAGATACTGTGTTAAACCAGAGGATAAAACGGTGACCAGAACAAGGTCCCTTCCCCCAAGAAATTGACAATTTAGCTAGAGACAGAACATAAAGAGAGATTTTAATTTGCTGTGAGAAGTGTACTGGGAAGGGAAGTACAGACTAGCGTGGGGACACAGGAAACAGGCACTCAACCCCAATGGGGGTAGAAGATAGAGAAGACTTCTTGGAGGAGGTGACATCGAAGCTGATAGTGAGGGATGAGTAGGAGGTAGTGGGGTGACGAGCAGATAGGGAGGGTGTTCCAGACAGAAGTAGGTACTTAAAGATGAGGGAACATGGCACTTTTGAAGAACCTTGTCAAGTGCATAATTTAGCCTTCCTGTTTTAAGATGAGAACGTCACCATGGCTGACCTAGGTTAATGTTTTGTTCGGGCAGAGCCTGCGTTTGAATGTAGGCTATCCTCACGTAGCCTGCTGCTTCACAGAAAGCACTCAGAACAGGAATTATGTCCAACACATGATTACCATACCTTTTGTGAAAAAGAAATTCGTATGTTTGCTTTGGTTTGAATTCAGTTATGTATTCTCTGTGTTCTAAAAAGTCCACGCTAAGGTTCTGTGATTTCTGGTGTTCGTAACAACTATGTTCCCTGCTTCCCTTGCAGCTCGGTGGAATATGTGACTGGGTTTTAACCAACGTAAAGTTGAATCGATGGGTGCTACTTCCTGGCCCGTCCTCTAACTCCGTCTTTGTTATTCTGTGAGCTAGGTGGAGGGGATCCAGTGAAGGACTCCAAGGGGATGGAAGGAGCCTGGGTCCCCGAATCACCTCTTGGAGGGGAGCTATTCTGTAAAGACACCCAGTCTGTGTGAGCCTGTGGCTTGAGAGAGGAGTTGTATCTAGTTATCTTGTTGTATCTAGTTACCGAGATTTGGGAAGTTTTGTTATACCAGCTAGCATTAGGTATCCTGATGAAGGTGCAAACATTGTCTCATTTTTTTTTAAAGATTTTATTTATTTATTTGTCTCAGAGAGAGAGAGAGAGAGCACACAAGCAGGGGCCACCGCAGGCAGAGGGAGAAGCAGACTCCTCCCTGAGCAAGGCACCGGCTGTGGGACTTGATCCTAGGACCCTGGGATAATGACCCAAGCCCAAGGCAGGCACTCAACTGACTGAGCCACCCAGATGTTGTCTCATTTAATCCTATTGCACCCCTCCCCCGCCGCCACCGCCACCACGAGATTGGCTTTGTTACCAGTGTTTTACAGATGGAGTAGTGAGGTCAGAGACTAAGTCGCTTGTCCGCATCACTCAGCCGGTGACTGGCAGAGCGAAGATTCCAGCCCAGGTCTCTGACTCCAGAACTCGTGCTTTCACTACCATATAAACAAGGCCCTTTCCCATCTTGGAAGAGCGCCTGGAAAAGACAAATGTGTAGTGAATTGAGAGAGAGAGAGAGTGAGAGGGAGAGAGAGAGAGAGAGAGAGAGAGAGAGAGGAAGAACAGCTCAGGGCTGAGTGCGGTGGGTGGAGGGAATGTGGTGAACCCCAGGGAACCTGTGGGTGGAGCTGGGTAGACAGCTTTGTCCCCACGGCCACACTGGGAAATTTTTAGGGCAAATTTTGAGTTCTGGATGGTTGCATTGTCTCATTTTCACTTTACTTCATCTTGGTCCTCAGGATGAGGCTTCTAAACAGGCATCCCTGGGGGTAGGGTGGACATCTGGGAGGGTAGGAAGTCGGTGCTCAATTGTGGTAACAGGCACACTTGTAGTTTCTGTCCCTGAACTGGTGATTGGGGAACTTCCAGGCCTTGTGATCACTGTGTCAGAGCTACACATAACAGGGAAAGAGCCCTAGACGGAACTGACCTCGAGAAGGAGGCAGAGAGAAGGAGACAGCCTGAGGGCACTTGGCAGTCATTGGATCAAGGAGAACCATAGATGGAAGATGAGGGGGCCACCAGAGGCCAGCCCCAGCTCCAGGAGGAGCCTTCTGCCTGTTCTGTACAGAACCTAATTAGTGTCCACCTCCATTCATTGTCTGCCTGACTCACTCCTGGCTGAACGTTAAAGAGCTCAGAAGGGACAGAACCCCCTTCTCTGAATGCCCCCTCTCGCATAGGTTTAGACGGTGACACAGACGGGAAGAGGGAGTTGTTTGGATTTCAACTGGGCAGGCGATAGGCTTCCCTGGAGGGTTTGGGACAGGAGAGGGACATGGCAGATTTGTGTTTTAAACAGAAGAGGAAACTCAGGGCGTGGAGGTGAGGAGCTGAGACGAGATTTGCTAGTTAATGGCAGAATCCAAACCCTGGTCTCTAGATTGAAGTTCGACTCTCTTTGCCTGACATTCCACAGTAGCAAAACTTGTGAAACTATGAAGAGTATGGGGAGGGTGTCTTGCCCATCCACCTAGAGGAAAGAGAAGAAATATTGAGCCCAGGTGAGGGTCCTCCCCAGCTAATTCCCTTGAGTCAGCAGAGTTGGACCAGCACGAATGTCCAGGGCTTTGCCCAAGACAAGGGCCACGCACTTACTTTATTTTGACATGACTAAGGAGGGCCACCAGGACAGAGGGAGTCTCCCACCTAGAGACAAATCTTAATTACTACTTCGTGTTGTAGAAACTGCTCGTCATCTCTTGCATTACAGGTAGCTTCAAGTATTTATTTTACTTTTTTTTCCTCCAAGTTTTTCTTTAAGTTCCAGTTAGCTAACCTACAGTGTAATATAGTTTCAGGGGTAGGACTGTGATTCGTCACTTCCATGTATCACCTGGTGCTCTCACCACAAGTGCCCTCCTTCTCCCATCTGCCTGCCCACCGCCCCTCCGGCAAACTTCAGTTCGTAGTTTCGAGTTGAGGTTCCACTGTAGCTCTGCTGGGAGACAGTGCTGGCTGGGAAGACCTACGCCGGGCACTCAAAGTCCCAGTTGGCTGTTGTCATCTGCGACTGGGTTTCGGGTCTCAGGTTTCTTAGCTGTGAGATGAGGATGACACCTCTTCATCGAGTTGCCAGTAGGAATAATATAAGCAAGTGTTTGTTAAGTACCCTCAACTAAGCACTGTGGGGTACAAAAATTAGTCACTTGTCCTTATCGGGTGCACGGACTTTCAGGGGATTTAAACCTGTAATAAATAACCCCGATAGAATATCAGAAGGACCAGCTCAGATAGAAAGCGTTCTGTCAACTCCAAGGTACAATACACATGCAGGATGTTGGTACCCTCGTTATTTGTATTTTTTGGATCGGATCTCCTGTTCATTCACTGCCAGGCCAAGCATACATTCACCAGCTCACAACCCCAAACCGGCTCCCCCTGTCCCTTTACGAGACTCTGATGGCCCCATAGAATCCTGGTCTCCTTGTGTGGAGCTCAGTTCATCCGTCCTCCTGCTTCTGTCCCAGGAAACAAGGCCTTTCCCTTTCACAGAATTCACAACAAGTACAAGAAACAGTAACTGGAGGTCAGCTGGGGATGCCGAGTGCTGAGTGTGCACGTGTGTCCGGCGCCGGGTGTGTGGGAGGGGGTCACAGAAGAGGGAAGCTCCATTCCTAGGCTGGAGTTGAGGTTCTTATAATTTATGAGAAAATGAAAGTCAGAGAGGAAGAGCCCATTTTGACAATGGCAGATTCACACCTCACCCTCAGAATCATTCTGTGGCCATCTGACCTTGAGGACATGAGAACAAGAGAGCTCATGCTCTTTATACCTTCTTCCAAACTATTTTTCATAAGCCGATAGTGGGCAACTGATGCCATGACGTCCTGCTGGTCTCTCGGGTGTCCAGCAGCCAGCATCCTCCCTGCCTTCACTACCCAACCCTTCCCTCCTGCCCCAGCCCCAACTCCCAGGACGCCGAAGGAACCCACATGAAAGTTCTCAGGACCCATGAGGGGAAAACTGGCATGTCTTCTGCAGCTTTTTTTGTTCTTGTCTATGGCGAAGCTATTTTTTTACACTTCGTAGAACTTTGGTAAATCAATTTTTAACACAGAAGAATCCTTTGATTAAGTAACAGATGTTCAGAAATATATACCATTTTTATCGACACTTTGAGGGACAGTATGAAGTTCCAGATGGGTGACTCACGTTTAACGTTGCAAATTTTAGAAATTCTAAGCCTAATTTTAGAAAGCTGGAGTAAACAAATGCTCTGAGGTTCATGACGGTCTTATGGGTGGTCACTACTTGAGCCCACATTTATAAATTAACGGAAGGGTTTCCATGAGAGTGCTGGATGCTTGCCTACCCACCGGTCCCAGGAGGTGCTCCCTGTCCAACCACCTAATGAGATACTTCTTGTGGCTTTCAGTCCAGTAGTCCCTTTCTATTATCCCGTGTTCTTGACCTCAGGATACTTCATTTTTCCCCTTCTCCTCCCTGGGCCAACTCTGGTCACCGCATATTAAAGCCTAATGCCTGGGTGGCTCAGTTGGTTGAGCATCTGCCTTTGGCTTGGGTCATGATCCCAGCGTCCTGGGATGGAACCCCACGTTGGGCTCCGTGCTTGGCGGGGGGCCTTCTTCTCCCCCTCCCTCTGCATCTCCTCCTGCTTGTGCTCTCTCTCTCTCTCTCTCTGTGTGTGTCAAATAAATAAATAAAATCTTAAAAAAACCCAACAACTTTAAAACCTAAGTCAGTAACTCAGATCTGCTGACATCCCATTTGAATGAGACAGAGTCCGTAATTGCCACATCTTCCTCTCGTCCCTTCTCCGTCTTGGGTCAATCTGCTAACATCCATCAAGTACTTGCTATGTGTCAGCCACCATGCTAAGCACCAGGGTACAAAGATGGAAAAGATACTGTGTTTGCCTTGGAAGATGTTTAGCTGGAAAGGAAGGAGGAAAGGAAGCCTGGCATTCATGATTGTGTTGGGTAATATGCTATTACATCATCTGGTCCTAGATGAGGTAGCCTTTCCTATTTTAGCAAGGAGAAAACTGAATCTCAAGAGGTTATGTGACTTCCCCAAGGTTACTCAGCAAATGGTGTGGCCTGGGTCTGTCTGACTCTGCTACACCAGGTTCCTCCTCCCCAGCTCCCCCCACCCCCCGCCAGCCACAGACAAAAAGAAGCAGGTAGGACGATTCTGGCTATATGGGCCAGTTGGAGGGCTGCCAGGCCAAGAGCTAGGGTGGAGGCTGCTGGCAGGAGTCCAGGTGCAACTGTGGCCCCCGGGGGAGACCTGGAACCTGGAGAAGCCAGGGCTGGGTCCTTGATGATTCTGCACTGCCTCTTGGCCCCCTGGGTATGAAAGTGAATAGGAATGGTGAGAAAGGCCCCAATGGGGTCTGTGTTTGGCCCTGAGACCTACGGAAGAGGGGCTGGGCTGGCAGCTTCCAAAGCAAAGGCTTTCTCATCTAGCTCCCAGCTCCATTTCCCCCAGAGAAAGGCCCTCTGAGAATGTTTATTCATTCGGCAAATGGTTATTGACTGCCTACCATGTACCAGGCTTCATTTTAGGCAAAGTAGCCAAAACTCCTGCCACACAGAGGGTTCGTGCTGCTGGGAGGAGACATGTGAATAAGTAATAAGTTAGATACATATGTAGTCTGTCAGATGGTGGTAAGTGCTACAGGGAACAATTACGTAAGAAAGGGGTACAGGGAATGGGGTAATATGTTGCAATTTATTTTTTATTTGTTTTTTATTTAAAGATTTATTTATTTATTTGACAGAGAGAATACAAGCAGGCGGAACAGCAGGCAGAGGGAGAGGAAGAAGCAGGCTCCCCACTGTGCAGAGACCCTGACGTGGGGCTGGATCCCAGGACCCTGGGATCATGACCTTAGCTGAGGCAGACCCTTAATTGACTGAGCCACCCAGGTGCCCCAACGTGCTGCAGTTTAAATAGGGGGGTCAGGGAAGGCCTCACTTGGTAGGTTTCACAACTTGAACAAGGACCCGAAAGAGGTGGGGAATGAGCCATGTGGATATGTGGTTGAAGAACATTCTGGGCAGAAGGACAGCAAGTGCAAAGGCCCTGGGGTAGGAGCATACCTGGCATGTTTGGGATTAGCAAGACCAGTGTGGGGCTGGAAGCCAGTGAGTGAGGTTCACCTGGCTATAGGTTGGCTCTTCTAGGGGGATCATGGCCAGTGACCAACAGGCAAACAAAGGACTTGAGAACTTTCAGCCTCTTCCACGTCCTCTTGAGAATATTCACTGGGGAGGGGGAGGGGAGGCATGAATATGAGGCTCCTCTTACTGCAGTTCGTGGCCCTGACTCTAGCATCTGAGTAAAATACACTCCCCCTACCCTCTCACACTCCAGCTTTTTGTCCTCCCCTCTCCCCTCCTTCTTCTTGGTTCCCCCCTTTCTTTTTTTCCTCTCCCTCCCCCCAAATCTGAAGGGTCTGGTCATGGAGAAGGTTGGTGCAGGAGGGTTGGGGATCAGAGTGAGGAGGCAGGTCAAGCCTGGGAGGTGTATCAGTTTCTGGGGGCTGCTGTAACAAATGACCACACGTTTGGTGGCTTATGACAACAGAAATTTATGCTCTCACAGTTCTGGAGACCAGAAGCCTGAAATCACGTTCCCTAGGTTGAAATCAAGGTGCTGTTGGGGCCTTCCTCCCTCTCAAGGCTCTAGGAGAGAATCCTTCCTTGTCTCTTCCAGCTCTTGGTGGTGGCCGGATTCCTTGGCTTGTGGCCACATCTCCCTCTGCCTATAGTTTATAACAAAAATTTCTTAGGAACCTAAATGTGGTGGCATTTAGGACTTGCCCTGATAATCCAGAATACTTTTCTCACCTCAAGATCCTTTATTCAATCACATCTGCAAAGACCCTGTTTCCACAGAAGGTAACATTCACAGGTTCCAGGGATTTGGACCTGGATATCTTCTGGGGAGCCATTTCTCATTCTACCACAGAGAGTGGTCGATTTCTGTACTCATTCAATCATTCCTTCACTCAGCATACGATTATTGAGCATTTACTCACGACCACTGCAGGATGCGGGGAATGTAAAATAAAATGCAAAATCGCCACCACAGTAAGTGCTAGGAGGGTCTGTAATTGGGACTTGACCTGGTGAGGAAGGCCCAAGAAAACGTCCACGAGGAGGTGCTGCTTGCATTGGAATCTGAGGGGCAAGTTGGGGGAAGTGGTAAAGAGGGGAGGGTTCTAGAGTGTTCTAGCAGAGGGAACAGATGGCAGAACTGGGTATGACCAGCACGGGTGGCATGTGCTGGGCTTGGGGCTGAGCCCATGAGGAGAGGGGTCTGGGTTTTGGGGGCTGTGTAGGGGTCCATATTATGTGCCATCTCCCCACACTTTACCCCAATCGTAGACCGTGGCCATGCTCAGCATCCAGGGGCCCTTCCTCACTGCTCCCCTCTCAGGCACCATCCTTCCATTTCCTGCCCAGCGCGGCATGTGGTTTAGCAAGGAAACCCCCTGAGCTCAGTGTTGGGGCAGACCTCTAAGCTTTGATCAAGCCTACTGTGTGGCCGACATTGTGCCAGAAGTTACGGGGAATAGGATGAGAAAATGACCTTATTCTGGTCCTTGAGGCAAGAGACTGTAGGCTAGAGGAGCAAGCCCACTAGGGCTTAAGCGCTGAATCCTCTGTGGACCTGGGTTCAATCTCATGTCTGCCACTTACAGGCTGTGTGATCTTGGGAGAATGACACCTCTCTGTCTCCGTCCCTTTCAGGAGCACCTAACTCAAATCAAGAAACATTTCCTGTGGCTCCAGCTCTGTGCTAGGGGATAGGCCAAGTGCTCCCAACCCTCAGAGACGTGTCTGCCTGGAAGTGGACCACTGAGATTTCTGGTTTCCTCTCCTGGGACTCCGGCTCTATTCCCGCTGTCTGTGGTGCTTGATCAAAATGGGTTCTCAGGCACATGCCACCAACTGGTTCCTCCGTGGGGCCCCACACCAGGCACAGAGCTCCAGATGATGGCAGTTCGAGGAGATGTGTGTCCTGGGAGTGGGGACCCATTTGGCCTTCTGTCTGCCTCCTCTTCCCTCCTGCAGAGGGGCATTCTAGTCTTCCTGAACGACCCCCAACTTTGTGTACTGTTTTTGCTAACAATTTGCACCCACATCTTTATCAGCCACTATTACCAGCTGCCTCTACTGGATTTTTGCTAATGGCAGTGATCCTGGTCTCTTCGATCAAACCAAATGTGTGGAAAAGCCCAAGGTGGGGTCAGACTACTTGCCAATTCACTGTACTGTGTTTGGCAAATCAATTTCCATCTTTAAGTCTCAATTCCTATGGTGAAGTGAGGATATAAATTCCTGTCTCGCCATCCTTCGAGGGCTTCTGTAAAAATTGGATGAGATTCTGCCCCCAAGTCCTGGGGCGCTCGGGTGGTTTAGGTGGTTAAGCGTCTTTCGCTTAGGTCATGAACCTGGGGTCCTGGGATCGAGCCCCACGTGGGACTCCCTGCTCAGTGGGAAGTCTGCTTCTCCTCCCTCTGCCCCCTTCCCTGCTCATGCTCTCTCTCTCTCACCCCTCCTCAAATACATAAAATCTTTAAAAAAAAGATTCTGCCCCCAAGTCCTCTTTTTACCCCATTGTGGTGCCCAATTTGAGACCTGGGGTGGGGGTGAGGAGAAGTTAAGTCTTGAGCATTGAGTGGGTGAACTCTCCCAAACTGACCGAGTCTGGCATTGAGCGATGCCGTCCTCCGGGGGCTGTCATGGCGGCAGGTGGGTTAACCGCTCAAATGTCTTGTTTGGTTTCTTTTCCAACCATAGTGGCCTTTACGTGTTCAACTCCCTCCCTGCTCTGGGTGGGGGATTTTGTTCAGAGTGTGAAACAGGCTTCTAGATCTCTCAGGTCTTCATGGGTGTGAGGTGTTGTTTTTGTCCTTTGGCAGGGAGGGAACTTTCCATGTGAGCAACGGTGTCGGACCGTGACTCCTCATGCCCTGGGGCTGAGCTCTCATGGTCAGGGTCTTGCCATCTGTGCTTCAGAACTCAGGCAACCATGGGGAATCATGGGACTGGATTCTGGGGTGGGCTCTGGGGCAAGCTGACGTGAGCACCCAGTTACTACATAACCAGGCCCAGCAGGGAAGAGAGGAGGTCACCTCAGAGAGAGGCTGAGCAATGTGTGAAGGAGAGGATTTAAACCAGGACTCACCTAGCAGCCCAGAACCTGGGCGGGCAAAGAAGGTATGGAAATTCACTCCAATTTTTAGGGTATGGTGTGCAAAGCATACACAGGAATACAACAGGTTTCCCAAGTAGAGAAACTCTCTGAGTCTCCGTGTCTTTGTCTGTGAAGTGGGTGAATAGTATTCATTGCATAAGGGTTTTGCAGGGATGAAGTGAAATAGGGTATGCAGAAGATGTCCAGCGTAGTGCCTGGTACAGAGTAAGTGTGCAACAGGTGTTCGCTGCGGGAAGATCCAGTGCAGGCCATGGTGGACTAGCTTGTGTGGGAGTAACCCTCTGGCTGGTAACAATGATAACACTGAAGAAAATGTGAGAAATCCCAACCAGGAGGAGGAGAAATCCCACGGAGGAGATTTCCAAATCATTTATGTAACACTTCACCCTCGCTGAAGGGCGGGCATCACTCCCCACTCCGTTGAGTGTGGGCTGCACATAATGACTTCCTTCTGAAAGGGACAGTATGGAAAGGGCGAGAAGGAGTAACTTTGCAGAGGAGAAACCTGACAAACACTACCTCAGCCAGGTGATCAAAATCGATATCAATAGTGGTGTTTGGGGCACCTGGGTGGCACAGCGGTTAAGCGTCTGCCTTCGGCTCAGGGCGTGATCCTGGCGTTATGGGATCGAGCCCCACATCAGGCTCCTCTGCTATGAGCCTGCTTCTTCCTCTCCCACTCCCCCTGCTTGTGTTCCCTCTCTCACTGGCTGTCTCTCTCTCTGTCAGATAAATAAATAAAATCTTTAAAAAAAAATAGTGGTGAGTCATACTGGTAATACCTACTCTTGATATGAGTGATGAGAATAGCACTTAACCTTCCCCAAACCTATAATCCCAGCATAGCCGTGAGGAAAACATTAAACAAATTCCAATGGGGGGAGTGTGCCCGGTTGAGAGCAGGTGGGTAAGACTACTGGTTTGGGTCCCTGCCCATGCGAGGCTGTAGGATGGGTTCTGTGGTTGTGTGGGTTCTCTGGTCAGGCTTCCTAGCCCCGTGGCACCGGGCGCCGTGCTCAGCAGCAGCTGGGGCTGCGAACGAGCTGCCCTGTCCTGGCCGCACGCACGGCAGAATGGCCCCAAGACCTGTACGGCTTGTTGCTTAGGAGGCCGCATCAGGAAGACTGTGCACTGAGCTCCCTGGGCACATGGGGCCACTGGTTTTGCTCTGTGGATGGAGAGAGCCTCTGGCCGGTTCTCCACTCCAGTGCCACTGTGATCGGGCTGCAGGGCAGACTGCCGAGATTCCCAGGAGTTCTGATTGGGTTTCCTGCCTGGCAGGGTTGCAGGCTGGCTTCAACAGCGGGCAGAACTCTGAGTCAGCTCTCCTGCCCAGGGGCAGTGGCAGAGCAGGTTCCAGGGCCAGCAAGGCTCTTCGAGCTTCCTAGTCAGGCAGACCGGGACCCTGCCAAGTCTCCTGGTCAGACTGTGCCACTGTCTCGACTCTGCAGATGAGCAAAGCCGTGGGTGGGCACTGCTGGCAGGAACTGTTTTAAAAAATACATATGGAGGGGCACCTGAGTGGCTCAGTCGTTGGGCGTCTGCCTTCAGCTCAGGGCGTGATCCTGGAGTTCTGCGATCGAGCCCCACGTCAGGCTCCTCCGCTGGGAGCCTGCTTCTCCCTCTCCCACTCCCCCTGCTTGTGTTTCCGCTCTCACTGGCTGTCTCTATCTCTGTCAAATGAATAAATAAAATCTTAAAAATAAAAAATAAAAAATACATATGGTTTTATCTGTACCACAGATTTAATTTGTATTTGGCTTTTATAGTTCATATAATATCCCGTGTATATATATATATATATGTATAATATCTGTGTGTATATGATTATATGTATATGTATAGCTACATGTATATGTGAGATACATATGATACATTGTACGTGATTAGATGGATAAATGATACGTATATATATCCTCCATGGTATGATATATATTATACGTATTTTCCATATTATCAAATGATAGCTAACATTAATAGCTAACACTGAGTGTAGAGCATTGTGTTAATTTTTTTTCACTAATTATCCTGCTTAATTTCTCAGCAAAACTATGAGGTGAAAACTATCATTATCTCCGCTTTATGGGCAGGAAGTTGAGGCATAGAACTGTTAAATAACTTTTCTGGGAATCGGTGGTGTATCATTTTCATGTGTAGTTTTCCTCTTTTTAAGATCATTTCCTTAGAGGAAATTTCAAGAACTGGGAGATTAGCATGTAAACATACTAAAGGTCGTGCATTAAGGCAAGAGTTTTGCACCCTGACCAGGCTTCTCTTAACCCCTGGCTCACTTAGCAGATTTGAGTTTTGCTGAAGACTAGCTTTAGTTGGGACAGCGGCTGAGGGTTATGACCGTGTCCCTTCCATGGCCAACCCCAGAGAGGGGACAACTGGGTCTCAAAGGGCCACTCCCCAACTTGTGGATGAGTAGCAAATTACCTTTGGTTTTTCTTTTCTTTCGTGGAGGAGCCATTGCTCTCCTTCCCTGGCACCTGGAGGACACCTTGCAGAAAGACATCTCCTCCAGTTCACTTTGTGCCCCCAAAGCTGGCCCAGAGCCTGGTACATATCGGTACCCAATAAATAGTTGTTGAATAACTAAAAGGAGCATCGACGATGCAGGAGGTGTTGCTCTAAGTTTGGTCACGTGCATGATCCAATGTAATAGCCATAGCAATCCTGAAAGACAATGGCTTCATTATCTCTGCTTTATGGATGAATAAATTGAGACTCAAAGAGGGAAGACACTTGCCTGAAGTCACACGGCCAATAAGTTGCCAAGTCAAGATTTGACTCCAGATATAATATTTCTTTCCATTATCATTGGAATGTAATGTGTTAGTCACATCATTTTATTTTTTTATTTTCATTTTATGTTTTTAGAGAGGGGAGAGAGACAGAGACAGAGAGAGAGAGGGGAGATGGAAGGGGCAGAGGGATATGGAGAAAGAGAATCTTAAGCAAGCTCCATGTCTAGCACAGAGCTCTACACAGGGCCCAATCTCACAATCCTGAGATCATGACCTGAGCTGAAACCAAGAGTTGAACGTTGAACTGACTGAGGCCCCCAGATGCCCCAAGTCACATCATTTTAAAAAGAGTGAATGGTGCGGTCTATGCTGGGGTTGAAGGCAGACATTGAGCCTTGAAGGAGGGGACTGTGGGTGACACACTTAGAGGGTCAGGGCTGTCTCCCCCTTACTCCCCCGCTCTCTCACGGTGGCTGTCACTATCACTGTATCTAGCTCAGTCTTTGTGTCTGCAGTGCCAGTGAGCTGCAAAGAGAATTATTGTCCTCACATTACAGGGTTTCTCAAAGAGTGGGCTGCAGTCACCAGCATCAGGATCCTCGGCAGCATGTATAAAAATGCAGATTCCTGGGTAACCCCAGAGCTATTAAGTTGGACTTTCAGAGTCAACCCAGTTGAACCCGCATTTTAGCACTTTTACTGGATGATTCTCATAAGCACACTCTCGAGTGTGAGAACCACTGCCTTACAAGGGAGAGCCCATGGTGGGAGCGGCGGGCCCGGCAGGAGGGGTTGTAATCAGGGACACGTATTCTCTGTTCATATTTGGGTCACCCAGGTGCACTTGGACCATCCAGCGTGGTGAGAGAGGGCCCAGGGCCTAGCACAGGTGGCGGTGTCCCATCTCGGACACACAGAGCCACCCTGTGGGGCTACGGTCCCGTCTCCATTGACATTTGGTGGAAGCAAGCTGTCACTCACCCATAAGACTGTCACTGGACAGCAGACTGGAGAAGGGTTGCCCTGAAACATTAAGTCTATTTCTTCACTTTTTTCTTCACATTCACGGGAATGTTCTTTGATCTTCACTTGGCTTTTGGGGGCAGAGATTTCAAGGGCAGAAGAGGAGGGTGAAGTGGGGAGTTGGAGGGGATGGGAAATGTACTTTATATCTTACCAAGAGAGGAACTAGGTGGGGCCCCATGTGCTATCAAGAAACCACTGTAGAAAAATTTCAACTGTGATTGTTTGGGTGGAAAAGACTCTATGGGGTCAACAGATTCATTTTTCCTCCAACTTTCCTCTGTCCTCTGATTTTCTTCATCAAACACAAATGCTTGTACCTCCCATTATGTTGTCAAGTGGCAGACAGTCTTCTCAGTCTTCTTCATCGACCTCATCTCATCTCTGCTACTGCCCTGTGATGCAAGTCCTATTCTAACCCCCTTTACAGAGGAATAAACTGAGGCATAGCCATGTTCAGTAATTTGCCGATGGCTGCACAGCTAGTAGGTGGGACAGGATCCAGCCCGGGCAGTATGACTCACGGGCTGTGTGTTGGCTAGCCTCTGTACTGTACTGTGTATTATGCCCTCATGTCCAAAAATGAAGATTAAAAAATACTTTGACACAATTATTCAAATAGCACCCATGTGCTGTCCATTTCAAGTAAAGTGCTAACACCAACATTTACCACGCACTCACTTGGAAGCGACCAACTTATCTCCATCAACTCACTGAATTTTTATAGCTACACCATCCACGGTGGTAGCTTCTCCCCACCTGCACCTACTGAGCGCTGACGTCTGGCTAGTCTGAATTGAGATGTGCTGTACGTATGCAATGCACACGGGATTTCCAAGACTTAGTATTACAAGAAAAGAATATAAAACATCCCCTTCGATTTTTTGAATTGGTTACCCACTGGAATGATAAGCTTTGGGATATCTTGGGTTCAATAGAAGACATGAGGATCACTCTGTCTCACCTCACTTTTCAGAGGAAGAAACTGAAAGGCAGGTGTTAGGTAGCCTGCGGGGGTGTGCAGCTGGGAGGCGGCAGGGGCAGCACGGACACCCGGGCCTCAGGCTCCACCTCACCACACCGCTTTTCTTCCTGCCCTCCGATCTCGAGTCCACACTGGTCAGACCAGCACGTGTGCATGAAACAAGTCGTGCCAAGGCGCTCTGTGCCGATGCCCTGGGTCTCAAACACATGCTGGGCACGTATGATGTGGGAAGTGTGGTGTAAGCTACCAACTGCCCTTGCTGGGCTCCGTTCAAAGTGACAGCAATGGTGGTGGTTACACGTGCTGAGTGCTCACCGCCAGCCAGGCGCCATGCTGGGCACCTGCCATGCATCACCTCCTTTAATCTTCACACCCACGCACAAGGCTGTGGTGAGTAGCCCTGATTACCCACGAGGGGCCTGAGGCTTGATGAGGTTAAATCTGCACCTTAACTGTGCAGATTTAACCTCATCAAGGTTAAATGTGTAACTCC
The DNA here is from genome assembly GCF_002007445.2 of Ailuropoda melanoleuca. NCBI lineage: Eukaryota > Metazoa > Chordata > Mammalia > Carnivora > Ursidae > Ailuropoda > Ailuropoda melanoleuca. The sequence goes on along the minus strand of NC_048225.1, from coordinate 13,968,436 downwards.
ACCTCGACTTTGCCCAAACTGGAAGTTTGTGCCGTGACTCCTGCCTTGCCAAGAACCCTAGACTTAGTGGCGAAGTCACCATACACACTCAGGGTGTAGAAAGTGGCACAGGGGGGCGCCTGGGTGGCACAGTGGTTAAGCGTCTGCCTTCGGCTCAGGGCGTGATCCCGGCGTTATGGGATCGAGCCACATCAGGCTCCTCCGCTAGGAGCCTGCTTCTTCCTCTCCCACTCCCCCTGCTTGTGTTCCCTCTCTCACTGGCTGTCTCTCTCTGTCAAATAAAGAAATAAAATCTTTAAAAAAAAAGAAAAAAGAAAGTGGCACAGGGCCAGAGCCTGGGAGAGGGGCGCCCCCATGAACTAGCGCTGTTAAGCAAAGCAAATGAGAGGGTCTTCTGCGGGCTAAACCAGAAAATCTGCACATCTCAGGCTAAATCAAGAGACCTGTTCGCTTCAGGCTGAAGGAGTGTCAGTGTGTCAACAGGGGGAGGAACGTGTCGGTGAGGAGGGAGGTCGGCAGTGTGGAATCCAGGTCTCCCTGGGACTGAGAAGCAGATCTTGAAGGTAAGCATAGAGTCAGTAGTAGAATCTTTCTAGAAGGGTCTGGCATGATCAGTCCTGGGAAGAGGGACGCACTTTTAAAGTTTGAAGAGCCTATTATGTCCATTCCCCTGCGGGGATTCCCTCCACATTAAATGAGAGTTGGTTTTCTGAGGGTTTGCTTCTGGGGAGAGAATTCACTTCTATGCCAATGAGAAAATTCTAGACTGTGTGACCCCTGGGTTTCTCTCTGGTTAATTAAAGAGCGCAGCTCTGGAGAAATCAGTGGTCTCACCTGGTGGTGTCTGGCCTCACTCCTGGGCTCTTTCTCTTTGGCTTTGTCCCTGTGGCTCTTGGACTATCTCCAGGTCTGGATCTTTCTAGAAGGGCTGCTTCTGATATCTGTCCCTGGGTGCTACCCCAGCAGCCCTGGGCAGGTGGTGCTGATGCGAATCATTTCTTCAGGACCTCATGATCTCAGAGAATCTCAGACACAAACTCGTTTCCACATTCTACAAGCTGAGAAGCAGACTGAGGTTAAACCATCAACATAATGTCATGCTGGGCAGCTAGCTCCTTTCCTTGATGACATGTTCTATGTAAGAGTTCTCAACCTCCACACTAGTGACATTTTGATCTGGATAATTCTTGGTGGTGGGGCCTATCCCATGCACTGTAGGGTGCTCAGAAACACCCTGGCATCTTCCCACTAGAAGCGTGGCGGTGTTTGGCCTCCCCACCAGTTGTGACAACCAAAAATGCCTCCAGACATCACCAGTTGTGGCCTGGGTGAGAACCACTGCTCTATGTAGTTGGGGTTTCTCTGAAATTTCACCAGACCAACTGCTTGGATGGATTTAAAGGAGTGAGGAATTTCTTGTTTCTCTGTATGTTGGGGCGAGCAGACTGGAGCATTCACTTTTAGACAAATTCCTGTGTGGCATATAGAGAGCGTAGCTCGGAGCATGGGGTTAGAGTCACACCCGAATTCAAATCCTACCTCCCCCACTTATCAGCAAGTTACTTAGCCTCTCCCAGCCTTGGCTTCCTCATCTCTAATGTGGAAATAACAGTGTGTCTCGGGGCAAAGATGGAATGCGATGTTGGGAGTAAAGTGCTTGTAAATATACATTAAACGTGGGAGTTATATCCTAAACATCAGCCATGCCTGCTTGCTCCCTGGGGCCTCGCTAAGATGAGCTCGTGCCCCACGCCCCGGGCTCTGGTGTGGTCTGGAGCCCGGCTCGGGAGGAATCACCAGGGGCCTGTGAGCTCACTCACACCTGCCTTCAGCTCTGAGCTTCTCTTTTCAGACGTGTGTTTTCTGTTCTGCTCCACGGGTGGCAATCTCCGTTCTTCCCTTGGTTTCCACCAAAACCAGAATGGAAACAAAAGTAAAAAGTAAAAAAACCCTTGCAAAAATCATTTGTTTGATCAATTTACTAAAAATGAGGGACCACACTGTATCCCTCATCGCACTCCCGGCTGAAACGGAACATTGACTTTCTCGTCCTTTAGAGTCACCTTGGTTACCTTGCTTTCGGGGTCTCTTTTTGATGCTTCACCTCAGCGGGGAAGGGCCATTTCTCTGAGTCCTTTCTCTGATCTTCCTCACTGTTCAGTGTCCTCCTCCCTGTCTCCTTGACACTGTTTGGCTCTTGGCTCACATGTCACCTTCTTGGAGAAGTCATCCCTGACGTCATTTTATATAGGCCTCTCCCCTTGCCCACTAGCCACTCCCTATTACTTTATTTTCTTTTTAACATTTATGGCCACAGAAGTAATTATTTACCAGCTAGTTGTTTATCGCCCATCTCCTTCTGCTAGACTGGAAGCATCATGGGGGCAGGGTGTCCTGTCCATGCAGTGCTCTTGTCCAGAAAGGTCCTGGGCTGCCTTGGAGTCTGTCTTCCCAGGACAAATTTAGGTCTGTGTATGGCATCATGTGGACCTTAGCCCTCCCCTCCCCTTGGTTAGCGTTGAGTTATTTGCCAATGTAACTTCCTGCTTGATTCCTCCTTTCTGACTCTAAACCTTCTGTAAAGTGTGCTCCACGCACAGCCTTAGGTAGGTGGCACTTTGGGGAGCAAAGGGACTGGGGTTCATGGTACAGAAAAGGAGCGGCACGTAATACCCAGAGCAGGGAGTGTGAGTTCTGACACCAGCAGAAGAAAGTGCAGATCTGGAGGTCATGCTGGGAAATGTAAGTCCTCCTCCAGAATCCTTGGAAATGTGGAGAGTGCCCCTGGACCCCCCTATACATGGCCTGGGAAGCAGAGGGTAACCCCAGACAGCTGGATGCTTCAGGGACATTTAAGAACCTGACATACAGGTGTCATTTTTCCTTAAGAATTTGCTCAGGGCCAAGGCCACACAGCAGGAATATAGGAGGGGATGTTGGAAGATGGTTGATTCTGCTCTTTTGCGCAACTGGGACCTTGGGGTCCTGGTCTCTGATGGTTCTCAGCCTGGAGGATTCCAAGGCTGGCCAGCGTTGGGGAAGGAGGTGGCATGAGCAGGAGCACTTTGCCTAGAGGGGTCACCAGGTGGCGCCCTAAGCCAAGTACTGGAAGTCTGAGCGAGCACCGTGGGAGGTTGCTCTCCAGGCCACTTCCCAGGAAAGGACTCACCGCGATGAGTCATCCCCTGGGTGTTCCTCACTAGGTTCAGGAGGGTGAGCCCCAGGGGGACTGCATCACCTCATTATATCTGAGGTGATGGGTGCAGTTGGGGTGGTCTTGACTCACTCACTCATTCTAATGAATGCCTATAAGGCACAAGGCGTTGCATCTGATCAGTGGGACATGGCAAGCATTTCCTCCAAGATACCGCTTTCCTGTCCCCTTTGAGTTGGCAATGTAGTGGAGGATGGGAATGAGGGCCAAGGACGGGTGTCTGAGCATGGAGAATGGGGGCAACACGATGGAGACTACGCCAGCCCTCCCACCCCCAAACCAAAGTTTTATCTTCTACCCTCCCTCCCCTAAACTGGGCACCACTTATCAACTGTACCACGTCTCTGGCATTTATTATAAACTACCCCACTGTCTGATAAGCTTTTTCTAAGTACATATCTTATCTCTCCGACCGGCAGAATGGTAAAACATGCTCAGTCAGGAATTGGCCTTATTTGTCACTGTTATCTCAAGGGCCCCCAGCACAGCCCCTGCTTCTCCATCTTTCAGCACGGTGACTAGAACACAGGGATGTTCGCTGAAGATCTGATGATAATGATGATAAGTCCGTGTGCCATCTGCAATGAGGTACTAGGAATGTGACCCTGCCTGGCAAGCCCTGAATGTCACAGATACTAATAAAGGTGTCAGAGGTCATGGAGTTAGGGAGGTGCAGGGGCTGAATATGGATTGAGCAGAAGCAGCCATGTCTCAGGAAGCAGGTAGCAAAGAGAAGCATCACCACCCTCATTATCATTCCTGTTCCTCTATATTTCAGATGAATGTGGATTACATTTATCCTAACAGTGTGGGCCCCACTGGGCAAGGACTTAACACTTAGCCCCTGCTGGTTTGAAATTTCCTGGTGATACACAGATACATGTCAGTGTTGTTCGTTGGGCGTAATAATAGGTCATGCTATTCATTAGTCATTCATGCATGCATGGCTGCATTTACCCATTTGTTGAGCACCTACTACGTGCCAGATAGTGTGCTAAGTAGTGAGAGGCAGTGATGAGCTGAAATGGACATGGCCCCATCCTCACCAAGTCTAAAATCTCCACAGACATCAGACAGGTCATCACACAAATATGAGCTTACGATTGTGTTAAGTGCCTCAGAGGAGAGGTACATGGCAATGTGAAAGCTTGTCTTAGGGGGATGGGAGAGAAGCCCCTACTTCCCCAAACAGAGGCAGGAAGCCAGTGTGGAAACATGTCCGAGCAAAGCTAGGTGTGGCCTCTCCTGAGACCAGCTACTTCCACACTGACTTCTGGCCGCTCAGAGGCTAATTGACTGACTGTGTGTATTTGAATCAGGGAGATGTCACGTCCTGAGGCGCAGCTAGAAACAAAAGCTCTACCACATTATGGGTTTGATCAAATAGCAAGATACCTAGTTGGTTGTCCAGGATTCGCTGATTACCTATTCTATCATTTTAAGTGGAAAGAGCTACTGAAGATAGGGAGATGAACATTTTAGGTAGAATGACCAACTCTCCTGGTTTACCCAGGACTTTCCCGGTTTTGGCACCAAAAGTCCCATGTGCTGGGACTCCCCTGGCTTTAGAACCGAACATCCTGCATCCTGGGAACCCCCTGAGTCCCAGGAATTCCTGTTCTAGCCTCTGCCCCACTCTTGCTTCTCAACTTCCTCCTCTGTAAGATGAAGTGGGACTAGAACAGGGGATCTCAGGCCTGGATGTTAATTAAAACCAAGGAAGTGCTTTGAAAATACCAATGCCCAGAATTCACTTCCAGAGATTCATTTGGGGGGAGACCTAAGTATCAGTGATGCTGGTATGAGACCGAGATTGAGAACCATTGCTGTAGGTAATCTAAAGTCTTTTCTGCGCTCTGATTCTCATCTGTGGTGAGTTACCTGGACTCATTAATTAATTATCCCTAAGCTCCAAGCACTGTTCTGTGTCGCTGTCGTTGTTCCTATCGATGACAGAAGGGTGCCTTTCTCTTCTCTTTTCCCTCCCTTGATGCTCTCTTGGTCTTTCTACCTCTGGCTCCCTGGGCTCCTAATTGATTCCATCCAGGCATACCCACTAGGTGTGGATTCAGTCAATGGTATCCCTTCCTCTGTCCCACCTCTGTCTTGGCCTTTCCCTTTCCCAGCCTCTCTCACTCCTCACCAGAGAAGCTGAAAGAGATCTCTAGGTTCAGATGGTCAATTGAGTTTTTGACAAAGATGCTAAGGTAATTCAATGGGTAAAAGATAATCTTTTCTGAAAGACCTCAATGTGAGACAGGAATCCATCAAAATTCTAGAGGAGAACATAGGCAACAACTTCTATGACATCGGCCAGAGCAACCTTTTTATGACACATCTCCAAAGGCAAGAGAAATAAAAGATAAAATGAACTTATGGGACTTTATCAGGATAAAGAGCTTCTGCACAGCCAAGGAAACAGTCAAAAAAACTAAGAGACAGCCCACGGAATGGGAGAATATATTTGCAAAGGACACCACAGATAAAGGACTGGTATCCAAGATCTACAAAGAACTTCTCAAACTCAATACACGAGAAACAAATAAACAAATCATAAAATGGGCAGAAGATATGAACAGACACTTTTCCAATGAAGACATACAAATGGCTAACAGACACATGAAAAAATGTTCAAAATCATTAGCCATCAGGGAAATTCAAATCAAAACCACACTGAGATACCACCTTACGCCAGTTAGAATGGCAAAGATAGACAAGGCAAGAAACAACAATTGTTGGAGAGGATGTGGAGAAAGGGGATCCCTCCTACATTGTTGGTGGGAATGCAAGTTGGTACAGCCACTCTGGAAAACAGTGTGGAGGTCCCTTAAAAAGTTAAAAATTGAACTACCCTATGACCCAGCCATTGCACTACTGGGTGTTTACCCCAAAGATACAGACGTAGTAAAGAGAAGGGCCATATGCACCCCAATGTTCATAGCTGCATTGTCCACAATAGCCAAATCATGGAAGGAGCCGAGATGCCCTTCAACAGATGACTGGATTAAGAAGCTGTGGTCCATATATACAATGGAATATTACTCAGCTATCAGAAAGAACGAATTCTCAACATTTGCTGCAACATGGACGGCACTGGAGGAGATAATGCTAAGTGAAATAAGTCAAGCAGAGAAAGACAATTATCATATGATTTCTCTCATCTATGGAACATAAGAACTAGGATGATCGGTAGGGGAAGAAAGGGATAAAGAAAAGGGGGGTAATCAGAAGGGGGAATGAAACATGAGAGACTATGGACTATGAGAAACAAACTGAAGACTTCAGAGGGGAGGGGGTGGGGGAATGGGATAGACTGGTGATGGGTAGTAAGGAGGGCACGTATTGCATGGTGCACTGGGTGTTATACGCAACTAATGAAGCATCAAACTTTACATCGGAATCTGGGGATGTACTGTATGGTGATTAACATAATATAAAAAAAAAAGATAATCTTTTCAACAAAGGGTACTAGAACAATCGGACATCCACAATGAAAATCAAATGGACCTTGACCCTTACTTCACACCATAAGCAAACATTAACTTGAAAGGGATCATAGATCTAAATGTGAAAGCTAAAACTATAAAAATTCTAGAGGAAAATAGGGGGAAAATCTCTTGGGTCAGGCAAAGATTTTTAGATAAGTAATGCAAAACACAAACCATAAAGGAAAAAATTCATATACTGGATATAATAAAAAAACAAACTGCTCTTTAAAATACGCCGTCAAGAAAATGAAAAAATAAGCCACAGATTGGAGAAAACACTTGAAAACATATATCCAGAGTGTCAACCTGTATTCAGACTGTAAGAGGACTCTACCAGCTCAATAATGAAGAAAGAAACAACTCGGTAAAAATAGGAAGGTGGAACAAAAAGATTTGAACATACACTTCACCAAAGAAAACATGGAAATGCCAATCAGCACATGAAAAGATGCTCAACGTCATCAGATATTAGAGAAATGCAAATTGAAACCACATTGAAATACAACCACACACCCACTAGAATAGCTGAATTAAAAGACAGACCTCACCAAGTGTTGGTGAGCATGCAGAAGAACTGGAATTCTCATCCATTGCTGGTGGGGCTGCAAAGTGGTAAAATCATTGTAGAGAACAGTTTGGTATTTTTAAAAAAGATTTTATATTTATTTATTTATTTAGAGAAAGCATGGTTGGGGGGAGGGGCAGAGGGAGAGAAAGCATCCCAAGCAGACTCTGCGCTGAGCGTGTAACCCAGTGCGGGGCTCAATCCCATGACCCTGAGCTCATGACCTGAGCCCAGATCAAGAGTTGGACACTTAACGACTGAGCCACCCAGGCACCCCAGTTTAGTATTTTTTTTTAAATAAATTTAAACATAAACTTGCCATCTGACCTAGTGATTCCACTCCTAGATATTTACTCAAGAGAAAAGAAAACATGTTCATACAAAGATGTTCATGAATATTCATAGATGTTCTATTCATGTTAGCCACTAAAAGTGATCCAAATGTCAATCAGCTAGTCAAGGGACAAATTGTGGCATATCCATATAATGGAATACCACCAGCAATAAAGAAGAAACAAACTATTTCCATCTACCAACACGGATTAATCTCAAAAACATCAGGCCAAGTGAATGAAGCCACACACAAAGTAGTATATATTTATGATTACACATTTATGTGACATTTGAGAAAAGCACAAAAAAATGAATCTGGGGTTGTCAGGGGCTGGGGTGTGGACAGAGGACTGATTGTGGGGAGATGGAAATACTGTGTATTTTGATTGCAGTTGTAGCTACACAGCGGTGTATTTGTCAAAGCTCATCAAACTTCACGTTCTAGAAAAGTGAAGTTTATTGTGTGTAAATTCTAGTTCACTAAATCTGATTTTTTTAAAGAAAAGGAGACGCCTGGCTGGCTCAGTCAGTAGAGCATGTGACGCTTGATCTCAGGGTTGTGAGTCTGAGCCCCATGTTGGGTGTAGAGTTTATTTAAAAAATAAATAAAAATAAAAATAAATTAAAAAAGAAAAAAAAAGTATCAGCTCATGCTACTAGCACTGCCCACTGCCACTTACTGAAAAGGACACAATGGATTTTCACTGCACGCAGAATAAAATTCAGAGCGCTGCCTGTGATCTGTAGGCCCTAGAACCACTCTTGTCCTTGCTCATCCCACTCCCACCATGATGCTCTTGTTTTGGTTCCTCAAACTCACTGAGCTCTTCCCTCTACCTAAAACAAGCCTTCAGTTTGCCTGACTGGCTCTTCCTCGGGGACCCTGCCTGACTGCCCTATCCAAAGCAACTCCCTCTTTCCACCCTGATTCATTGGTTTTCCTTCCATTGATGAGTAATGATTCTGCTTACTTACTTTTACCTGCTTACTGCCTGTCTTCCTTTTAGAATTTGAACTCCATGAAGACAGGAATCACATCTGTTTTGTTCACTAGAGTCTGATCAGGTATTTTCACCAGATTTGGTCAGAATACCCAGCACCCAGCCTGGGCCTGGCACATAGGAGGCCTTCATAATCTTTTTTTTTTTTTTTTAATACAAGTGTGTTTAATTGTTACTTCAAAAGCTTAATTTTTGCGTTCCAAAAATGAACTCTGGCATCAGTTCAACCCATTAGGAAGTTACTCCTTTGACTGGAAGATGAGCAGTATAACCCATCAAAATGGTAGGAGATACAGAGAGAGAGAGAAGAGAGAGAGAGAGAAGAGAGAAGAAACATAGTCAATTATTCTCTTACTCCATACCAGATTACTAGTCTAAAGCCAGTCAATGTAATTCCACCACCCTTGACTGGGATTGGGTCCAGGAGTAGACGTATGACCAAATTATGGCTAATAGGACAGAGAAAACCTACTGGAGATGTGAAAGCTGAGTGGTTGGGCGGTCTCGGGACCTGGAAGTGTCTCCCAGCTCTCCGCCATGGTTCTCCAACCTGAGCCCATCAGAATCAGTTATGGAGCTTGGAAAAATAGAGGATCTTAGGTCCCATTGCCAGAGTTCCTGGTCCAGCAGGTCTGGGATAAGTCCAGACAATCTACATTTTTGTTAACAAGTTCTGAGGTGCTATTCAGCATGCTGCTATTCTGAAGAATCAAATTGGATGGCTTAAAAGCAAGCTTTAGGAGCCCATGCTTTCTGTTTCCCAGAATGCTATTGGGCTGGCTGAGATGTTGGCCGGGCGAATTGGCTGAAAGGTATGTACTCTGAGGATGGCATTGTTGAACTGAACCCACCAGTTCTGGAGCCTATGCTCACTGAGGACTTCCTTTGATGTAAGGTAATAAATTTTATTTTTATTCCTTTTTTTCGGAAAAAAAAATAACACAGATACAGAGAAACCTCACAAAGCTAATACTTAGCCTAATGAGCTATTCCGGGGTGAACATCCTTGCAACTACCATGCTGTTCAAGAAATAGAAGCATGGACACCTCTCAATCTCCATGCACCTAGCTTCAATCATTTAATTTTTTTTCATGCTACGGAGTTGTTGTTGTTTTTTTTCCCTAAGCTAGTGAGTTTTTCTGTTACTTGCACACCAATTTACCCTAGCAGAGATATCCTAGGGATAATACTGATTGCTTCGAATATTTTTGGAGAAGGGATTGATTAGAAGCAAGTCCTTAGCAAAACAAATGACGTGGATTTTCTTATAAAATCTGGATTTTTATCAAGCATGTACATTGATTAGCAAAATAAAGTCTAGACACAAGTAAGTGATTGCATAGTGAAGTCTAACTAAGAGACGTGTAGTTTGAGACACTCGAAAGAGGCCCCCAGGGAAGGGACCACCACAGAATATGGAGGATCCAAACTGGAATCCTGGAGAAAGATGAACTTCTTGTTGATATTAACTCCTGTTTTCTGGCTTCTTGGAGTTGGTTCTATGTTACCCATTTTCACTCCATATGGTGGATTCAGTAATCCTTAGCTCATTTTTTTAATGGCATTTCCACAATGTCTTAAGTGAAAGATTTCTAGATAGATTTTAAATGAAGGAATTGAGTAGACCCTACCTAACTACGCCAGGTTAGACAAAGCAAAATTATCCATCATACAATATGCTCTTCAAATACAACTTACTTCCACCTGGGTGTGACCTTCATCGCAAATACAGTGGTAAATTGTCCTTCAAAATCTTTTGTGGAAAAGTTTCATAAAAGGTTAAATGTGGAATTATCATATGCCCCAGCAATTCCACTCCTGGGTATATGCCCAACAAAACTGAAAGCATAAGTCCACACAAATGCTTGTATATAAATGTGCACAGCAGCATGACTTGTAATAGCCAACAAGTGCCCATCAACGGACAATAACCCAATAACTACAACCCAAATGCCCATCAATTGACAAGTAGACCAACTAGGGGTGGTATAATCATACAAGGGAATATTATTCCGCAATAAAAAGAAATGAAGTATTTTTTTTAAGATTTTATTTCTAAGTGATCTTTACACCCAACATGGGGCTCGAACTCACAGCCCTGAGATCAAGAGTCCCACACTCTACTGACTGAGCCAGCCAGGTGCCCCAGGAATGAAGAAGTATTGATACAAGCTATAGCGTGAATGAGTCTTGAAAATACTATGATGAGTGAAAGAAGCCAGTCACAGAAGGCCACATATTGTATGTTTCCATTTATAGGAAATGTCCAGAATAGACAAATCGACTGAGACAGAAAGACTGATGGTTGCCTATGACTGAGAGAAGGAAGTTGGGGAGAAATGGAGAGTACCGCTAATGAGTAGGGTGTTTCTTTTTGGGGTGAGAAAAATGTTCTAAAATTGATTGTGGTAATAGTTGCATAACTGTGAATATACCAGACGGCATTGGGTTGTGCACTTGAAGTGGGTGAATTGTATGGAATGTGAATTCTATCTCAATAAAGTAGTTACATTGTGTGTGTGTGTGTGTGTGTGTGTGTGTGTGTGTGTGTGTGTGTGACGAACGAATGAATGGATATGCTCCTTCTTAGCATGTCCTCTTAGGGAAGACAAATCAGGGAAGACACACCCATGGGCTGGTCTCTGGGCTGGTGTGTCTGGACTGAACTCTATTTTGGAAAGGCACAAGTGATGCAGGCAACTCATACATTTGTGTGCAGGCCCTGCCCCCTTGGGGATCCTATTCCCATGGAGGCCCCAGGGGTGCCGTGGAAGACCTCACGGGAACGGTGTCCTGGAGGGCCAGACAGGGTGGGCTCCTGGCAATTTTCTCTGCAGTTCTCTGCAGCTAGAGCAAAGCATTCTCTTAGTCACCTGGGCTCTGTCACCGCACCCGGGTAATTACCCTCCTTAGCCCCTCTGTGTCATCTGCCCATGTGGATAATTAAACTGAACTTGGGGCTGATGACTGGAGCTGCATTGCGTCACATCGGCTTTGGCCCCAGTGCAGACTGGGAGAACTAGATCCTCCAGACGCCTGGGGTGAGTGGAAAGCCAGGGCAGCTAGCACTGGGAGGAGGGGGCGGTGGCTGCACAGGAGGGCTCTCTGGCCTTCCACACTTCTCACGCCAAAACTGGGACCCAGAGCAGATGGGGCCATGCTGGTTCCAGCCAGGGCTGAGGCTAGCTGACTGGTTAACCTTGTGGTTTGCCTTGAAGCTTTAATCTTGGTATACCAGGGCCTGTGGTTTGGTGTTGAACCAAAGCAGCCTTGGGCAGTCTGCAGACTCCAAGGTGTGGGCTGAGGCCTGGGAGGGAAGGCCAGGTACAGGAAGCAGGTCTTTTGAGTCCTGGCTTCTCAAAGACTCTACCACAAGGTGTCAGAGGGTTACCCCAGACTCAGAAGTTTAAATGAATGATTCAGAAAAGAGGCTTTCTGAGGTTCTTTCTAGCTCTGATGTTCTGTAAGTCTGATGGTGAACATCTACTGAGCTCTGAGCCCATGCAGTGGCTCTGCACATGTCATCCTGGTTCATCCTCCGCTGGCCCTGTGGGTGGGTGCTCCTCACAGTGATGTGTTTTGTGATGGGGATATCAGTGGGAGCAATTCAGCTATTCAGTAATTCCTGACTGGCACATCGTAGAGATTCGACAAAGACTTGCTGACTGACTAACTGATTGCTTGGACTTGTATTAGACGTTGTGAGGGGGATGCAGAAAAGTTATATCAATTGATTAGTGAGTATTTACTGAGTGCACATTATGGACAAAGTATTGGCCAATCTTGGAAGGGAGACCAGACTTTTTTGGATTTCTAGATGTTGGCAATGAGTTCAGATAAAAGTCATACTGTCCAGATTGAATGAAATACGTTGGGAAATAGTAAGAAATATGTATCTTGGTCTCGGCCCCAATTTCTGACATAGGGCTCCTGAAACCCTTGTAAATAGGGGTGCTAGGAGAATCTTTTGTTCTGATACTTAGTCTTTGACCCTGGTTCCTGACACAGGGCTTCTCAGACCCTTGAAATTTCCTGGGTGATAAGAATGTCTTTTGTTCTAATGAGGCAATTCTGGATGGGCTCCTGGATGGGGGCTGGTTGCCAGAAAGGCCAAGCTATGATTAGAACACGTCTGCTATTCTCTAGGGAGAGGCTGGAAATGGAGGTATTAATTGATTGCGCCTTAAATCCCAATTGCATGGGGTTCAGGGAACTTCCAGCTTGGTGAGCACATCCACATGCTGGGAGGCTGAGGTGCCCCAACTCCATAAGGACGGAAGCTTCTGTGCTTAGTTCCCCCCTCCTAGACTCGCCCTATGTATCTCTTCATCTGGCTGTTCATCTCTATCCGTTTCCGCATCCTTTCATAAACTGGCAAACGTAAGTGTTATCCCTGAGTTCTGTGAGCCATTTTAGCAAATAATTCAATCTGAGGGGAAGGAGGTCACAGGAACCTCCAATATGCAGCCACATTGGACAGAAGCTGTGTGTAACCTGGAGACCCGCTACTTCTGATCGGCAGCTGAAGCTGGGGGTGGGGGCTTCTGGTGGGACCGAGCCTTCAACCTGTGGGATGTGTTGCTACCTCCAGGTAGCTAGCATCAGAATCGAGTTAAATTGTAGCACACCCAGCTGGTGTCACAGAATTGCTTGGTGTGTGTGAGGGGAGAAACCCACACATCTGGTGTCAGAGGGTTATGAGTGTGGTGGTTATAAGTTATAAGGATTAAAACTCCATGGGACAATAATGGGACATTACAACCTGTGCGATGGGTATTATTATAACCTCTCTTTTACAGATGAAGGAACAGATTCAGATAGTACATTTGTAAGTAATATCATCAGATTTCCAGCCTAGGCTGTTATCTTTTTTTTTCTCAACCATAGTCTACATTCTTTTTTTTTTTTTTAAGATTTATTTATTTATTTGAGAGAGAGAAAGTGAGAACGGGGCAGGGGTGGGGGTAAGGGGAGAGGGAGAGAGAGAGAGAATCCCAAGCAGACTCCACGCTGAGTGTGGAGCCCAACGTGGGGCTCAATCTCACGACCCTGGGATCACAACCTGACCCTAAACTGAGAATTGGACACTTAACCAAGTGTAACACCCAGGCACGCCATTCTACTCTGCATTCTTAACATGATGTTATATTGCTTTATAGATAAGGAAGCTAGCTTAGAACAGAAAACCAACCGTAGAGAACATTGCAAACTTGTTTATACAAAGATTTGTCAAGTAACACTCTCCAAGAATCTCTTAGAGAACAGACCTAATTAAAACTTCATGAATTTTCTGGAAGACTGAATGACCAGTAAGACTTCTATGAAGTTGGCACTGAATGGGGAGACTGTATGGGGGAGCACCGAGTAGCATTAAAAGTAGTTCCAGAAGGTCAAACAGATTGGATTCAAACCCCATTTCCAGCACTTACTAGCTATGTGGTCTTAGGCAAATTATCCTTTTTGAGACCCGATTGCTTCCTCCTCTGTAAAATGGGAATAAAAATATCTATTCGTAAGGTTGGTGTGGCAATTAACTAAGATGCTGCACGTAAAGAAGTTTCAATATACATTAGCTGTTCTTTTCTGGTAGCAAAGCCCTAAGATGAGGAGGATGAGGGTAGAGGGGAAGGTCCACGAGGACATTACAATGTTGAGCTTCTCCTGCTCTATTTTAGTGGCCTTAGCAGTCCTTGGAACATGACAGACGCACAGTAAATAAATGCTTGCACATTATAAAAATGAAGCAGGATTTTAGGGGCTGAGTGAGTGGGCTTTGATTTGTTAAATGGAAGGGAACACATCCCAGCAAAATGATCCATGCACTAACCTTAAGTAGTGGGCCTGAGTCTTCTTTTTTACTCGAGAAAGGGATCTAGGAGTTACTCCAGTTTGGAATGCAGTTTTCTTCTGGGTGGTCCAAAGGGCAGTCACAGCCCAAAGGCTAGTGGAATCTGGGTGTTTTCAGGGATGATTCTGGAGATCCTCTGGAAACCTTATCCTGCCCTACCTCAGTGTTTCTGTGATTAGAGGGGCATTAACAGGAACTACCAGGAACATCAGGACAAATTATATGTTGCTCATAGTTACTAAGGGCCTCTCAGGCTGTTTGGGATGGACCATTAACGTTCTGAAGTGGGGTCTTGGAGGCCCTTCAGCCGCAGCCAGTCTCCGCCAGGCCACTACCGGGACTTGGAGCCTCTCTGGGCTTTCCTGAGACTGTTGACCTATTCCTCCTACCTTGGATATCCCAAGGGCTAGATGATAGATGAGATAAAGAGAAAGCACTTTGCAAATGTGATTATTCAAAGTCTTAACATCCGTATGCATAGGAAAAACCCCATATTCCTTTAGATTAATTTGCTCTAAACTGAGAAGTCTTTTGAGAGCCAAAAAGCAGAAAAGCTCATGTTTTCTTTCTAAACTTTGAATCGCCTGTAGGAGAAATGGAATAATGCAGCCACCTGCTCAGAGAGCTGAAGTTTCTCATGTTAACTAGGTTTAAAGTCTGGATAACTTTGTATCTTTTTTAATGATTCACGTTTGAAAAGCAAAAAAAATTCAAAATACATAAATTTCCCTTTCACTGAGCAGACAATATAAACGCCTATCTCTCGGTGACAGTTGGCAAAACACAATGTGATTAATCTGGGGACCTGCCAGCGTTTACCTTCAGTGACTTCCCACTTTTCATCTGCTTTGATAAAAACACATCTGGAACAGCTGAAAAAAAAATTAAGCTAGGAAAAGAATTGCATCAAAATATTTTTTTAAAAATACCCTGGGTTGTAAAGAATGCGAAGGCTCTAACAAGAATGCACAAACTTAACACGTTCCACTTTATTATTAAAACAGCGTATTGATATTCAAGAACATTTAAAAGTATAATGGTAACAGCAGAGAAAGGTGGTGGCTGAAAGCGGGGCTTTGAGCATTAGTTCTATCCCTCATAAGCCGTTGCCACCGGGGAGCTTATTTCTTTGAGTCTTTGCTGCTTTGTTGCAAAAAGGGAGAGTAATACTAACTGCGTGCAACTGTGTTCTGAGGATAAAGTGAAATAATACCTGTCTGTTTCAAGTGCTTTGCAAAATGTGAGTTTTCATTTCCTGGTGCCTTTGTTATTTTTCACCATGAATATATGTATATAATTTCTACTCAAAATTTTCATTTATTGCCCACTGCAGGTGTTTTTGCTTTCTGCCTGGTTTCTGATCGTTTTTCTGCTCCTGTTGGTCTGGACAACATTTGAGGGTATTTTCATCCTTCTCAAACTGTGACCCTGTTTCTGTCAGATCCTCAGTTTTTCTGCTCTTCCACCAGGAGATCTAAACCACCTGATTACCTGTCTTGGCTTTCTTTTCTTGTGCCAGATCCCTCTACTTAGAGATTACTAGGCTCCTTGGACTTGAAAGGGACCTCACTTTCTAAAGATGAGAAAGCGGAGCTCTGGGGGCCTGGGGAAGAAGTTGCTTAGAAGTCAGAGAGCTGCAACAGAAGCTCAGCCCTGAGTCTTAGCCCCGGGCTTTCTCCTCCAAGCTGCCAGGGAAGGACCCTTCTGTTTGGGCTTTGGATTCAAACAACACATCTTAATCCTCTCCACACCTGCTCAGAGCACTATTTGTTGTTCAGCCAAACTTAGAAATTATAGTCATGTCATAATGGGGACTTATTTATCGGTGGGCACTATGTACCAGGTCCTGTGCCGAATGTTTTAAACAAACGATGTCACTGAATGGACATAAATACTTTATTTGAGAGGAACAATTATCCCCATTTTATGGATGAGGAAGCTGGGGTGCTGAGACAGTAACTTGCCCAAAGACGTATCCTAAGGTATGTACCTGGAAGAGCTGTGCATCCATGACTATCTGATCTCAAAGTCCACTCCACAGACCACTGCACACTCACTGCTCTGAATGTTCCTTTCCTTCCAGGCCTATCAAGCTCGCCGTGACAGCCCCAGAATGCCAGGCTGTCTTACTGCTTGTCTCTCTAGAACCTTCTGGAATCTCACCCCCTCCTGCAGAAAGCCTTCTCAGATGGATTGGAGGGGGGGGGTGAAGACATTCCTGTCTGAATGTGGGAGTCCTGCTCCCTGTAGTGTGCTTCTGGTTCATCCTCACTCTGTGAATGTTTGACTCCAGCTGTGTGCAGGTGGGCTCGTGTTTGCCTCTGCGGGGCTCAAGCCCCACATGGCTGTCGGGATTGCTGGTCTGTCTGCAGCAGCTCCAGTTCTGTGGAAATAGGAGCAACCCAATGGGTAGTTCCAGTGAACGACTGGTTGGTTTTATCTGAAGGAGGAGCCCATGTAAATATGGCTATGGGGCCCTGGCTCTGAGCCCACACTTCAGAGGGCACCCAGTGTCTGTGGGGCTGGTCGTGGAGAAATCCACGGGGGTGAGGGGACTTGAAATCACCTCACGCCAGGATCAAGTGAAGAAGGGGGTGTGTTCAGGTGGAAGAGAGCAGTCTCTCCGGCTCACCAAACTGTCACCCTCAGTGAGAGAAGGCAGTCACAAGGAAGTGGGATTTGACGTTTGCAGACGTTCCCCAAGGAGGGGAACTGGGAACTACAGAGAAAGGGGTGTGGGTGAATCATGAGGAAGACCAGCTGTGTCAAATTCTTCTTTGGAAGCAGGTGGCATCTAAATAGTCAGAGTTGTTCCCAGATGGTGTTATTTCCCACTCCTGGGAACCATCTTGGTACAGCTGGGCAGCTACCTGGTCGGGGTGTCCCAGGGGGGCCACCCACGAGGACTCCGCCACAGCACTGGCCTGGGAGACCCTGGGGGGCAGGGTCCAGTGCCCACTGCCCACTGTTCGGCGGTGGGGAAGGGAGGGACTAGCGTGTGCTGAGGGTGCTGGTGGTTCTGCCAGAGACTTCTAACCTAGTTTATCCGAACTAATCATGGATTTTTGATGATGCCAGGAGCACAATGACAATTACAGGGAGAAGGGCAGGGCTTCGTTCCTCTCTGTCCCCTGCTGCTTCCCAACAAGACACAAAGGGGCAGTAAAGCCCACAACTAAGAGAAACACTGGCTCCTGGGTTTCTGGTTCTAGACTCTCTGAGGTGCAGACCCTGCTGCGGGGTCATCAGGGGTCCTCTGGCCAACCTCAGGCTTCCCGCCCCTGTTTATTTTCTGGCTTCCCTCCTGGCTGTGCCTGTCGTTCCTCCATCTCCTGTCCCCATTACCCAGAGGAGAGGCCCAGTATCTGCTGGAAATAGGGAGCCACAGAGTTGCTTCACCAGCAGAGGCCCCTGTAAGCCTTTCTTAGGGTTGGCTGGGAGGCCAGCTGGGGACCAGGGACTTGGTTTAGTCTTATGGGCAGTTTCTCTTGGCTTGAAAAAAAATACCTCCCCCTTGCCTGGCCTCCCTTTACAGTCTCCAGGAGCACGTTGACAGAGGTCTGGTGTGGGTCCGGGCCAGTGGCTGGAGTACTCTGAGCTCAGAGAGGGGCACAATGACAAGGGGCTGGGGGGCGGGGGAATGGGATCTGGCTCAGGGCCTTTCTCCTGCTGACTCCTCCTTGAGGGTGGGTTCAGTGTCTCCTCTCTGCCCTGCCTGGCCTCTGAGCATGGGGTCTATGTCTGGCCCCCTCAGGCCCAGAGGGAAGGCCCTCTGGTGTGCTCTGAGTGATGGGGCAGCTCAGAAGTGGGGTGCAAAGGGGAGAAAGGGTCCTCAGGGATTCCACGGAGGGAGCTCAGGAGGTGATCTGGGAGTGATTACAAGGTGGTGGGAATGGAATGTGCAAGAACCCCATTTCCATCTGGAGCCCCAGGAAGGAGTTTGGTGGTGGCAGCTGGAGCAGTCATGACAGCAGAGAGTTGGGACTTCAGTCTCAAAATAAGAGTGAGGTTTCTGTCACTCCTGGCTCCCTTCCTCTGGCTGCCTTGAGGCCTGTGCTCGTTTGCATGGCAAATGTATTTTTTATGTAAAATTCCACCTCAGATGGAAATAAGCAGGAAGTGGGAAGTGAATGGGTATGAATGGGCCTGGTGGCCCGCCTGAGGTCCCCACTGGGGATCGGTAAAAGGGTAAATCGACTCCTGGGCCTAGGGTGCTGCTGGTAGCCTCTGGGTTGGGGGGTAGTCGTGGGCCAGGGAGCTAGAGGGAAGGGGCAAGGATGGTGTGGACAGGGGTCTCCTTCCTTCCGAGGAGGCAGGAGAAGGCAGAGCCTGGCCAAGTTCGGGTGCCAAAGTCAAGGGCAGGGGCAGGCCTCCAAGGCCAGCTCTATTGGGGGAAGAGTCCAGGTCTTACGCCACTCTTGCCCCTTCCCTCCAGAAATAAAACTATCAGCAGAGAACTTGATTCCTCAGTGTTTCACCCCTGCCCCAGCCTGAACACATATGCTGAGTTCTTCTAATGCAGGCTCCCTGCCTTTCTGTTCCTTGCTGCCCCTCGTCCAATAGCTGCTATGGGGCCTGGTGCCGAGCAGCCAATGCTTGCTGAACTGAACCGAGGATGGCGGGATTCCATATGGGTCAATGGCTTGAGCAGCAAGGACGCTGGGACAGGCCAACTTGTGTCTCTGATGAAACACCAAGAAAGAAAACTGAGATTTCTTCAGGGCCTACCTGGTGCTGGACATATTCTCTGGTCTGATGTGTCATCGCCTCTTCCCAGATGTTCAATCTGAAGACCTCCAAGTTCGTGGAGCTGGCCTTCACCTCCGAGTCGGGGTTTTCATCTGCTTCCATTGGCCCAGAACCCCAAGTCTGAGTTCTTCCCAGAGGCTGTTGGGACCTTCGGGGAAAAAAATTGGAGGGTGATCCTGGGAGGCCAGTGGTCTGCCTGGGGGATGGAGTGACAAATGCCAAGGCTGAGCAACAGCCTCGTAGCTCTTTCCGGTGCCCGGGGTGGGAGCTGGGCGCTCCCTCGGAGAAAGCGAAGAGGAGACATCTCCTCAGGACTGGATGACCATGTGGGAGTGGTCCCTCTGCCATGGCAGGCTGGTCAAGACAGCAGGAAGGGGATGCGGCCTGCGGCTAAGTTCTGCTCTCTTGGAGAGCCAGGAACGTGACATCGAAAATAACTCAAGATTGGAGTTACCTGGGTCCTCCGAAAGTTCTCTCCTCCATCCCTCTGCCTCGGGATTAGGTTTCCCTCAAGACACCTGAAGCTGGAGCTGACGGCTTCTATTCTGAGCTAGAAGTTTCTGTTTTCTTGCATATAAATGGGGAGAATAGTGGTCACTTCCCTTAAGTCTTTGCTCAAAGGTCACCCCAGTGAAGTGCTGCTTGACCTCCTTGTTTCAGACTGTATGTCTGCTCCCAGCCCTCTTGCTCCCCTTGCCTGCTTTTTCTCGATATCACTTCTTGTTTTCTTATATACTGTTCTATTATATCTATCTATCTATCTATCTATCTATCTATCTATCTATCATCTATCTATCTATCTATCTATCTATCTATCTATCTATCATCACTTACCTGTTTATTTTTGTCTGCCCTGACTCTATCCCAATGCTAGTGCCATGGGGCAGGGTATCTGCCTGCTCTGTTGCCCGTGTCCCCAGCACCTAGAGCAGCGCCAGGCACATCAGAAGCACTGGAGTGTTTGTTGGTGAATGAGTGAAGGACAGAGGAACAGCATCGTTGTGGAGATTACACGCAGTGCTGTATGTAAAGCATTTGGCAGAAGACCCAGCACCTTATCCCTGCTGCTGCTGTTTCCTGTGACGTGTGCGATCGCTCAGGCTCTCGGGCTGGCTCTCCATCCATAAAATGAGAGGACCAAAGCACTAGATGGTCTCTGGGCTTCCTTCAACCTGTAAAAAATACACCGTTCTATGGCCTCCATGCCCCCAAATGCTCAGTCACGCAAATTCATCCTGAAGCTCACCTGAAATGCCTCAGTAGCGGCTCTGCTGGGTTTGGGGGTGCTAAGCACCCCGAGACAGGCAGCTCTTCCTCTGTTTCTTTCGACTCTGAGGATCAGAATGGGGCATAGCTAGGGGACTATGAGTCAGCTCACAATTTCTTAGAATGGTTTCCATTCAGATACTTCTATGTTTTATTTTAATTGGCTTTTGATGTGTTGTTGTTTCATAACGTTTTATTGTTTTCTGTAGAGGAAATTCATTATGGGTATAATTAGAGGTTGTTTGATTTTAATTTCTTTGGTAAGAGTTTTCATAGAAATAGAGTTCAGAAAATGGAAATTTTGCCGTGTGCCTTGATTTGGGATTTGTACACGTGGTCTTTGGAGATGAAGGTTGACACCGTCCTGCCCTGGGTGGGGCTCTGGTCCCTGGCCTTGGGCGTTCCTTTTAGGAACAGGGTCTTGCCTCAGGGGGCCCGGGAACTTCTGTTTTAGGCGTTCAGGTTGACAGGCCTAAGACTGTCTTCACAGGGCCTGCACTTCTTCTCTCAGAATGCCCCTCTGAATGAAGCATTCCGGAACCCCTCATTTCCTCATAGCTGACTCTGTGGGGGCAGTTTCAGGCATAAAGGTAGCTTCACACTCCCAGTATTTGGTATTTGGTATTCGCTGAGTAACAGGGATGGCCTCGGAGGAGGGAAGAGGGACAGGTCTGGCTAGTTCTGTGGTGTTGTTTATACTTGAGATTACCTCACACGTCCCAACCCGCTTCCCCGCCCCATCTGGTGGGGGCTGGCCCTCATCCTTCCAGCCCCTTTTTCCCCACATGCCGGGGAAGATAGGGGCCAACATGGATCTTCCTGTGGACATCAGCTGAGCCTGGAAGCTTCACTTCTCAGGAGACCATGGAAAGGGACAGCAGCCAGGTGAGTGGCCATGGGCCTCAGGCCAGATTCTCAGTGCCGGGGAAGCAGGGATAGGGCTGGGAGAGAGGTGGGGCACAGCCACCAGTATGCCTCAGGTTTTGGGGGAAATCGAATATGCCTTTTCTCATTTGAAGCTCTTTGGGATTGAGATTGCTTGGCCCCCTTTTTATCCCAGTTTCTAAGAGGGGTGCCTGGGAGGAGCTGATGGGATTTGGGATCTGGTCAGGAAGCACCACAGGGCTGTGCCTGAGTTTTGGGTGCCTGCTCTGTGGCCTGTGAGCACCCTGGCTGTTAGATCATCACTTCTGCTGGCTTGAGAAATCACTGAAACTTGGCATTCCAACTGGCCTTCAAGGTTATCTTGGCTAACCCCCTAGACTCATAAACCATCTTAGAAAATGTGACTTTCTATATGTGTAAGATCTTCAAGGGGATTTTCCCATCTCCTTTGGTCACTTATTTTCAGGCTTTATAATATTCATGCTTGGAAAGTGCTTCCTTATGTCTAACCATAATTCCTTCTGCCATAACTCAGGTTTTTTCCCCCCTCCTCTTTCTTTCCTCCTCTTCTGTTCTTGGTGGTGGCAGAGAGCAGCTAGAATGTCCTCTGTGGAAAAGCCAATTATACATGTGAAGGCTTCCAAAGATTTTGTTCAATTGTGCCTCAGCTTTCTTTTCTTGAGGGACATTCTTCTTGTGCTCTGACTTCTTAGGTCTTGCTTTCTACTTCTCTCTGCCGCCTTTTATTCTTTACCGAAGTAGTGGAATCAGAGACTCTGGGAAGGATGGGGCAGCTCTGGGTTTGAGAAGGATCAGCTAAGTCTATGTTCTGGCTTATAGGAGGCTTGTGGTCCATTCTGAACCCCAGATACGTTTCTGCCACTTTTACCATCATCTTTCCCGCCATTCTTCAAGCCCCCTCTTGACTGTTCTTTCTCAGGCTTCCCTCCTGACCTCTGCACTGTTCTCCTCGGTTCCTGTCTCCACCTCCCCAGGATCATTTGATCCTAGGCCCCTGGGCTCATTGGAGCCTCTGGTGAGCAGTAAGGGCAATGCATGGGGCAGAATGGAGTTTTGTCTGTGGTGTGGAGAAGGTGAACCCACAGTCACAGCCATCTGGTGTGTTTGTTGGTGACTTTCTGGGAACCTAAACTTGATGATCTCTAAATAGAGAGAAGGGCTGATTTGTCTTGAAGGATGGTAGGGCCAGTCCCTGGTCAGGGTGATGGAGGTGACACCTGCCTATGATGGTTATCTTTCCAGAGTTAGGGACCAACATGGAAGGTCACTGGAGGGGCAGAGTGGAGAGCAGACTTTTCATTCCTGATTGAAGAAGTGTTCAGTGGTGTGCTAGGTGCCATGTTCGTCCTCGGAGGCCATCCTAACTTACTTTGGAGTGAAGAACTGAACCACCACTTCCTTATTTAACGTTCTTAAATTCACCCCCTTGTTTAAGGTAGAACGTCTAAGATAGTGAGCCTAGGGTGGGGGCAGGGAGAGCTGCCTGGGGCTCTGAATTTTACCTGCAGCAGATTTCTTCAGGTCAGTTAGACCGAAGAGGAGCAGACTGGGAGAAACTGGTTGTCTATGGCCGTGCCTTCTCTCCCAGGCAGAGAGATGCACACTGTGGTTTTGGTCCTTCGGCTCCATAAAGTAGTGAGGAAGATGGTGGCCAAGGGACGGAAGCCCGAGGAAGCTCCTGTGCGAGCTGGTTGGGTTTTCAGGTGGGACCTTGGATGGGAGGTGCAGAAAGTTCTCAGCTTCTCAGTCTTCAAAAGAAGCTGCATGATGTGGACAGAGCCCTGACCAAGTTCCAGATCAGCTGTGACTTTGGGCAAATCAACCTTGTTCTACCTCAGTTTCTTCATCTGTAAAATGGAATAAAGATAGTGTGTACTTCAAGGAGTCTTAGAATAGTGACTTTCACATAACAGGACTTTTTAAATAGCATTTGGCAGAGAGAAAGAGATACACTCAGAGAGTATTCAGATTACCCTCCTACTCCTCCTATCACCATCGTCTAGGATCTAGTTCTGGCTCCTCTAACACTGTGGACAAATCTCTCCGTGCCTCAGTGTTTCCACCTACCAAAAACGAGGGCTGGACAAATTGCTTCCCCTGCCCCCAGACCCCTTTCTGGTTCCACGACAGTCTTTGGAATTACACGGAATGGGATTACAGGTGTGCCACACTGGATATGTGCTTTTGCTCTTGAACAATAGTGTGTGTTTTGTGTTTTTTTCAAAAGGTATCACATTCTTAATGCTTCCAGAAGTGCCATGTTTACTAAGGAAAGACTGAACAGACCCTCTGCTAAAGCAGCAATCCATTGTAGACCAGGTCTTCTTGTGACAGAGCCGGTTCGCAATCAGTCCAACACCACAGATGTCCTGGATCTGAGAGTGGCTGGCGGTCCCAGGGCTGGTTCAGGGTGAGGTGCCCTCCCCTGAGGGGGCTAGGCAGGTTCCTAAGATAGCAGATCGGTAGGCTCAGGTCACTGTGCCATCGACCCCATAGCGCAGACTCCCTCAGGACCCTTGGCACCTGCCCTCTGGCCCTACAGGCATGCTGCCGTGCCCTGAGACCTCTCTGTTCCGTGTTGTCACGTGAAGCAGCCTTCCACCTGGCCGATCCTGCCCTGCCTCCCCCTGAATTGTCCCTGTGACTTGGCAAATGTGGACGAGAATGTGTGGGAGTGTGTATACGGGGCTCCAGGCTGGGCTGCTGGGAGGGAAGGCCGGCTGATGTAACAATAGCCACTTAGCTTAAGTGTCTTGTTTTGGCAAAACAGCTTCCTCTTGGTACAGCAACAGCGGGGTGGACTGTGCCCAGCCAGGTGGCCAGGGTGCTGGGGGGAGGCATGAAGGAAGCCAGCACGGGGGACCCGGGGCTTTGTCAGGACCCAGCAGGACCACATGGAGTGTGGCTCCTCTGATAGGACTGTCCAGGGCACCTCCATGAGGCACCAGCCCTGAATTGTGTCTCCGCCCCAGAGTTGGCATAGAAGACACATGGGGGAAACTGAGGCAACAAGACCCTGGGTGATCAAAGATTATTTGCTTGGCAGCAGTAGGTCCTCAATGTTCTTTAAACTCTTTGATGACTGAACAAATGAATGAATGAATGAATACATGAATGAATGGACAAGGAGGTGTTTTGATGCTGGTCTACCGGGGATTCCCTGAGGCTTTTTCAGGAGGCATTGTAAACCAGAAGGAACTTCAGTGCTTGCCCAGGCCAGTAATTTCCAAGTTCTTTGTAGCAGCAGCTTCTTTTGTTCAAATGAAACAGTGTGTGGAGCCCACTGTCCACCACAGCCAAGGAGATCTTCTCGGTTTGAAGTGGGGTGAAGCACTCCACACCCTTTCCCTGCTACAATGGTCCCGGAGGCGTTTCCATGGAACCTCTCGTGCTCCGGGAGCCCCACTTGAAGACAGCCGATTGTCCGCTCCCTTCGTTTTATAGCTCAGGTCGCTGAGGCCCAGAGAGGGCTGCAACTGTACCCAAGGTCCTGCACGGTGAGGAGCAAAAGCAAGACTCCCCTGTGGCTCCCGAGCCTGCGGCAAGGGAGGCCTCCGCTCGGCTTCTTAGTCCGGGGCCCACTTGGATTCCAGGGTTTCCCCAGTTTGGAAGGAGGGTGGAAGGAGGTGCTGGGGAATCTGCCTGTGCTCTGAGGGGGAGCCTGCATTTGTGGAATTTCTTTGGGTTCAGGGAGGGGGGAGTAGGAGGGAACCCTGTGTGCCTGGAGGTAGAATGATGCCTGGGTTGAGCAGTAAGGAGGAAAAACAAGCATGATCCACTCCATCCCAGTTCAGACCAGTTCCTCGGAGGCCAGTTCAGTCCAGTCCGGTCCATAGCAGAATGGGTTCAGGCTTCCCCTGCCATGGTCCAGGGGCTCCGCAGCGTCCTGACAGGCATGGAGGCCATTTAGGTCCTACCAATGGGAGCTCCTGATTTTTCTTGGTACCCTCTAGTGCTTCCACTGAGGCCTGGGGGCATCTCTTCCTGCCTAGCCCAGAATGCTGGGGGGCCAGGCTGGAGTCCTTCCTATGCCCCCCAACTCTGAATGTCCTTGATACTCACGCTGGGAGAGAGAAGCTGCCAAGGGGCCTCAGTCTGGTGAGGAGTCCTTCCCTATTGGAGCCTGGTAAGGGGCACTGGGAGAGCACAGTGATGGGCAGGAGCCTAAGGACAGGAGCCAGAAGATTGACATTTCGGGTCCGGGCACTGCCCCCAGCTGGCTGTGTGGCCTTAGACAGGTTGCATTGCCTTTCTGGGCCTTAATCACCTTATTAGTAGGATCAAGGAACTAGAACTAGAGGGTTTTTAAGCTCCTTGTAGCTCTGACAGCCTGTGATCTGCCCAGCCTGCCCTGGGTGCAGACTGCGAGAAGGGATGGCCCAGGGCACAGGAGGGAGGCCCTGCCGGCTTTGACTGGTCTCAGACGGGCCGCGGTGGACCTGCCCTTGGGTCCCGAAGTCACGTTACCACAGCTGCTGCCCAGGTGGACATTCCTGCAGGACCCTTTTGCTAGGTTCTTCTCCCTGCCTGCGTGGGCTCTGAGCGGCGCATGGTGCTACTACCCTGGAGTTCAGGCCGCCTCCCATGGTTGGAGAACAGTCTCTAAGCAATGCCTGGAGCTCAGTTCTTGGTAGCACGCACAAAACCAATCTGTGAGGTGGCTGCCACATGGCTCAGCACGGCAGAGGACCCCTATCTTCCTGGCAGGGCTGGCTGGGCCTGCAGGAGATGCAGAGAGGCCAAGGGCAGGACCCCTGGGGTCCTTGCTCACTCACTGCCATCCCCCACCAGGTAAAGGCCCACAGGACAGGGTCTGCCACAGGAAGCCATAAAGTTGTCCTATTCAGCCTGGGGTGGGGTATCTATCCTGGCAGCTGTGGCATAGAGGGCCATGGCCTATGTGCAAGGAGCTTGGGGTTTTAGTCTCTATTCTGCTGTGTAAGATGTACTGAAGTGACTCTGAGGAAAGCACATGAATGTTTTAGGCCTCTATTTCCTTGACTGTAAAATGGGAATAATAATTCTGATCGACTCCTGTTTAGGGAAGTGCTTGGAAGGCACCCCAGAACCAGGGATTGCTCTTTTCAGCCCCCCTCTCTGGCTCATTGCTCACTGCCTCCCTGCCTCCCTGCAGAGCCCTGCTCGGCCTGCCCTGCAGCCAGCCCGCCTCCTGCCCCAGAACACCTTGGGGGGGCCTGTTGTGTGTGGCATCCCCTGGGGAATGCAAAGGCACAGGCAGGTGGGAGTCATGGCAACCCGGCATATAGGCCTGGTCTGCAATGCAGTGAGGGCTCAGGAATGTGTTACCCCACAGGTGAACCCCAGAGACCACCCTAGGGGCTGTCAGGGAGGAGAGGAAGGGCCAGGAAAGAATGATTGGCTGTGCTTAGCCAGGGAAATGGTCCAGTCACCCACCCTCTGGCTCTGCCCTGCCCACCTGCCCCCAGATGGGCAGAGGGGCCTCTCGCCCACAGGCAGGTCGTGGGGAGCCTGGAGTCGGTCATCTGAGTTCCATTGCAGGGTCTTCTGCTCTCTGGCAAAGGCCCGGATTTGGGCTGGTTCTGGTCTGGCCTCAGACCCTTGCATCTCGGGGCTCTGGGCAAGATGTCCTCCTGCCCTCTTTCCCACCTATTCAAGGCATCTGCCCTGAGGGTGAGGCCAGGCCACCACGAGGGAGGCTGGAATCTCAGCAGTTGCTCTCCAAGAACTGAGGAGAGGAAATGAGTTACTGCTATAGTAGGTCAGACATCAGGAAGAACCTCCAGGAGGTGGGGGTGGCTGGCCTTGAAACAGATAAAGAATGACTGTGGAATCTATTCTAGTGGCCCCTGAAAAAGGGGGCTCTTTTCAGCATTCTGTGATGGTTCAGGTTGAGGTTCAGTCAGCGGGATGGGGCAGACGGCCTCACTGTGGAGGCTGCCTTCCTCTGGTCTTGGGGCTGCCCGTCCATCCTGCTGGGGTCCATGGTTCCCCACACAGCAGCTGTCATGTGGACCTTGAGGTCAGGCCTCTCCTCTTTTGGTCTTTGGGGCCCAGATCTCTGCATGTGCCTCCCACCGACTCTGACACCAGGGTGCTCGCTCTACTGAGACCAGGCCCTCCATGGCCTCCAGCTCTTTCTTGGATTTGCCCTGTCTACCCGCAAGGCCCCGCTTCCCCTCCATGCCCTCTCCCCCACGCCCCAGCCCTGGGGAGACCTGACACCGCTGCTGAGGCTTACAGGCAGCAGCTGTAGGGCTGGGGCCTCTTCACCCCCTCCTGCCCCTTGGGTACCAAGCCCAAGATGAGTCCCATTTTACATTGCCCCGGCTCCCTCTAGACTCAGAGAAGAGAGACCCAGGGTGGCAGTCTCCTGCCTGGCCCCAGCTCACCTCCCTAGGGCCTCTCCTCCCTGCTTCCTATGGGCGGAGGCCTTGGGTGGGCATGTTGGGTCCTACATGCGGGTGGGGTGGAACCAGGACTGGGGAGAGGGCTGAGCAAGGCTCAGGAGGCCCCCTCATCTTTCTGGTTGCCCCAAGCTTCCCACTGTGCCTGCCCCCGCCCCCCCCCCCCCGCTACCCCTGTGGTCTAACTCCCTCCCACTGCTCCTGCATCCCCTAGCCTTCGCACTATCTCCCTTGGGGCCTCCGCCAACTGTGGGCCCCTTTGCTCCTGCTACGGTGACGTAGCCTGAGCTCTTGAATGTGAATCAGAAGGTTGTGATAAGTCCCTACAAGCCTGCCACTCAGTTCAGGGGATCTGGGCATGCTCTTTAGTCCCCTGCACCCCGGTTTCCTTAAGGATAAACTAGGGGTCATAGTCCCTGCCCAGCTTGCTAGCGAGGCCCTATGAGAATCACAGGAAATAATGGGCGTGGAAGCTCTTTGCGTGCTCTCAGCCTCAAGGAAATGAAGGAAGTGACCGGGGACACTCGTGTTACTGTGGGTCCAGACTCTCCTTGCTCCTAGTAGGCCTGGTCTGGGTCTGAGCCCTGTCACTCAGCCCTGAGAGGTGAGTTTGGGGCATGTTCTTAACCTCCCAGGACCTCAGTTTCAAAATCTATAAAATGGGGCTAACAAAACCAGCCGTAGAGAGCTGTGATGAGGTTGAAACAGGATCAAGCTGAGTGCCTAGTGGCTGCTGCCTTTATTACAGTGCGACACACGTTTACAGCCCAGGCTCTTCTGTGTGTATCCTGCAGTTATCGGGGGAAGGAGGCAAGGTTGTTCCCACCTTACACGCATGGGGATAGACTAGCGTGTTCCCTCACTTGCCCAGGGCAGCCCATTCAGGATGGATGCAGTCGTATTTGAACACGGATTCTTCACTTCAAGTCTAGTGTCTTTAACAGATAAACACCCACTGTCACAGCTCACGGTCCCCGAGTCCTTACTGTACACACACCATATATCACTACAATGCTATGAAGCAGGGTGATTGGCTCACCGTACAGATAAGAAAATGGAGGTATAATGAGGTGGAGTCACCCGCCCAGAGTCCCTTGCTGGTATAGAGTGTGTGATGCCTGGCATGCTGCCTCTCCTGTCCCCCCTGGGCTCCACCAGGTCCCGGCAGGCCCCAGGACCCACCTGTGATTCCCACCAGAAAGTTCCATAAGACCAAGATAGCTGCAGGACCACTGTCCCCACTGCCAGGCTCCCCATGGCGCTCCCAGCCCACAAGACCCCAGGTCCCCATTCTCAGACCACGTCACAACTGCGGAACAAGCATCCTGTGTACAGGGGCCTGGAGAAGACTGTTCTGGGGGCCCTTGCTGCCGACTGGAGAGGGCAGGGGACTCAGACACACACAGGCTTGGGGCAGCATCCCAACTGTGTGATTCTGGGCAATCTGAGCCCTGAGCCTTGGTTTCCTCATCTGTAAAATAGGCTTCTAAAAACACCAAACTCTCAGGGTTGGAGTGAGGACCTTATGAGACCACAGATGTGGAAGTTTATTATAAATTCTAAAGTACCGTACACGGTGAACTATTGTCATTTTATTGCATCCTGTGGTGAGAATGTGCCCCAAGGGTGGGGAAGGCTTAGAGTGTGAGCAGAGCAGGGAGGGAAGGCTGGCAGGCCAGTTGAGGTGCCCAGTGCCAGGGTCCCGGGCAAGTGCCAAGCCTCGGACCACCGTTGGTGAGAAGCACAGGGTCTACACAGCCTGGGTTTGTCTCTGTCATTGAAGGACCTTAGTCTGGCCTTTGTCTAGCACCCTCTTTTCTCCCTAAGATGAGCTCCCACCACCTTTCAGTCCTTTGGTCACGCCCCCCGGCTGTTAAATCTCAGGTGGGCGCTGTGTGGGCCAATGGAAAGGTGGAGAGAGATGATCGTTTCCCGCCCAGCTGCGGTGTGCCAGACATAGGCAAGACATTTCCTATTTTATCTCATTGAATCCTCAGGGTCATTGGTCCCATTCTACAGACTAAGAAAAAGAAAAAGGAAGGTTAAGTGTCTTGCCCGAGGTCACACTGCTGGGCGTGGGATGGGGGCCCCAGTCTGCCTGACGCCAGAGCCAAAGCTGGAAGCTGATGCGTGCTACATTTCAACATATCCTCGCTGCCTCTCCTTGCCCCCAGCCCCAGTCCTGTTCCCCTGGAAGCATCTAGGGGCTCACGTGTCTTCACTTCATGGAAATGTAGTCTCTAGACCATGGCGGGGAGAGGGGGATCCGAGCTCTGGTTCAGCTGGGTCTGCAGCAGCGGCAGCTGCCCTTCGGGTTGCTAAAAACTCACAAGGGTGTCCCTGCTCGGCTGGCTGGGGCACCTGGATCCACGTGTATTTACCCACATCCATAAAGGAACCCCAGCAACTCCCTGGGATGATGGCTCCTGGTCCTGGCTGGTGGTAAGCCGAGCGTGGTCCAGTACTCGAGATTCCTCCTTGAATTCATTTTGCAGCCTCCAGAACAATGAGGAAGTGACCAAATCCATTACCTCTGACTCTTAGAAAAGGGAGTTTAAAACAATTGAAACAAAACCAAACAAGAACCCCCTGCCTGGTAGGGAGGATGGTGTTGAATTGGGCCGATGTTCTAACGAGGAGGACTTTTTCTTAACCGGTCTGCTTACTAATGATGTCCGGTGTTAAGCACAGTGGCAGGGGAGGGATGGAAACTGGTGCTGGGGGTCCAGAGCCTGTCTCCTCCACATGGCCCTGCCGACTGTGCCCCCAGCACAGGTGTGCGGCCCTCACCATCCTGGCCGCTCCTGCCCCTGGACTGCCCTCCTGAGGGGCCAGTCGGCACTCAGCTGAAGTGATGACAAGGGTCAGATGTGGCCCCTGGGCCAGATCCGTTCCCAGCTGCGCCCTGCTGGCTCCGGGGCTTCTGGAGGGGGCTGAAGAGGTGGAGATGGTATAAGGGGTGAGAGGGAGCTGACAATGAGTGGGGGCCCTGCCAGACTTCCTGTCCGTCCTGACTGCCCACCTGCTCTCTCTTAGATTTAGAGCACCCCAAAGGCTCCACCTTCCAGGAAGGAACAGGACCAGCATTCACTGATTGCCTAGTAAGGGCCGCTGCCTCATTCTCAACTGCGTCCCTCCTCAGAGAGGCAGCAAAGCCTCATGGTTGAGCGGGCCTCCAGGCCGGGCTTTCTGGGCTCACGCTCTGGCCCTGCCCCTCTTCAGCTACTATGGCTCGATCACATTGCTTAGTCTCCCTGCTTCTGTTTCCCCTGTGCAGAATGGGAGTGATTCTGTTCTGAGGATTAAGTGAGTAAATACATATAAAGCTCTTAGAGCATGTGAAGTCCTCTGTAACCATCCATTAGAGTGCTAAATCTGGATGAGCAAACCACTCCACCAGCAGCTGAGCTGGGTTAAGGATCTTGTCCAAGAGTGGCGGACTCTTACCCCAGCCTATACCTTCTTCTGATTTTGCCTCTCCAGTTGCCCTTGGGCATTGGTGCGTGTGTGCATGTGCGTGCGTGTGCAGGGGCGTGAGCCAGCGGGACAAGCCTGGTGTTACTGAGAATGGTGGGCTACAAGGCAGGGCAGGGCTTTTCTTAAGCATGCTATTCATACTTTTTGATGACAGCTCATGGTAAGAATGGGGTTTTATATGGCGTACACAAGAGGAAAGGGCAGGAGTGGGGGGGGAGTGGAAGTGAAGAAGGTGGAAAGGGCAATCACCCCACCGGGGACCACATCTCCTTGAGCGACCCTCAGAGGGAGGGTCCCTAGACACATGTAACCAAAGGAAGGACCCCCAAGCACCAGGCAGGTGGCCCACTGCCGTCTGCCCACCTCTGCAGGCACCTGTGATGGGGAGAGACTATAGGGAGTTGGGGAGTGCAGGCTCTTTGAACTTGTGCTCCATCCCAGGACACTCTCTTCTCAGATGCTTCCCTGCCAGGGATGGGGAGGTGGTGGTGGTAGTGATGGGGGGGGGGTTGGTCCCCACCTAGCCGCTTGCCCCACGCATATGTCTCCTGGCTCAGCAGGGCTGAAAGCTGGGTGGGCTCTCAGGGGAGCAGCCTGAGGGATGCCCTTCACTCTGCTTTCAGAATGCTTCTCCGGCAAGGACGTCTCCAGCCCGGGCGTCCCCGGCCCGGTCATCCCCTTCCAGGTCATCATCTGCCAGGTCAGCCTCCACGGCATCCTCTCCGACGAGAGTGTACCTCGTTAGAGCGACACCAGTGGGGGCCGTGCCCATCCGGGCATCTCCTGTCAGGTCACCGCCAGCCACCAGGGCCACCGGGGAGAGTCCAGGTAAGGGGGACACTGCAGGGAAGGCAAGAGGAGTGGGAAGCAGATGATGGGCGAGGGGGAAATCTCAGAATTGGCACTCTCTGCTCTCCCCCTCCTCCTTGGATAGTCACGTGTGGGAAGCAGAGGCAGGCAGTGGGGGGCCTGGGGAGGTGGGGGCAGAAAGGAGCCATTACATGCAAACCCAAGAGAGTGGAAAATTGGGGCCAATGGGGTAGGGGAGAAGAAAGCAGCTATAACTTTGGAGGCTGCGGGTCAGAGCACATTGTTCTTGAGCGAGAACTCTGGTTAGAGCCCTTTCCGGGGGTCTGCTGGGAGGCGGGGATCTGTCTTGGAGCAGGGTCCTGATCATGGGCCCATCTGTGGGGTGAGGAGGCAATGGAGAGATTCTGACCAGGCAGGCACTCTCGACCCCCATCTTTCCAACCTGACTTATCTGGTTCAGCTGCTGGAAGTCAGAGCTGCCAGATGGGCCTTGGGCCTGGCTCTGCCCGTAACGAAACAGTGTGTCTGCCCATCCCAACGTTGCCCTCCTCTTGTCCTAGACTTCAGACTATTCCCACCAGCCCATATTTGGGACCCCTCTCACAGTCTTGCCCTCTCAGGGGCTGGTGAGGCACTCTGGTGTGGTGGCCTTTGGAACGAGACACACTTCATTTGACCCTGTGTTCCGCTGTTCACTAGCCAAGTAACCTCGAGCAAGTTCTTTCACTTTTGTGAACCTCAGTTTCCCCATCTATAAAATGAGCATGGTAATGCCCAGCTCACATGGTTGCTTTGAGAATTCCATAAGAGAACACTTGCAAATGCCTAGCTGGCCCGGCGTATATGGTCAGTTAGAGGGAGCTGTCGCTATCAGGTGGGGTGGTGCTATATTCTGGAGTGGAGAGGTCCCCAGAGGCCCCCTCTGGCACCAGCCTGTTTCCTTCCCCCTCCTCCACTGCACCAGACCCCTCTCCGACAGCCTTACCCTCACCTGCTGTTGCCCCCCGCTCCTAGGTAGCAGCTTGCCCAAGTTCACCTGGCAGGAGGGCCAGAAGCGGCTGCCACTCATCGGATGTGTCCTCCTCCTCATCGCCCTCGTGGTGTCGCTCATCATTCTTCGTGAGTTTAATGCAGGGAGCAGGGGCGGGCACTGGTCATGGCCCAGCAGAATGGGGTCCATGGATGGGGGCACGCCACAGGGAGATAGGAGTGGGGAACACACACTCATCTGGCTACTGTGCCCCACAGACACGCCTGCAAAAGGCCGTGGACCACGAGGCCTACAGCCCCCTTTGAAGCCGCTGGGTTAGGAGGAACTGGGCTCAGGGCTCATCCTGGCTACTTCCTGTGCATCTTGCTTGGGAGAGTTAGTTAACTACTCTGAGCTCCATTTCTGCATCTCCATGTGGGATTCAATTCCTTCAGTGCATTCGCCTTACTACGTGCCCAGTCAGCACTCGTAACGCCTTCTCTGGGTTATGTACGAGCCATAAATGACATAATGGCAGTGCCTGGCACACAATCTATATATGCTAATTATTTTAAAAAACATATAAACATTGGTTAGGGAAATCTCTCGGGCATTTTTGGACAATGGGATAAAGTGTTCCGGGGTTCAGGCCTCCTCCCCTCCCCCCCCCCACCCAACCTCCAAACACACACATACTTTGGCAAAGATACTCAGGACATGGCCCAGGGCTCTCTGCTTGGGGGGAGGGCGTCCAGCACAGACCAGCACAGCGGGGAACCTTAGGAGGGAGCAGGAGGGGAGCACACCTCATGCCACCCTGTCCTCGGAGAGACTGGAATCTCTCTGGACCTAGCTGGAAATAATTGAGGCCAAATGCGACCTTAAGAGGTGCCAGCTGTGTGGGATGGGGTAGCCGAGGCCAGCTTACGAAGGGTCAGGTGACAGCCCGGAGGAGGGGAGAGCACGTGGGCAGGGCATCTGAGCAGGATGAGCCGCTGCAGGAAATGTCGGGGGCAGGTGGGCAAGGTCAGCGTGGGGGGAAGGAGGGACCCACTTAGCCAGAGAGGAAGAGAGTGTTTGAGAACCTGGGGGGCAGTCTGTTTGGCTGGGCATGGCTGAGCTACATGGTAGAGAGCTTTAAATGCCAGGCTGGAGGGTAAGGCTTCTGTTCAAGAGGTGGCACAGTGTGGGGAGGAGCCGGGTGGATGACGGAGCGGAAACCGGGCTGGCCGGGAGCTCCAGGAAGAGGGTGGCGCGGAAGGCAGTAGTGTGCTGGTTAAGGGCATGGCCCCCCGTAGCATCCTGGCTCTGCCACTTGCCAGCTGTGAGGCTGCAGCAAATTAACTTCCCAAGCCTCAGTGTCCCCACCCGCCTGACATGGTGGTGACATCGCTGTCACAGTGCACGTAAAGGCATCCTCAGCACGGTGCTGCCCTGCTGCTCCTGCCTCTCCCACGCAGGGCACTGGTCCGGGGGACGCCTGGCAGTCACGGGAGAGCAGCTGGGAATGACCCATGGAGGGATGAGTCGGCATCCAAGGGTGGCACCTCGGATAGAGTTAGAGTCCCATTGTGGTTTCACCATGTGTCCTGAAGCCCGCTGACCATCGAGCGTGCCCCTCCACCTGTGGCCCTGTGGGCACTGGTGTCTGGGTCTGGAAGGAGCAGACACACAACGGTGACCTTCACCCTGGGTAACAGAACATGTGGGAGGGCTGGCGGGAGAAGCGGGGTGTCAAGCTGAGGATGAGGACCAGGGTTAGAACTCAGGTTTCTTGGGCACCCAAGGGAAGGTGTCTCTGGCAGGAGGGATGGGATCCCTAGTTTGAGAAGAGGTTAGTGTTAGAGACAGGGAGTCACGAGGCTGACTTTCACACGTGGTTTGTAAAGCTTGTACATTTGGGAATCAGCCACCTAGATTTACTCGTTGAGAGGAAAGACATTTAAAGGCATAAAGACAAATAATGGGGCAAGAGCTGAGCAAAGGGGACATCCCTTGTTTAGGGGAGAGGGAGGAGAAGGAAAATCCAGGAGCTTCTAAGACCGAAAGAACAGCCTTTGAGAAGACAGCACGGGTAGTGCTTGTGCGTCTGGACAGTGGAGACAGAAATTTCTCTGCTATCACCCACAGAGAATAGAGATGAAGGGATGCCAGAGGGGCTCTGAGGGGGTCTCTGGATTCTGGAGGAGGGCTTTCTCTGGTTGCCACTCTAGCCCATATAGGGCGCGGGAGCTCCCAATATAGTACCCACCTCCATACCTCCCTCCCTCGTAGTCCCTCCCTCTCTTTCTCACTCTCTGGGTGGCTGCCCGAGCCTGCCTGGTGCTGCCCTGCTTGCAGGGGCTTTTTGGAGCATTCTGGAGCATTCCTGAGCAGCCTTTCTCTCCATACAGATGGGGGAAGAGAGCCCCAGAGTCCAAGAGGGATTGCAGGTCGGTGTCTCAGAACCCCCAGTGCCTCGGGCTGCTCAGTGTCTTGTCTTTGTGGGCCTGGCAGTGACCAGGCTGTCTGCTTCGTTGTTTTCCAGTCTACTTCTGGCGGGGCCACACAGGGATCAAGTACAAGGAGCCAGTGGAGAGCTGCCCCACCCATGCTGTGCGCTGTGATGGGGTCGTGGACTGTAAGCTGAGGAGTGATGAGCTGGGCTGTGGTAAGGATGCTGGGTGTGGGTGCACGTGTGTGTGTACGTGTGTGTGTGTGTGCACGCGTCCACTCTCGTGACTGCAAACTGCATATCAGCTCGGATGGGAGGCAAAGCACAGAGAGTCAGAGGACCTGGGACCTGGGTTCAGTCATAGTAGACTGGGGTCTGAAACCTGGCTTTGAGTGCTGTGTGACCCAGGCAAGTCACTTACCTTCCCTGGGCTTCAGTTTCCTAATTTGTGAAATGAGTGAACTGGATAAGATTAGTGGTTCTCAGAATCTGACCACACCCGAGTATCGCATAAAATAGAGCTACTCTGGCTGGAGGCAGGTGTGGGGTCCAGAGCCCCATCCACATGCTCCGTCCATCCAGGCCCCAGCAGATGACCTCTGACTTGGCACTCCTACCGTTTCATAGAGGTCAGTTTGTAAACAGCCGGCCTAGATGAGCGCAAAGATCTTTCTGCTCTCTGATCCTCTGGTTTTCGATGCCTTGCCGATGTACAACCCTGGTGTAGGTGTCTGTGGGAGCATTCCCCTGTGTGTTTGTGTGTGTCATTGCCCAGGACCACATTACTCTGTGACTGACCACGCAGTCACATCACTGACCTTATTCTCCTTGCCACTGTCTTGTTCGGGCATGTCTCTGCCCTCTTGGGGTGAAGGCTCTTGGCAGTGCTCACCCCTTTTCCTAGCATTGGTCCCTCGGGTCCTGTTGCATAGGGAGCTCTCAGCCCTGCCCCAGCCCCTGCCTTGGCTCTGCCCTTTTCGCAGTGTCCTGGGCTTCTGCGCCCTGGCTGTGAATCGTTACCTCCCACGTCTGGCTCCCAGACGTTCCCCAGGCCTCAGCGAGGGGCCTCAGGACAGGAGCGTTCAGAGCCTAACTCAGCACAGTCCTGCAGAGCTGGGTGCTGAGAGCCTGCTCCACCCTTTCCCTGCCCGGCAGTGAGGTTTGACTGGGACACGTCTCTGCTTAAAGTCTACTCCGGATCCTCCCATCAGTGGCTTCCCATCTGCAGTGACAGCTGGAATGACTCCTACTCGGAGAAGACGTGCCAGCAGCTGGGTTTCGTGAGGTAAACCTCCCCCCGGGGTCCCAGCTTCAGGGACGCCCGGGCTCTTTGCAAGGGCCTCTCAGGCTCACTGTGGGCAACTCATTAAAAGGACTCTTGAGGACCAGGGCTGAGGGCTCTAGGTCGGGACGCTCTTGAGTTATTCAGAGGGACAGAGGCCCTGGGAGCCCCGTCTGGGGGCAGGTTGTTCCCACGAAGCCAAAGTCATGATCTGAACTCTGCAGTAGGAACAGACACTCCTGCACGTTCTTGCCTCAACGTGGCCTTGTGTCCCTGCTCACAGTTCATGATCACGGTGGCCCTGTGAACGGGGTAGGCTTTGAGCCAGTCTCGTCTTCTCCTCACAGCCGGGAGCTAGAAGCTTGGGCTCTGAGCTGCAGCAGCTGTGGCTGGAGCTGGAACTCATCAAAGGGGGAAGGAGATGGGCAGGTGTGGTAGAGTCTTCAGAATCTTTGGCTCTAAAGATTTCACAGCAAAGCAGATGCTGGCGGGTGGAGCCGGAAGTAGGGTTAGGACAGCCTTGCTGCTTGAGGGAGTGCCCCATTCTTCCCTTTATTTCCAGGCCACATAGCCGTCTCCATCTCCCCTCTTGATCTGAGTGTTGGGGTTCACCAATGTGTGTGAGGTTTAGGCTGTCACCGTGGACTCTCTGTAGAAAAAAGCACCTTGAAAACCAGGGCTCGGAGGCTAGGACTTAGGGCCTGTCCTGTGCCCTCACTTCAGCCTCAGAGTTCCAATCTGTGAGAGGGGAACTGGGGGGATCTGACTGGAAGAAGACGGACATCTTTAATTGTTGAGTTGTACGACCTTATGCAAATCTGAACCTCCCTTGGGCTTCAGTAGATAGTGTCGTTTATTCCAAGAACAA
Organism: Ailuropoda melanoleuca; assembly: GCF_002007445.2. Classification (NCBI taxonomy): domain Eukaryota; kingdom Metazoa; phylum Chordata; class Mammalia; order Carnivora; family Ursidae; genus Ailuropoda; species Ailuropoda melanoleuca. The sequence goes on along the minus strand of NC_048225.1, from coordinate 13,930,838 downwards.
ACATAATTGCGGTTTGATATATGCCAGAGACCATGGGCACACTGACAAGATCCCTGCCCTTCGAGAACCTCTGGTATGGTGTGGGGGAGAGAGGCTTAACACAATAACCACAGCAATGCTATGTGTAATGACAAGAACCTGCGCAAAGCACTATGGTTATGCAACGGAGAGGGTACCTGACTGCACCTGGTGGAGAGCAGGGAACAGAGGAGCCCCTGGGGAGAGGAACAGCATGTGTAAAAGGCACACTCTCATGCAAGGTGGACCATGTTCTAGAAATGTGCAGAAATGTCACACAGCGGCCCATGGATCACCCATATCAGAATCGCCTGGGGTGCTTGTTAAAATGCACCCCAAAATCGGAATCTCTGGATTAGGCTTTAAAACCTGCTGAACAAATGCCCCAAGGTGAGTTTTATGTACACTGTGGTCTGAGGTCAGTAAGCGAGTACAAGGTTCTCAGACTTGCACGGGCAAAGCCACAACGTGGGGATCTTTACAATGCAGAGTCTGGCTCAGCAGGTTCGGGGTGCTGCTGCTGGCCTGTGGATCACAGCGTGGCTGGAAAAGGGCCCGGTTAGTGTTTCTTGAACTTGCGTGTGTATTCCAGAATCACCCGGAAAGCCTGCTAAAACATAGAACCAGTGTTCCTGATTCAGTAGGTCTAGGGCTAAGAGGACCCAAGAATTTACATTTCTAACAAGTTCCCAGGGGTATTAATGCTGTCTCCTGGGCTCGTGCACAGGGCTAGCGGGGACAGTGATGGAATACGTGGGTGCAGGCTGAGTGTATTGGACCTTAACTGCCTCGGGCCTCTGCCAGCAAGACTCAAATGCCAGCTGTGGCGTGAGGAAGGGGGACAGCCTGTCTCAAGGGGGCTCATTCTTCTTTCCCTCCCCTCCCTTACAGTGCTTACCGGACAACTGAGGTGGCTCATAGGGATCTTGCCAGCAGCTTCTCAATCTCCAAATACAACTCCACCCTCCAGGAAAGCCTCTACAGGTGTGGTGTTGTGGGCCAGGCTGCCTGTGGGCAGGGAAACGGTGGAGGGCTTTAGTCAGGGAGTCCTTCTCCTTTGGCCTTGTTGGGACCCAGCCTTCAGAAGTCCATTGCGAATGTCCTGAGCATCCCAGAACAGTCCTCAGTTGCCACCTGTCTCCTGACTTGAAAGTTCTTATTGAAGCTTGGTGCAGAGAGAACCTCAAGGTCAGGGGTGGCTCAAGCGTTCATGTGGTTGTCAGAGACCATGAATAAACCTTGGGGCCACCAGTCCGCCAGGTGTTTGGACAGGGAGCTGCTGCAGGGAGTGGGCTTGGGGTGGGGAGGGAGAAACATCACTGGGGTCAGCAGGGGGGGAGGGGAAGCAGCAGCGGAAGGAGGGCCAGGTGCATGTGGTCAGAGACAGGGAGCCTGGCTGGGAGGCCCTGGCCTCCTCCTGGGCCCCCCCACCTGTCATCTCTACACTGCAGCCCTGCCCTTGTCCCAATCCCACTGAGGGGGAGGTTGAGGGGATCTCCTCCACCTAGCAGTGTTTAACTTGGGGAGGGAAAGAAGAAGCGGTTTCCCAGAGAAAAAGGGACAGGGAGGGGAGGGAAGAGAAGGAAATTAGCTGTAGCCTGGATGCCTGCTTTGTGCTAGGTGTTTTGCAAGCTACATTGCTTGTGGAGCATTGAGGAATTGGCCCAGGAGGGTCAGGCCACTTGTTCAGCTATGGAAAGATGCTGGGACAGTGAAGTCATGAGTTCAAAGGACATGGATCTACCCAATGTGTGCAGTCTACCATGAGACAACTGGGGGTTGGGGACAACAGTGGGGATGGTTTACACTGAACCATCCCCATTCCTGGAGAAAGCACTGGAAGGGTCTGTCTCTCTGGGAGGGAGATCAGAATCTTTATCTTATGCAAAGGAAATGGGATAGGAAGTTAGAAGGAGTCAATCAGGGAAAGCTACCTGGAGGAGGTATCTAATGTGCCCTTTTCTCATCGTCTGTGTCCCTTTGTGCAGGTCTGAATGCCCTTCCCAGCGGTATGTCTCTCTCCAGTGTTCCCGTAAGGAGATGCTCTTCCTCCTGGACTGTGGCCTGTGTGGGGTGGGAGTCAGGGAGCAGAGGTGTGGGACTCCTCTGGGGGAGACCCTGGGGGTCCCAGCCAGGAAGATGGTCTTAACCAGCAGGTCTGCTTCAGGGCTGGGGTCCCTGTAAGGCCCTGGGACAGTCTCAGGGTTCCCCTTCTCCTGACTCTGCTCAGCCCAGCAACCTCATTCATATGGGGGAAGCCGTTCATCTCATGGATTCTGGGTGGTGGGGAGGGCTGGGAGGGCTGGTCTGGATCAGCTTAAAGCTCCCATATCAACAGATATGGAACTAGGTCCAGGGCCAACATTTACTGAGTACATTCTACTCTTACTGACTCTGGATAAACAACCGCATTTGGTTCTCATGAGGCAGGTACCATTACTGTCCACTTCCTGATAAGAGACTGAAATGTTTGCCTCACTTAAGGTCAGACTGTTGGTAGGTGAGGGGCTGGTATCTGACCTTGGGTCTGACCCCCAAGCCCAAGCTGTTACCAGCCTGCCAGTGCTGTGCTCTCAGTGATGACCAGGTGGGGGTGCTCCCCTGAGTGGGCGGGCATGGGGCTATGGACAGAGTGCCCACTCCGCAAACCACTGCTGGTTCTTCACTCTCCCCTCTTCAAAGAAAAAAGGACATGTCTAAACAAACTCCAAGGACTGTCCTCATCCACAATTTTATGGGGATAACTCCAGAACATGCTTGGAAATGTTCCTTTGGAGGTACACACAGGGTCCCCAGTTGCACTAAATGACCCACTGGGGAACCATACGGGCACAGACCCACCTGCACATCATGGCAGCCCTGGGACTCGCCCTTATGACCTTGATGCTTGGCACAGGGCCTCCAACTTCAGGCCCTTTAGTGAGCATTTGTCGAAGTTAAGGAATGAATGAATGAGTGGGAGAAAAGAAGAACTTGCCTGGGATGAAAACTTCTCACTGGGTAATCCCAGAAATCTAACCCACTAAATGGGAGCTCTGCTTTGGCATTTCCAAACAGCCAGGCCACATCAGCTTAAGGGAGCAAAGCTGTGCCCACGGGCGGGTGGGTGCTGTCAGAATGGGGTTGCCTGAGCCTGCCCCGGGCCCAGGGAGCATGGGGGTGGCTCGGAGAGCAGCAGAGGTCACGGTTCATCTCGTCTGCTTCTCCGCAGACTGTGGACTGAGGGCCATGATGGGGCGGATCGTGGGAGGGGCGCTGGCCCCAGAGAGCAAGTGGCCTTGGCAAATCAGCCTGCACTACGGCACCACTCACATTTGCGGGGGCACGCTGATCGACGCCCAGTGGGTGCTCACCGCCGCCCACTGCTTCTTCGTGTAAGTGCCCGAGGGGCGGGTGACGTCATGCTGCCTGGGGCCAGGGAGCACCAGGGAGGGAGGATGGCCGACTGACTTGTCTCTCTTCGGAGGAGACCTTTGGTCGTCAGCCCGGGACCCCCGGGGTCAGGGACATAATCAGCAGTTGCTGTTTGGTCCTGGGGCTGGGCGTTGGAGTTACTTGAACTGAGCACCGCCCAGAATGAGAAAAGAACCTGGATGGCCTGGAGGGAGGGTGAGGCAGGCAGAAAAAAAGGGCTTGGGAGACTTTCCCTGAAGACCGAAGACCCGGCTGAAAGAAAGGCTTCGGGTTTACCACTTCCTGCAACAGCAACTTCCAGGAGAGGAGCCCGAGGCGTCAGGAATGCTGTCCCGGGGTCAGCTTCTGACTGTTGCCAGCTAGCCTTGTCCCTTTGAGCTGGGGGGGGGCAGGAAGAGGCTCTGAGGACAAGGCCTCAGGGGCACTGGCTTCCCCAGTAGTGAGTGAGTCTTTGGCAGGTCATTTTGTCCTGTCTAAAGCTCTATTTCTGCAGAGGACAACACTTCTGAGATGTGTCCTGTCTACCTGGCAGGAAGCTTGGTGGTGTGCAGAGGAGACAGTGGGGGTAAACGCTCAGAGGTCATGCCCATCGTTCCTCCTTATTGTTGTGAGGTGCTGGGTGGCCAGTTTAGGATGGGCTTTTGGAGAAGGGGTGGTTTTGGAGCCCTGGGCTAAGATGGAGGGCTCCCTTCCAAGGTCATTTTGTCCGTCCCCTTGCCTGTAAGCTGGTGCTGCGGCTGCGGCTCCCTGTGTGTAGCAGACGCTGCCAGGGGGCTCTGCTGGTCGAGGAGCTGGACCATGCTCCCTGTGGCTCTTGCAGGACCCGGGAGAAGATTCTGGAGGGCTGGAAGGTCTATGCAGGCACCAGCAACCTGCTCCAGCTGCCTGAGGCAGCCTCCATCTCCCAGATCATCATCAATGGCAACTACACGGATGAGGAAGATGACTACGACATCGCCCTCTTGCGGCTCTCCAAGCCCCTGACGCTGTCTGGTGAGTCATAGCCACACCAGCTCCTCCAGGCAGCCCTCGGGGCCCAGCCTTGGCGCGTCCATAGACCCCTCTTGGGGTCCCAAAGCCTCCACACGGTGGAAGTCAAAGGCTCTTGGGGGTCATTTAATGGAACACCTCTACTTTACTATTGGGGAAACTGAGGCCTGGAGGCTGGAAATAATGTTGTCCCAAATGACACATCTTACATTGCAAGTTGGTGACAGAGATTAGGCTTGGATACTGGTTTTAACCAATATAAATAGATTGAATTGCTTCACTCATATTTATTGAGCACTTAACAGGGGCTGGGCACTGTGGTCGGCATTTTATAGCTGTGGTATCATTTACTCTTCCCAACCAATCCTGTAGAGCAGGTGCTATTATTAGCTTCGTTTTACATTGGAGGAGATGGAGCCTCAGGGAGAGAAAATTACCCAAGGCCACGAAGTAGTAAGTGGCCGCTCCAGGATGGGATCCAGGTGGGTCTGCCTCCCGAGCAAAGCTCTTGGCGCGGGGCTCTCTGATGCTAAATTGCGATCACTGCACTTGGGAGCACAGAACGAGGACGCGTTCAGACAGTGAACTGCCATGAGGTTGGCGACAGGGCGGAAATGCTAGGGGAGTTGTCAGGAGATCAAAGACGGTTTCATCCATTAATTCACTCACTCATGCAAGCTCGCTTCTCAAATACGTAACTGTGTGTCTGCTGCTCTGCAGCGCGCGCTGCGGTTGCGATCGCAAATACAATCCGTGACACGCAGACAGCCAGGAGAGGCCAATGACACGATGGTGGGGACAGCTGGGGGAGCCGAGGGGGCACACATGGGGCTTCTCTGAAGAAGGATCGCTAAGGTGGACCGGGCTTTCCGGAAGCCTTGGAGGGCTCTCAGGTTAGTCCAGCCTTTCTCGTGCTCTGAGCCTGTGAGCTGGTCTTTCCTGGCACATTAATTACAGAGGCGGTGTCGGTCGTGAGTCAGACACTAGGTCATCGGAGTGGGGTGAGGAGGAGGAAACGGCGGGAGCTCGGTTGGGCGGGGCTGGCCCAGGACCACGCCCACCAGCAGACCAGCCTCCCCGCCACTCCTCCTCCGCTCTCTCCTACCAGCTTATTTCGTGGAGTCTGGGGTCTGCAAGGCGAGGAGCCGAGGAGCCGTCCTCTGCGCATGGCTTACCCCTCATGCCCACCGAAGAGGGGGCAGTCAGTCTCCAGGACCAGAACAGGTCTTTCCAGCCTTGCCAAACCCAGACTGCATTTGGCTAACCATCCAGATTGCCCACCACCCAACCCCCCCTTAATGTTATTTGGAATTCCAAATCAAATTAAGTAATCTGTAAAACCAAATAAAAGCTATTATTACATTGCATATGCTTTTCAGACTGTGGCAGTCCCTCTCAAGACTCTGATAGGCCCCTGGGCAGGAAGCACACCTGGAGTCTGAGAATCACAGCTTAGATTTATCTAGTCCTGTGGTCAGACCATGTGCCCTGATTTTTGGTTTAGAAATCAGGGTAGACTTTCTTAAACTCCTTTGGTGGGCCGAGCCCTTTCAAGTCACAGTACTATCTGAGAAAACTTGTGAAAACTCACTGATAAGTTTAATTCCCCCATAAAAACGGGTGGAGGATAGAACCGTGTTCACTGTTTTTAAGACCCTACATCTTAAAAATGAGCATATTTTAAGAAATTATGTTTTGCATTTTTTGGTTAATAATTGATGCCATTCCTTCATATCTTTTTTTGTTTGTTTACTCTCTAGCAGACAAATGTGTTAGACCCCGATATGTAGAGCCCAATTTATAGAAGAATCAAGCATTCATTCCCTCTCCCATACTCCCTTCCTGTGTGTCTTTCCTTCTTTCTTCCTTTCTATGTTTGCTGAGTACTTTGTATGTGTCAGGCACTGTTCTAGGTGCTTGCGGGGAGCATAACAAACAATGGAGAGCCCTGCAAACACTCTATCAGCTGATATTTTTGTCTTGCAAATTGGAGTTTGGTCGTCCACGCCCTAGTCTAAAGATCCTAGTCCTCAGAGGGAACTGTGACGTGATATACAGCAGTATACAGCAGTACCTTCTAAATGAGCATGAGAGCAAGTGAGCAGTGGTTTTGTGGTCTGTGCCTCTAGGGATGTGCTTTTCCCACTTGGGGAGGTTGTCTGACCTGGAGAAGTGCCTCAGGCCCTGAGCCACCCGTGAGTGCTCTCCCCAAAGCAGGCTGGACACACCACTGAGATGCCATGGTGCTAATGGCTGGGGCTTAGTCTGCTGCTGCTCCTTCCTCGTCGGACGGGCGTGGAGGAGGCTCAGCCAGGAAAGCCACTCCTAGAAGGGAGAGCCTTATAACCCCCCGGGGATCTGCGTGGCACAGGGGAGCTTCTGAGGGATTTGCTTCAGCGCACATGGCGTCCACTGAGATCAGAATGCTTGATGGAACTCCAGCAGCAACCCGAAGGCTGGAGGGTCAAGATAGAGTGACTGAGTTTCTTGTGTGGTCCGTTCAAGGCCCTGGAAGACTCAGAACCACATTGGGGGCAAGGAGGGAATGGGTACCCCTGTCCCTCCACACTACCACCCCAGCTGAGACCTCCAGCCTTGTCCCTGCTCTGATGTCTTGTGGTCTTATTGTAGCTCACATCCACCCTGCCTGCCTCCCTATGCACGGACAGACCTTCAGCCTCAATGAGAACTGCTGGATCACAGGTTTTGGCAAGACCAAGGAGACCGATGGTGAGAGGCAGAGATGCTAGGCTGTGTCTGTGTGTGTGTACATGTGCGTCTGTATGGAGTGTGTATGGGTGATGTGTCGGGGTGTATAGAGGAGGGCCTACGTAGATGAGGGTTTGGGCACAGAGATTCATGGGCCTGTGTGTGGATGTGTGTGCTCACCTCACCCCACACACAGTGGACCAGTTTATATTATATCTCATAGCACCTGTTAGGAACGTTTAATCTCCCGAGTTCCACCCTTGACCCATTCTCCCCATTTTACAAATGAGGAAACTGAACACCTTTGGGGCTCCGTCCCTGCCCAGGGTCACCCTGGTAATTTCTGATAGACAGAACTAAGTCTAGAATAGTCTAGAATAATGTAGAAACTGCCAAGCCGGTGCTATCCCTATCATACTCCATTTGCTCACAGAGACTTGGTTGTTTCTTGCACTTTGGACTAACTCTTCCATTGAAAAAGCCCCCATTATGGGGCGCCTGGGTGGCTCCGCGGTTGAGCGTCTGCCTTTGGCTCAGGGCGTGATCCCGTCGTTATGGGATTGAGCCCCATATCAGGCTCCTCCGCTATGAGCCTGCTTCTTCCTCTCCCACTCCCCCTGCTTGTGTTCCCTCTCTCGCTGGCTGTCTCTATCTCTGTTGAATAAATAAATAAAATCTTTTAAAAAAACAGAAAAAGAAAAAGCCCCCATTAAATTGAAATTATTGAATTTTTTTTAAGTGAAAACAAAATAAAAAAAGGTTTTTTTGTTTTTGCTTTTTGCTTTTTTTTTTTTAAGTATATGCAGCTTTAGTCAATCAAAAGAAAAAGTGTCAAATGTGCAAGTGAAAAAGATACCAAATGTTGACACAGGCTTAACTGATATCCGCTACTTTCACATACAGCTACATAAGTTCACAAAAGCTATCCTATAAGAATATACCAAATGTGTTTATATACAGGCCTGTACATAGGGGCTTATACATTTATTTCCTGAGAACTCTTAGGTGCCACCTCCTGGTGAAGATACCAACACTTCATTCACCTATCTTTACAAAGAAGAAGGACTATTTGACAACAAATAGACAATTTGACTATTGACAACAGTATGCATCCTGTATTCAGACCATGTAGGCTCCACTTGGGTGGTTAAGATCCTTCCATCAATGCAGACCATACCAGGTGTCTGTGTCCCCCTAAATGCAGACCATACCAGGTGTCTGTGTCCCCTAAATGCAGACCATACCAGGTGTCTGTGTCCCCCTAAACAGCTTCACACAGAGCGCTCCAAAGTAAAATCCTGTAAACCAACCTGAGACGAATGTGTATAAAAATACCTGAGTATATGTCAAAGCAGTTGGTCTCCAGCCAAGACCACCTGGAGACCCCCTATTACTGAACACATTGGGTTCATTGCTCACTGCAGTGACGGGGAACAGATGCCATGGGGAACCATGGGAGTCTTAATAAGAGTGCTAGAAAGGACTTATCATAGGATCTGGAGGGTTTGGGGAGGGGGGCAGTTCAAAGAAGTGGAGCATTTCTCTAGATTGGATGCTTTCAGGAAGCAGGGATAATTCTATGATTGGACATCCTAACAATCTCTAGGAGTTAAGAATAAACTGAGTCTGAAACTATAATCGGTGAAGCAGCAATAGCCACTCCTACTAGCTGGGAGGGGGACGGTTGGCATTTCTGTGGTTTGTAACCTACCTTGTTTTCATTTATGCTTAAACAAGATTACAGAGTGGTCTTTTGCCTCGTTTCATCACTACCGCAGAGTGGCCTTCACTGATGCTGGGTCTGTAGGATGTTTCATGCTTGGCCCCGGAGCACCTGGCTGGCCTCATGGTCAGCTTCTGGCCAGTTGTGGGTCTCAGGGTCACCTTTCCCTTCCTCAGTGCGATGGATGGTGACTGGCCTGGGAGCAGCCTTGTTCTGGTCTCGGCTCTGTAACTGACTGGCTGTGTGACTGTGGGCAGGTCACGCCTTCGGCTGTTAAGTTACTGCAACTGTAAATGGATTAAGTACACTCGATAGGGCACATAGTTACTGAAAACAAATGAAGTGATGTATTTGATGGTGCTCTGAATGCAGAAAAGATTGTGCAACATGAAGGCAGCCTGATAGGCGTGTGGGTTTGTCTGTGTTCATGTCTGTCTCTGTGTTATGTGTAGCGGGTTGTGTGTGGCGCAAGGGCGTGTGTGCCCCTGTGTTCCGGGTGGCTAGCCATGGGCATGGTACCTTCCGCTCCCGGAAAGCTCTGAATCTGGCTCATTAGGTGAGCAGCTAGAAGGTCGCTAAGGTGTCCAGATCTGGTCTCACTCCTTTCCCATCTTCCCTTTTCTCGCCTTGGCTTCACTGAAGAGAAGACATCCCCCTTCCTCCGGGAGGTACAGGTCAACCTCATTGACTTTAAGAAATGCAATGACTTCTTGGTGTACGACAGCTACCTTACCCCAAGGATGATGTGTGCCGGGGACCTTCGGGGAGGCAGAGACTCCTGCCAGGTGAGGCTGCTTCTGGGTGGGGCTCAGGTCCTGGGAGCCAGGGGCCGTGGGGGAAGTCTGGGGTGGTGGGTTCGGATTGAGAAGCAAGTGCCTGCCATTTCCTGCTCAAGGACCACCTGTCCCCCCCTGCTGAGATGTGTGCTCCCCCCACAGGGAGACAGCGGGGGGCCCCTGGTCTGTGAGCAGAACAGCCGCTGGTACCTGGCAGGGGTCACCAGCTGGGGCACGGGCTGTGGCCAGAGAAACAAGCCTGGCGTGTACACCAGAGTGACCGAAGTCCTCCCCTGGATTTACAGCAAGATGGAGGTGAGAGGCTGCGTGGGCCACTGCACGGGGCAGACTGTGAGCTCCCCAAAGGTGGGGTGCCTGGTAGAGGGCCCAGGCTTTCCCCGGGGTTTTAGCAGAGGTCCCCTCACCCCCTCATGTTTGGGGGTGTTCAGAAAGTGCAGAAGACGGGACAGGACAGGAATCGAATGTTGGGCCAACCCCAGCTGCCTGCTTCTCTCCTTCCATTTTCTTTCTCTGAAGGGTTGGAAAGAGGGGGCCCAGGCTGGGTGCTGACCCCAGTAGCATGTCCTCTCCCCAGGGTTGGCCAAGGTGTGAATTCACACAGCCCACTGGAGCGGCGTGTGCAGAAGGCCTCCCTCTTTGGCAGGAAGTGCCGGGCTTCACCCCCACCTCTGCTGACCCAGTGCAGCCCTACCTTCCCTGCACTTGCCATCTTAGCCATAAAGCAGGGACGCTCTGCTCATTTTCCCTCCTCTGCCTGAGCGAGGGCGGAGCAGTGCAGAGAGCCTGGGGGGCTGCTCCAGAAATCCAGTCTGGTGGGTCTCTCTGCTTCCATGGCTCCTCTCTCTGAGGAGCAGTGGCCAGTGACAGCGGGACTGAATTTCAGGCTCTGAACGCCCACCTTCGACATCTGTATCCCTGACCCAGCCTCACCCTGTTCTCCCTGTTCTCATCCTCAGAGGGAGGTGCGCTTCCGGAAATCCTAAGCAGCTGGCCTGTCCCACCTCACGGCACTGGCCAAAGTGACTGGGCCACCTGCAGTGTCACCTGGGCTAAAGGCCACCAGGCACCTTCGTTACTCCCACCTCCACTGTCTGCTGCCTCTGTGAATGGGCATACGCGTGTGCATGTGTGTGCGTGCACGCGTGTGCATGTGTGTGCATGCACGCGTATATGTTGTTGCTCTCCCAAGGTCTTCAGAAACCAGGAGAGCTGTCAGCTCTTCCCAAACCCCAGGCTGGAAAGCACCTGGAGTTAATAGTTTGGGCACTGTGGAGGTTCCTGCGGGGGTGTCCATATGGATGGAGGAGGTGAAGCCCAAACAGGGCCCCAGAGAAGGGCCTGGAATTGCACCTCAGGAATTCTTGCTCCTCTGACACTGACTCGGAGACCAGCCCAGATTGAGTGGCCACCAGCAGTGCAAGTGACGGCCAGGTGGTGGAGGGCCTGGGCTGGCCCTAGCGGGAAGATGCTCCCCTTGGCATTACGAGCGTCCTGCCCTTTCTCAGACCTTCTGCTGGTGCCCAGATGTGGAGGGCCGGCTGAGCTGTGGCTGTCCAGGCTCACAGCTGCTCTTGTTCGGTCACAGGCAGTCGGGGCAGATTTTTATTTTATTTTTATATTCAAGAAATGGAAGTAGATGCATTTTTAAAGATTCTTCAAAAATTCCAGGAGCCTGAAGTGCTAGCATCCATCACCCCCAAAAACTCCAAGGGACTTATGGGAGTTGTGCCATTCCAGAGTCCTGCTGAATGTTCCTGACCTCAAGGGACCGGATGAAGGAGCCCCTCTGGGGTCCTCAGGGTAGGGAGTCCTCATGCGGGCTGGCCAGCAAACCCATCACAGAGAGCCACAAGCATTGCTGCATCCAAAGGCCACAACCAGGACGTGACGAAATGACTGCTGCTTCTCCGTGGGCCTCGGAGCCTGAGAGAGTCCAGATGGACAGGCCCCCCTCGTTCCTAGTGCTGTCCTGGGCCTTGCAGTTTCTTCTCCACTTCTCCACCTTTCAAGTTCTCCGTTGTTTCAGACACCTGGCACGGACATGAACACTGCCATGGAGAGAGAGCTGACACTGTGCCGGGCCCTCCGAACAGCCATGTCGAAGGATCTGAGTTGTGCTGTTCCTGTAAGCCATCAGCGTACCTGACCTCCATGCCAGCTAGAGGCCTGGGCCTTCCCCAGCCTTTCCTCCAGGCCACCAGTTCCTTGCCTACTCCCATTCTCCTCACTTCCCTTGAGCCTGCCTCATGGTGCTATGACTCTCAGAGGCAGGGTGCATGCGGGTCAGCCCAGCAGCAAGGCTGGGCAGAGTCCGAGGGGGCTAGTTGCATGTTATCAGGACTGGGGGTGGGGGAGGGCAACATGCATGTCTACAGTAGCCCCGGCAATGGCCTTCAGCAATAAAAGTTGTGTGACCTGAAAAATTGGTGATTGGATATTCTGCTGATACCCTGCCCACCCAGGTGCCCAGACAGCCTCAGTCGGGCTTTTTAGTTTTGGTTCCTCAGCTGTGGTTTCTGCATATTTATTTAGCCAGCCAGCCACCTACCCGCCATATCAGTGCCTACTCTGTACCAGGTACTCATGCAAGGCCCGGGGGTACAAAAACTATGACAGTGTCCTCAGGAACTCACGACTGTGACCCACTGTGATGGAAACTATGATGAGTATGGACACCAAGCTTGGAAGCTACCAGTTGTACCTGGAGAGATCAGGGAGGGCTTCACAGAGGAGGTGAGGCTTGAAAGGAGTCTTAAAAAGTAAGTAAACCTTCACAAAAAAAACAGATGGGGGTGGGTGAAGGACAATCCAGTGCTTGTCCATTCTCCTTTTCCCTTCTTCCTCTTTCTGTACCTCTGCCTTTGTCAAGCTTAGCAAGAGGCACAGTTATAAGAAAGCCCCAAAACTTCAAGTATTTCCAACAGAATTGGAGAGGCCGTCCCATGGTTGCTGAAAGATCTATCCCTTCTTGCTCTGCACTATTTTTCCTGTATTGAATATGTTGACCTCTGTCATTATGATCCCACTGATGCATGGCCAGTGCCCCACTGTCCACACCCCTGCCTCTGGCCATGAACACAGAATTTTCCAGGCCTGTGTCCATGGGCCTGGCCTGCAGACACCTCAGATTTGTTTTCTTAACTCTCTCATGTCAGTGTGAGGGGGAGAAGCCCCTCCTTCAGTTCTTTTCTGGCTCCAGCCCAACAAAAAGGTATGGGGGAGGGGCAGGTGCCAGGTTTAGCATACTAGCAAGTAGGGATAACACAGAAACCCTAATAATAGCCCACAGTTTCCCACAACTTCAGCGGCTTAACCCAAAGCTTATTTCTCATCCGTCTAAACATCCAGTGAGGGGGCTTCCTTCCACAATATTTTTTTTAAAAGATTTAATTTATTCTTTTGACAGAGAGAGAGACAGCCAGCGAGAGAGGGAACACAAACAAGGGGAGTGGGAGAGGAAGAAGCAGGCTCCCAGCAGAGCAGGGAGCCTGATAACGGGGCTTGATCCCAGGACCCTGGAATCATGCCCTGAGCCGAAGGCAGACGCTTAATGACCGAGCCACTCAGGGGCCCCTCCACATTATTTTTCAGACCCTTCTTCTCTCTCTCTGGCTTCCTAGGGCAGAAGTGACTTGCAGGGGTGCAGGGGCGTGCGTGGGAGAGAGAAGATAGAGAAAAAGCAGCATCTCCGCAGGAAAAGAAAAACACTTTGCTTATACGCAACTAATGAATCATCGAACTTTACATCAAAAACCAGGGGTGTACTGTATGGTGACTAACATAATATAATAAAAATATTATTATGAAAAAAAAAACCACTTTCCTTAGACACTGGACATTTATAGAGGCCATAAGAATCATGGAACGGGGGGATTGGTCCAGATTCTAATTGGTCCAGAATTTCCAGAAAGATGTGCGTGTATATATTGGTGGGGGATGAGGGGGATCGCTGGTGACACCGTCCTCTGGTCCCTGGGTCCCAGGCATCTCCAGGTACCACTCAGACTCTCTGGCTTTGTCAGCTCCACCGACAGCTGAGTTTACCCCAGGAAGGAGGGGAGGGCCACGTGAGTGTGCTGGGTGTGGGGCAGAGGCTAGTTCTTTGGAGGCAGAGCAGGTTATAGCCTCGCTGCCCAACCAGCTGCCTCTGGAGTTTGGTTAGCTTCCCAAGGGCTATTGTTTCCCATAATTGCTTAGCCAGTGTGCTGATGCACTTGGGGGGGGGCATTGGGAGATGCACGTGGAGCGCTCCCTGTAATGATAATGATGAGGATAATGATGATAAGGGCTAGCATCTGCGGAATGTGTGCTATACAGCAGAGGCTGTGCTAACCACCTGATGTGTCTTATCTCCCGAGAGCTCTGAGTAGGCACTATTATCCCTGTTTCACGGATGAGGACACAGAGGCCAAGGGGAGCGAAATGAGCTTCCCCGAAAGACACGACTGCTAAAGTGGTGGAGCTGGACTTTGAATCCAGGCTGTCCGATGGTAAGCGCTGCTTTCCCAAGTCAGGTAGGTCTCTCCTAGCTGTGACCTCATAGGATCTGCCTTGGCTCCGTGTATCTTTCCACTCTCCACCAGGCCTCTGCTGTGGGAGGGGCAGGGCGGGACAGCTCCCCAGAGAGTGCTGGGCACACCCCTCAGAGTGTCACACGACTGGAGGCTTAGCTCATGCAGTTTCCAGAACCTGAGACAATAGCATTATGAATGGGAGGTGGCCCCCCTGACTCCTCTTGCACCCACGTCCCAAGTGGATGCTTTCTGGGAGGCCCTCCTATGCCATAATAAGCTGTCACCCCAGGACACCTCCATGTCCCCTCAGTGTGGGTGGGTGGCCCTGAGAGGCTCATGCCACTCGTTCTCTACATCCTCTGCACTGACCCAGGCTTCCTGTTCCTTGGAATTCTGCTGCCCAGCCCAGGCAGCAAGCTCATACTAGTCTCGCGATGAGTCCTCTCAGAATAAGCAGCCCAGATTGTCCCAGAGGAGTCCTCAGAGAAGAGGAGGGCACGGCCTGGGCTTTGGTCTTGCCCGGCTCAGCTCCTGCCGGCGGGATGTGGGATGTGGACATAACAGGATATCTCCTCTGACCAATGCCTGAGTCGGAATAAGTTCTTCACTTTTCATACAAGGAGAGAGCTGGGAGTCTTCTTTGAATCCATCCTAACTACACTACATTTTAGTGGAGAGAGCAGTGAAGTTGGACTCGAGGTACCTGGAGGCACAAATTCCACTCCAGCACTTACTGAGCTATGTGACGTTGGGGAAGCCAACCTCCCTGTTCCCTCACGCAGCACAGGCGTAGCTCTCCCACGTTCTGCTGCGGGATTAAGTGGGAGGCTATGTGTAAACACGCGGGACGAAGTGATTGGCATACTGAGCCCTCTAAACAAATGTTGAATTTGCAGCAAAAGGGCCAGATCCTTCCTCTCTATCTTCATCCCTTCAGCAAACAAATGAGACAGGAGAGGGGAATTTGAATACATCTTCAAAGGGTTCAAGTTTCTTAGGAGATTTGCCATTTCTCTGTATAAACCTGCCTCTTAGTTTTATAGCAATGAGGTGATCGCACCTGAAGGTGACACTACCACCTGGGGCAGGTGGGTGTCTTCTGCTGGGCATTTCTCTAAGTCATGGAGATCCACTTGGTTGAGCTCACTCTGCTCTGTCTTGCCACTTATGGGACCAGGATGGGTATCTGGCACTGGCCCTGCCCTGGAAGCACCTGACCGCTCAGCCAATGGAACTGATGGCTCAGGGCTGTGAGGGGACACACGTCCTCGTGCCCCAAGGACTCCTCAAGCCACAGCCATCTGGCTCCTGCCCCATCACATCAATGAGCCACCATGTTGTCAAATCCAACGGAAACTTTTCAGTCCTCATCCCACGGGAACTCCCTGCAGCATTGAAAGGTTGAGGACTCCCTACTTGGTGAACCTGCCATAGCTTCAGTGGCATCAAGCTCTCCCTGCCAGCCCTCCGGCTGCTCCCTCTGTCTCCCACAAGCTCTGTAAATGGTGTTCCCCAGGAGGCCACCTTCAGCTCTCTGGGGTTCCAACGAACACCCAGTGGAGTCAGCAGGAATTTGCTCCATGCCACGAAGGTACAAGAAATGTCACCTTTCTTTTTAAAAGTGGATGAAAATCTGACTCTGAACGTTCCAGCCTGGCTGGAAAGCATTCCTCATCCTGTTCTTCCCCGGGATGGTAGGCTCTGAGGGAGCCTGTACCCTGCTCTCCAGGCTGGGCGCTCCATCTGCAGCCTCCACAGGCACCCCTCAGAGGATTTTACAGGTATAGGCAATAGCTTGAGAATCTGCTGCTCTCTGTACCCCTAGTTTCAAGAATCCCCCTCTCCCTGGGTCAGGTTCTAGCAGCTTCCTTCTTTTCAGCCCCCAAAGCCCTTCTCCTTGGAGACAGTTCAGCCCTTCTCCTTGGAGACAGTTCAGCCCTGTCTCTGTCATAAACATCTCACAAAGGCCTATAAATTTTCTTTTGAGTCAAACCCATTCCTTCTTGATAAGATCATGGCAGAAATTAAGATGAGTGTAGATTTCAGTGCTAGTGTACAGATTTTCATGTAACTGAAGTTTTCATTCCTCTAGGATAAATTACTACAGGTGGGGTTGCTGGGTCATATAGTGATCATATGTTTAACTTTGTAAGAAACTGCCAGGCTGTTTTCAGGGGATCTGTACCATTCTGTATTCCCACCTGCAATATAGGAGTTTCACTTGCTCCTCACTCTCCCAGTAATTGGTATTGCTCGGATTTTTTAAGGCAGCCATTTTAATAGGTGTGCAGTGGTATCTCCTTACGGTTTTAATTTGCATTTCTCTAACGACTAATGATGTTGAGCATCTTTTTATGTGCTATTTTGCCGTCTGTAGATCCCCTTTGGCTAAGTGTTCAGTTCTTATTTCTTTGTTGGGTTGTTTGTTTCTTATTGTTGAATTTTGAGAGTTCTTTATATATTCTGGAAACTAGGCTTTGTTGGATATGTGATTTATAAATATTTTCTCCCTATGTGGCTCGTCTTTTCATCCTCTTAACTGTGCCCTTATAAAGTTGTGAGTTGCTGAATTCCAATTTATCTCTTTTTTTTTCCTTTTTGGATTGTGCTAAGAACTCTTGGCCAAATCTAAGCTCATGAAGACTCTTTTTTGATGTTTTCTCTTAAGAATTTTGTTGTTTTATGCTTTTCATTTGGACCAGGATCCATTTAGAGTTAACTTTTGGATGCCGTTGTGATCTAGATTGAGGTTCATTTGTTTGTTAATGGATGTCCAGTTGTTCCAGCACCATTTATTGACGACTGCATTTTTCCCATCCAATTGCCCTTTCATTTTGTTGAAAGTCAATGGAGCATATCTGTGTGGGTATATTTCTCGCCTCTGTAATATTCCATTGATCTGTGTGTCTATCCTTTCACCAGTGCCACCTGTCTTAATTACTCTAGCTTTATAGTATGTCTTAAAGTTGGGTAGGGTGAGTTCTCCAAATTATTTTTCAAAATTATTTTGAGTATTCTGGTTCCTTATTTTTCCATTCAAGTTTTAGAACCATCTTGTCTTTATCTACAAAGAATCCTATTGAAATTTTCATTGGGGTTGTGGTAAATCTATAATCCATTTGGAGAGAATTAACATGTTAACTATTAAGTCTTCCAAACCATGAACATGGTATGTTATCTGTGTATTTTTTTATTTGAGGGAAAGAGAGTGAGAGAGAAAGCATGGGCAGGGTGGAGGGGCAGACAGAGAGGGAGAAACAGACTCTCCACTGAACAGGGAACCCCATGTGGGGCTCGATCCCAGGACCCTGGGATCATGACCTGAGCTGAAGGCAGACGCTTAATGACTGAGCCACCCAGATGCCCCATGTTGTCCATTTATTTAGATTTTCCTTGGTTTCTTTCATTTAAGTTTTATAGTTTTTAGCATACAGATCTTGCACCTATTTCATTAGCTTGACAGCTAAGTATTTAATCACATGTTAACATAAATAATAATTTTATTAAAATACTATATTTTTCAAAACACAAAATAAGAATGGTGGCATTGTTTTACATTTTTGCAAATCTCTTTAATATCTGGCTTAACAAAAGACAGCTGAATTCTCATACTTTTTCAGTATTCAATCTCTTGTGATATGTTGTTTGGGTTGAAATATATGAAGAAAATCTGATCTCACACAGATACAGAGTTGGAAAGTGAAAGAGTATTTTCACTTTTCAAGTAATTGTGGATACTTTGATACTGCACGCAAACTTGACAAGTGGCTGTTTCATAAAGTTTAGTTGCAACGTGGAATCTGATATGTGTCAATGAACTTTTTGTACTTGGTCGTCTTAAAATCTCTTGGTCTGTGTTGCACTTTCAATGGGTTTTTTACCCATGTCTAATTTTGTGACATCATGCAGTGATCATTTAGAAAATGTCTTCCAGATGTTGACATGTTTCATCATGCAATATAAAAAACTATATCTATTCACATCACCACTGATCTCATCAGAAAAGCCTTTAAGGATTGGGAAGCTCCTGGTGAAAGATCCAAATTTTCCAAAATTCTAATTTTCAATTGAGAGTTTAAATTATGTCACTTGTAACAAACACTGTCAGATGTTTTCTTTGAGGTGACAATCTCATTTTGTTCATTTTTGAGAAAATGGTTGCCAACTATTAAGTCAGAGTAATCATTGTTTGTCAATCTTCTTTCGAGTGAAAATGGTGTTTATGAAAAAAGTGGCTAGTTCAGCCAGCAGCTGAAACATACAAGTGCTTTTTCTCGAAACAACCTTAGAATTTTGGTATGCAGCAGAAGTGCTTCCATTTTTTTTCACACTGAATATTAAAAAGACACGTCTTTGGGATTGAGATTTAAATAAATTAATAACTTTTAATAATTAATAATTTCGACTGCTTCACCAAGGATGTTCCTAAGCGAAGCTGGCAAGCGTGTGGTGGTGAAGTGATGAAAAGCACAGTTTGGCCCTATCGCCTTGATTCATGTGAAGGAGCGAACGGTTTTGCCCACCATTGTTTTGTGCCGTTGGTGCAAACATCAACACCATGAAAGAGGCAAAGGACATCACAGTATTATTATGAAAATAGCTTCGACCCTCTGATCCCCTGACAATGTCTCAGGCACCCCCACACTTTGAGGACTGCTGCATTAGACCACACAACAAGACAAAAACTGGAAATCTGCAGGTATCGACTTTGGAGAGTTGCTTCCTGGAAATTCTATTGGAACCATGTCTTTATCTTACCCCTACTGCCCACTTTCAGGAAAAAGTGAACAATCTCTCATCTAAAGAAGCCGAAGGCTAGTCACCTTTCTGCGGTGATGCTGTGTCTTGTTGAAGAAGAGAGATGTTAATTTAACTGAAGTTTAGTGAAGAGCTCAGTGGGTGGGAGAAAGAAGAGTGGGGATTTATATTTCCTTAACTTCCTGGGCTTGATGCCTCCCGGGGGAGGGCTCTAATTTTAGTTAGAAACACTCCAGTCGGGGCACCTGGGTGGCTCAGTTGGTGAAGCATCTGCCTTTGGCTCAGGACATAATCCTGGGGTCCTGGGATTGAGCTCTGAGTTGGACTCCCTGTTCAGCGGGGAGTCTGCTTCTCCCTCTGCCCCTTACCCCTGCACCCCCCTGACTCATGCTCTCAATCTCTGCTCTCTCTCTCTCTCAAATAAATAAATAAATAAATAAAAATAAATAAATAAATAAATAAATAAATAAATAAATAAAATCTTTAAGAGAGAGGGAGAGAGAGAGAGAGACATACACTCCAATCACTCCACCCCGTTGGGGAAGCATAGCCGATGCCCTCAATATCAGCAATGAGGTCTGGGTGGGGTCTGCCGCGTGGTGAGACTAGAGATAAGTACTCCATCAGGTTCTTCTCTGATAAACCTCCTCATTGGACTAATGGCTGCTCCAACTCCAGTTAATTCAACAAATTGTTGCAAGCACTTTCCAGTACTGAGGACTGTGTTAAATGCTGGGAGTGGGGTCTGAGGTAGGGGACACATCCCTCCTATTTGTCATGGTGTCCCCTCCTTGGGCCTTTGCAGCTGGATCTGTTTTAAAGCTTCATTGTTTTTGTGATTTTGTAAGTAGGCTCTCACTACAGGAGAATTTTTAAAAATCAAAGCAGTTCTGGACACTCTACAAATAATATAAAGAGAACGATTTACGCCAAGCATCATGCTATAAACTCTCCACATCACCGCACACTTTATCTCATTTAATCTTCAACAACAATATGAAGTAGGTACTATTGCAAAGAAGAAAGTAAAAATCACTTTAAATCCCACCGTCCAGCACACCTGGGGGGCTCAGTGGGTGAAGCGTCTGCCTTCAGCTCAGGTCATGGTCTTGGGGTCCTGGGATCGAGCCCACGTCGGGCTCCCGGCTCAGCAGGGAGTCTGCTTCTCCCTCTCCCTCTGTACCCGCTTATGCTCTATTGTGCTCGCTCGCTCTCTCTCAAATAAATAAAATCTTAAAAAAAAATAAATCCCACCACCTGAAGGTAAATACTCTTAGCATTTTGGTAACATCTTTCTACAACTCTATGCATTCACAGAGAGAGGGCTACAATTTTATGTAAATGGGATCATATTTTACAGATTATTTTGTATCTTGATTTCATTTTCTCCACAATATGAGCTAAGCACCTTCCCCAAAGGGATGGATGTTATCAAATTTTATTCCGCTGTATAGATGCATCCATTTACTTCATCTGTCAGTGGACATCTCAGTAGGGGTAGTTTCCAGGGTTTGCTTTATAAACACGTTGCCATGAATTTCTTTGGACACGCTTCATTCTGAAGCCGTGATCATCTAAGAGTAAATTTCAGTAAGTAGGATGGTTTACATTTCTATTCCAAATGCTGAACTGTTTTTTCAGAAGAGTTGAATTAACGTCTATACCTCAAACAGTGTCCAAACAGTGTCTGCTGCCTTTTTCTGCAAAGAATGCTGAGGGCAGACGTGAGAGAGTGCACGTGAATGTGTTCTTGTGTGAATACCTGTGTTTACGTGTGAGCTGCGCACATGTGTGGGGGTTTGTTTATTCATTCAACAAATGTTTCTGAGCATCTACCATGAGGCAGATGTGCAGGTAGGGATGTAACTGTGAGAAACTCTGCATGATCCTGTCTCTCCTGGGGTCAAACATACTTTTTTTTTGAGAGAGAGCGAGCGAGCGGGAGTGCCTACATACACATGTGGGGTGGGGTGGGGCAGACAGAGAGAATCTCAAGCAGGCTCCATGGCCAGTGTGGAGCCTGATGTGGGACTCTATCTCACGACCCTGGGATCATGACCTGATCCGATATCAGGAGTTGGATGCTTAACTGACTAAGCCACCCAAGGGCCCCTGAGACATACATTTTTAAAAAAAAAAAAACCTGCCATAACCGCGTAACAAAAAATTATATGAAGATATGGCCACTTAAAACTGGGCTCTGCCTTGGTCTAGTGATGGTGGCCAGGGTAGTAGAGGAAATCAGAGAAGGCTTCCTTGGACAAGGGCTATTAGAGCTAAGGTTGAAGGCTAAGGAGGCACTAACCAGACAAAGATTAGCAGGATGCGTGTTTCATTGGAGAGAAAGCTTCACATCTCTTTTTCTACCCTCAGTGGGAACCATCTAGCCAGGAGCATCTCCTGCCATTCCCCACATTCCTGCCTTTCCCCACATCCCTGCCTTTCCACCTCAATTCGCTCTTCTCCCACCTCTTTTCCCTCCTGCGGCAGGAGGAGCACAGCTTGAAGAATGCAAAGAAGACGGGAGAGGTTGGAGCCCAGAGAGCGAGGCAGGAGAATGGGGCCCAAGGGTGCTGAAGACGAGGCAGGACCTTGTGTCTGGTCACATATGTCTGAATGTGTCCGTGCCTTTGAGCACATGTGTGATGATATGAGAGCTGTTGGTGGGTGTAGTAGGGTCCTGGTTCTCAAAGTGTGGACCCTTGACCAGAAGCATTGGCATCCCCCGGGGGTGGGGCCCAGCAGTGTGTGATTTAACCCCCGTTGTGATTTGCACGTCACTTTGAGAAGCGCTCCTGGAGGATGTTTGTCTGAACGCACCTGTTTGAGAGAGGCTTTGGGGTATTTGACTTACAGGTGGAGGTTTGCATGGAGGCATCCTCGTGGCAGGAAACTTACCCCATCTTCTTGACTGTCCTCTCAAAGCACTCCCAAGTCTAGGGCAGGCACTCTGGGGCACTTAGCAGGTAGTAAATGATGATGATAATAATGATAGGCAGATGTGTCTCTAGCTGAGCCCCTATTCCTTACCAGTCCCTGGGCAGAGCAGCCACGAGGCGCCCTTCTTTTATCACAGACAGAAATCTAATCTCAATGGTGGAGAAAGCAGGAAATTCACAATGGGAGAGCAAGAGAAATGGCCTATTCGGAGTGGAAAAATACCTCCTTGCACGGCCCCTAAGCAGATTGCCAGGGTGAAGAGAACAATTTCCTGCCTGTCCTTGGCTAATGGCTCTGGTGTGCAGGGAGAGACAGAGAGGGCGGGTCAGGTACCAGGGCCTTGGCCCCACACAGGGCAGGGGGTTGCGGGTGGCTGATGGCTGTGAGAGGGTGTCCTTGTGTCACAGGATCACGCATGGTGGGAGCCGTGGGGAGCAAGATCTCCTCATGGGAAGAAGGGGCCAGAACGCCTGAAAGCCAAGCACTAAAGTTGCAACTTCGCCAAAGGAAACCCCAAACGAGTACCCGATTTGCACCCAGATTTGTGTCCTGGCTCTGTCGCTTATCAACTCAGCGACTCTCGGGAAGTTGCTTCAGTTCTTTTGGGCTCAGTTTCACCTTCTCGGAAATGGGTATGATCGTAGGACCTGCATCGCAGGGCTGCTGTTTGGATTAAGTGAGGTGATGTATGTGGACTCATTAGCACTGTGCCAAGCACACAGGAAATGTTCACTTTGCGTTGGCGGTGGCATTTGTGTTACTGGCTTGAAATGCAGTTCCCTGGCTCCACAACCTGGGCCAGCTCACTGAGTTCAACTGGGGTGATCAGGGTCCCCCAGACGTGGGGTGGGGGTGGGGCCGGTGGTGCTTGCTTCCCTCCTGGAGCACCCAGGGTCCTGATGATCTGCGAAGGTGTGGAGGTCAGAAGCAGGGGGCGTGTTACTCGGACCCCAGTGTTGCCACTGCATTGTGTCTCTGTACCCACTCTGACCCACTGTCACTGTGGTCTGCTACAGGGTGGAGTTCACCATGAGGAGGGCCTCAGGGAAATAGGGGTAAGTAGCACCCGGCGCTCCAGGTGGTTGTGTGGTAATGGGTAACGTTGCAACCTGCCTCATTCCATGCCTGGCATGTGGTAGGTCTGTAGTGGGGGTCGTTTAAAGATGAGAGTCTCTCTTGGGGCTGGTCAAAGTGGGTTTAGTTAGGACAGGGAAGTCAAGAAGGGAATATTGACTGAACGATTGCCATTGCTAGGCAGTGCGTACTTTCTGAGTGTTGGCTTGATTGGTCCCCACAAGGACCCTATGGAATCGAGAGTAGCATTAATACCATCTTCCCAGAGTGGAAATGGACACTCAGAGAAGTCAGTGACTCATTCAAGACCAGCAGTCCTGGATTCTAATTCACCACTCCCCAAGTTCATCCTAGCAGCCTCTTACTCCTTTTCCAAAAGAACCTGTTCTTCAGGGCGGAAACTGCAAACAACCTTATCGATTTGTCCGCTGAGCAAGAATTATTTGTCAAAGAAATAAATTTACCAACCTCACTCATTTCGCCCACTCTGACTACAACAGTAGTTCTTCTGTCTGCTTGACCTTGACTTCTCCTACTACAAGCAAAATCCCTTCACTTTTGTTCATTCCGCAGCACAGAGCAGCTGGGAACTCCTCAGTTACGTGCCCTGTGCAGCTCTTAGGAAAGAACGGGAAGCTAAAAATAAACTTGCTTGGGTCGTGTCTCTGGGGCCTCCTCTAGTGATAAAGGGGGGCTGGACTTCGGGAGGAGGGGGGGGGAGCAGAATCCTGACCCCAGGTTCAGAAGCCTTAGCCTCACAGATAGAGTTTCTGGGGCCAGTTGTCTCCCAGGCCCCGGTCAGCTTTCTTAGCAGCCGAGGGGGGCGGATGGGGGCGCAGGAAGTCTGTGTCATGGGCCCTCCCCTTTGGCAGCCGCCAGTCCTGTCTCCCCTTCGTGGGTGGAGGAACCAGATAAGAAAACAGACCCTAGATGGAATCTTATAAATCGCTGTTCCTTCCCAGCAGGCCTTTCTGAACCTGCCAAGTAGGTCACACTGTTCCTCCTACATGTCTCATTCCAACCTCTGTGCCCGGGTTTGCTCCATTCCTGCTCCAGTCCTGCCCATCCTCTTCCTTCAGAGGTCAACTCTTTTAGGAAGGCAGCCCAGATTGTTCCCACCTCTTATTCTGATCTTTCTTTTATTCTGGATACTCTTGGTATGTTCACATTAATTGGGACATTAATAATTGGTACTCACGCGTACATGGCTTAGTTAATATTTTAAGATATTTCCCATGCATTTAAGAAAGTGTCTGTTTTTGTCACTCTTCAGGACACAGACATCTTGAGAGATAGTTGGGCAGGGGAAAGAGTGGACCAGTACTCAGGAGACCTTGCTGTGGTCCGACTAGGCCACGGACATGCTAGGTGACTTTGAGCCAGTCAGTTCCCTTCTCTGGGCCGTGGGCTCACAATCTGCAAAACGTCCTCTAAGGCCTCATCCAGTTCAGATATCCCATGGGTCTGTTTAGGGCTCTGCACACAGAACTCTCTGGTGCCCTGTTCCTGCCAAGATGTGGCCTTATCTCTCTCACCACGTGTGTCCCTGGCCAGGTTCTTGCAGCTCAGATCACTGTGTGCTCTAGGGCTTCAGACCCACTGAGTCCGCGAGCCACGAATGAAACCGTCCACAGGAGAGGTCACTAGGAGGCTCAGCTCTTTCCCTGTCCCAGGCAGGTTCGGTTAAAAAGCGGATGCCCGGGTCCTATTCCCGGAGAATCAGATTCATGGGTCCGGGGTGGGGCCCAGTTACCTTGCTTGAGTCATTTATGGCTGTGAAACAAAATGCTCCCAAACTTAATGGCTTAAAAAACAACCACCATTTTATTTACTCAAGATCTGAAGAGTAGGAGCTTGGCTGGAATGGGAATGTCCAGGGTGGCTTCAGTCCTTTCTCCACATTTCCCTCTCTCTCTCTCTCTCTCTCTCTCTCTCCAGCAGGGTAGTCTGACTTCTTCTAAGGTAGCTGGCTTCCAAGTGGTGGTGTTCCAAACATCAAAGGCAGAAGCTTCAGCTTTTTTAAGGCCCCATCTAGAAAGTTATATGGTGATTGTTGGGTCTCTTTCTATTGCTCAAACTAAGTCCCATGGCCAGCCCAGACTGCGGGGAGGAGAGACCGGTGCCATCTCACAGTGGTAGGTGCTGCAGAAGAGCCCGTGGGATGGGAAATACGGTGAGGCCATCTTTGAAACACAACTTACCATCCTTTAAGAGCAGCCTCCAGATGCCTCTGCTGTGGCCCATGTCCCCGGAAGCCTGCTTTCCATCTCTCCCTTTCTCTCACCTGTCAGACAAGGCAGCTCGGACCTCACGGCGCTGGTCTGTGGGGACTTGTTCTTGATGCACATTGGTTTTCTCTGTCAATGTCACTCTGCTCTTTTGCATTATAAACACTGATCATCCAGCAGTTGGCAGTGTTGGGGAATAGGGGTTAAAAGCATAACAGAAGAAGAAAAAACTTAAAAACACCCCCAAACAAAACAAACAAACAAGAAACATAGACTAGATATCCTTCCTGTCTTCAAGTTACTCACCATCCAAGAGCACCCAACTCAGGTGATTGCCTGGGTCAAATCATGGCAACCCTCCTGTTGATGCCAGAGCTGAAGGTTGAATTAAATTTAAGAAGATGATTATGGACTCCCTTTTAAACAATGTGTGGGGAAGGAGTTGTGTCAAGGACTATATAAATGTTTAATATTAGAGTGAATGGCCAGAATTGTGAGTGTTTTACGCCCATCACCTCCCACCAGCCACATCTAAGGTTCCATGCAAGGCCTGAAAAATGAAAATCAATAGAGATAATGCTTTCAATGGTGGACATCAAACATACATTTGGTCTGAGAGGCAATTACATGAACAACAACATCAAAGAGAACGGAATGGTAGGAGGGTTTAGAGAGATGGAGAAGTCAATGAACCCAAGAGTCCATTATAAACAGACAAGAGAGGGAGTGTCCCCACAACCACAAGTGGTCTGCTGACCTGCCTGGAGTCTGTCTTGGAAGCCCACTGCCATCAGACATGAGCCCCCTTCCCAAGCCAGGCCAGGCACAGCCCAAGGATGCCAAGCTTCTGGCTGCTGCTGTCTGCTCTTTGAGAGAAATGCAGCCTTACCTACAGGCTCTGAGTTTGCCCCACATGGAATTGCTCTCCCCTCGTGGCAATTAGGCTTCAGCCTTCACACAAGACTCCCTGATAAAGTTCAGCCACCAGCCAGCCCCAAATCATTTTTATCGCTTCCCTCAACTCTAGCTTGGGCTTTGGGGTGGGGGTGGGGGATGCAAAAGAGAAAAAGTGGATTCAAGTCTTTCTTGCCTGGAAGCTGACTGGGCTGGTGGGTTACTGTCTGGTTGCAGGGCTGGTCGAAAGACTGAATAGAGGTGCTTGCTGGGTCCCTATGGTTCCTGGTGGCTCAAACACTCAGCTACAGCCTCTGTTCTGAGCTGGATCCAGTGGGCTGGAAGAAAAGTATATGATGATAAACAGGTGCCTCTCCCCACAAACATTGGCTCCAGGCACTCTGGGAGGGGTGGGGAGTTCAGACGCCTGCTTACGCTAACAGGCTGTCAGCTTCTCTGTGCATGGGAAAAGCAGAAACACGAAGCTATTCTGGTCTTGTCTAGGGAGCCATTATGTATTGCACTTCCAACAACATTATCTCCAAAGGGCAACCTTTCTCGTTTCTCCCATTTGCATTCACTGGGAAAAGGCAAATGGGTGTGTATTTGCGGAGTGGAAAGGCTGCGGGGAGGAGTGGTCATGTGCTCAATTTGGACAAGCAGCAGCTCTGGAAGAGGTGTGCTCATAATTAGAGATTGGCACCTTGAGGTGACACTTCACACTTACACGGCAAGTTTAAGTTAATCAGGCAGAATTAGTTCTCCAGACTAATGGGACTGGGGTGGATTTTTCACTTAGAAACAAATCTCATGCATGCTCGGGCATGCCTTGTTTCCTGACATATGCTACAGTTTTCCTGTGGGAAGACAGGGTGAAATTTTATTTCAGACCTCCCCCACTTGGCCTGCCTTTGCTTTCCTCCATTCTCAAAATCCAGATCCTGCTATAAAGGTGGCTAAGGAAGGGGGACCCTGGGGGACCGGCTCCAGGAAGGGAGGTGCTGGGGTTGGCGTGTGTCAGGTGTGTGCTCATGTAAATGGCAGGGAGAGGTCTTCTAGGCGGGGAAGCTTTGCTTGTGCTGAATTTCTGCTTTCTCATGATGCAAGGCTGTCCTCCCTAGCTGTTCCACCCTATTGGAACCAGTGAGGAGTGTGTTGGCCGCATGGAACAGAAAACCAGCTACGGTTTCTGTAACGGGAGCTGAATTTTCTCAGGTGACAAGAACTCTGGAATGCAAGATGGCTGCTTTACCTCCAGGCATCACATTTATATTTCTGACAAAAAAAAAGGATGAGAAGGAAGAGGAGGGGAAGTAGGAGGGAGAAGAGGAGGGGAAGAAAAGAGAGGAGGGGTAGCAAAGGAGGGGGAGGAGGAGAAAGAAGAGGGAGAAGAAAAGTGCAAAGGGCAAAAGTCACATGTCTTTCTTAGAATTCTTACTCAATAGAATTCTGTTGCCATCGTCTTGGCCAGAACTGGGTCACATGGACACCCCTAGGAAGTCTGCAGAATGAGTAGTTTGAGCACATTGCAGCTCCGTTAGCAAAAAGTGCCAGAAAGGAAAAAGAAAACCGAGCGGATCTAGGGAACCAGTGGTGCCTGCCACCACCTAGTCCCCGCAGCTCCCTACACTGTCGGAGAGGTCCTGCTTTTCAACCCCCAACGTCAGTGTCAGGGTCTTCTGCTCTTCCTCTGCAGGCGGTCTGGCCCCGGGGGGGCTCACCACTCATCTCACCTCTCCCTGTGACCTCAACAGCACTGCTACTTTGTCCTTTCATCTTGGGAAGAGAGAACAAAGCAGATGCATCGCACACAGGTATGCAGGCCCCGGGACCGGCGTGAGATTGCTGAGAGAGCAAGGAAGAAAGTGCTCAAGATGAGTCTGGAAAGGTTCGCTGGGACAGGATCATGCAGGGTCTTGTGAGCTACAATTCCCTTGAATTCAAGTAGTTATAGACGTAGTTATAGACGGGTCACCAGGCAAGACACTGGGGTTTACAAATGGAGTGAGAGGCCAGGCTGTCCCCAGGGACATCCCATTCCATTAAGGCCGCACGCAGGCAGTTATACGTAGTAAAGACCAGACGATGATACACACTGTTATAAATGTCGAGGCACCACACCATTCATGACAGCACGGACAAGACAGCCTTAATTTCAGTAAGGTGATGTTTGAATTTAGCTTTGCAGAGTAGGCAGGACTCTCACAAGGGGAGAAGGGAAAGGGGATGTTTTAAGCAGAGAAACTCTTTGAGCAAAGATTGGAGGAAGGCAAGCAGGCAACATATTCAGATCATTGTGAGTGGCCCTCTTGGGCTGGGGGACAACATTTGCAAGGATTGGGGTGACAGGAGTGGGGATGGGATGGGGAAGGCAAAACAAAGAGTGGGGTCAGGAGATGAAGCACAGAAGGTGGGTGGGTACTGGCTTATAAAGACTGAACGTTGTATAAAGAAGTCGGACTCTAGTGTCTGAAGGTTTGAGTCACATCCGAGCTGCAGAAAATACCAAAGAGTTGATAGCTGGGGGTGGGGAGACTGAGGCTGAGTCTAGCAGGAGTCTGGCAGCAGAGAGCCTGATCTAGAACAGAAGCGGTGGGGGGAGAAGGGTGAGGACGGTACACGCTAGGACGGTACACGCTTTCCCGGGTGAGTGACGGGGTGGGGGCAGTGTCATTAGGGCTTCAAGAAAGACACAAGAGGGGAAGCACCTTTGGGGTGTGGGAAGGGTTGGGTGATGGATTTGGCATGGGTGGTGCTGGGTCCCTGGGCATTACTCCTCTGGGTCTCTGGTGGTGAGGACCAGGCTGGACAGTGTGGGGCCATCAGCCCTAAGTGGATGGTAAAAGCATGGTTCTGGACTGGATGGTCCAGGAACTGTGTAAAGCAACAAAGGGCCCCACCCAAGCTGCTTGAGGGAGAAGACAGAGGGGTTCAAGAAAGACAGGACAGGGAGGGCAGAAGGAACCACGTTCAAGGAGTGGTTTGGAAGTGAGCAAGCTCTTTCAGACAAGGAGTTAGGAAACGGTTCTGTCTTGGGGTTTGGGGGCTCAGCATTCAGCTGGGGGATGGGAAGGAAGTACATTCACAAAGCAAAGTGAGGGTGAATGGGTTGAAAGCAGCAGTTGGTGGCCAGGAGCAGCTCTGACTCTTCAGTCTGCACCCCAGATGAAATGGTATCCCACAAGCCACCTTGGAGGGTTATCTGCTGGGAGAGGTAGGGGTTTCTTGCCAAAACTCCTGGTCTTGCCCCTTTAATTTTCTCTGCTGGCCCCCCAACTTCTAGTCAGTCGGGCTGCAGCACTGTGCCCTGGGGCGCTGACCCGCGGAAAGGCTATTTTTGCTGCAGTGCCTGGAGCTGAGAAAGTGCTATCCACACAGGGCTTTAGTATTTAATAGCACAGTAGTAACAAAGTAGTTACTTGAGCTCAGCACAAGCTTTCCAGCATGAGGCCGTCCCTTGTGCTCCCAACAGTTAGCCTGTCCTTCTAAGCCTTAGGTCTTTTCATAGCTCCGATTCTGGATGCGTGGGGAGTGTTTTAGAAACGGTTTCTAGCCTTTCTTGTCCTATTTCCGCCATGGCTGGGCACCCCTGCCCCAGCTCGCTCTCTCTTTGCTCCCAGGGCCTTTAGAGAAGCCACTCTCTCTTCATTTGGGGGCCAAGCCCATTTTGCAGCTTCACATGAGCACTGCTCTCCTCACAGCCCCTGACCCCTCACTGTGGGGTCCCCCCCTACGTCCCAAGCCAGCCACCCCCCAGTTCTTGCTTGCAAGAGTTTTCCTAATGTCCTTCAGTGGCTTCCCATTGTCCTGAGGATAAAAGCTGGATTCCCCCAGGAACTACCAGGCTTGCCTTGTCTGGCATCTGTTTCCTACCCCAGCCTGTCTCCCCTGCTCAAGGGCCACAGCGGCTCCTTCCATACCATGCTCCTTCTGCCTCAGGGCCTTTGCATGTGTGGCTTCTCTTCCTACGTTGGAATCATTTCCCAATCCTGCCTGTCACTCCAATTCCTGGCTCCTTCACCTCATCCCTTTAACACCTCCTGACCCTTTGGCTCGCTTTTCAAATGCTACATCCTCAGGGCTCTGAACCAGGTTTTAATTACACACGTCTTTGTAGGACTAGTTGATAAATATCCGTCTTGCTTGTTAGCCATAAGGGACCATGTCTTTCCTTTCACTGTTGTACCCTTTAGCTTGGCCCAGGGCTCAGTACAGAGGGGCTCCTCACATCAGTAAATGTACTGAAAGAATAAGGAGCAGCTGGCGACCCTTTCTTACCCACACCCACATTTCATGGGGGCTAGATGCGCTGCTTCTCCCCCGAGAAGGGAGATGCCACTCTCCCCAGAACAAGCTCGTGTGGACTTCATGGTGGTGCCCACCCCAAACTTCTTCATCGGTGCTCCTGGGGGAGCTGTGAAGAAGCACAATTCGAGAGGCGAGTCATGGGTCTCCCTCTAGTGATCGTAGCTCCTGTTCTCCCTCTGCAGCCCTTATGCTGGTCTGCAGAGCCCGCAGCTGCTCCCGGGAAGTAATTTCGTCAAACACCGTGCAATTCTCTGACAGGAAAGGGGCTGCTACTCCGGTGATTCGGCTTTGGAGTTCCTTTTTTCACAAACAGGCTGGCAAAGCCTGGGTTTGATGTGTCCCCAACCAGGAGGAACTCCAAAGAGCAGCACAGAGAAATGGCCCAAAGGCAACACTCAAGGTCATCTGGGAGGGATTAATCTGCTTGCCCAAGGATGTGGGCCTACCAAGTCATATGGTTTCATCTCTCTGATGCCTAGCTCAAAAGAAGAGGGAGGACAGCTGTCACCAAGTCTTCACTTGTGGAGGAAAAGGCAGGGACAGAAAGGTGACTCGGTCTGGGACTGGCGAGATTGGAGCCAGGCTTAGAGCTTTCGCTTTCAGAGGCACCCACAGGACTTGGGGACTGTCTCAGAACCATGTCCACTTTGTGCGAGGTCCTGTGCTCAAGGGGTCAGAACTGTCGTCCCCGTTGGTCTCCCTTAGACGGGGCTACCCACTTGTTCTCAGGAGCCACTTATGGCTTCCAAATCTGTGCAAAGCCTTTTTGAATTCATGACTATTTCCTGCCTTGGGGTTTTGAGACCTGATCATTTGTTAAAATAATCAAATCATCTCAGGTTAGAGCTAGAAGTGGCCTTAGGATTATTGTCTCCTTCTTTTTGCAAATAAATACTGAGGCTGAGGGGTGGCGGTGTTAGAAATACGGCTGGGTCTCTTCCTGGCGGTACCCCTCGTCCTGTCCGCCCCCATCCTGGCTCAGGCTGGGCAGCCTGTGGCAGGCAGCATGGCTTCCTGGCTATGAACCCACTGGCCGGCCTTTGCTGTGTTTCTGTGGTCTCGGCCAGGCCCTGATGCGGCCCCTTCCCACAAGCCCTGCTTTATTCCGTGGCAGCCGGTTTGTTGAGCACTGACTCTGAACTCCTGGGCTCAGCTTCCCAGGAGGTGAGTGTTCCACAGCCATTGTCACCTGTGAGGAAACTGAGGCTCAAGGGCGTCCTTTAGCCATTGGCTCAAGGTTACATCCCAGGTAGAGGTGCAGAGCCAGGATTTACATCTTGAAATTCAGCTGTCATCTTAAATTTGGAGGCTGAGGTTGGGGTGGCAACCCGGCAGGGCCAGGAAAGGGGGTTCCGGGCAGCACACCTGTCAGTCCAGGGAGCGCCCCGCCGCGCGCCCCCCACCCGGCTCCAGCTGGAAACGACGACTACAACGAGAGCGCGCTCACGCGCCCACGACACAGCCATTCATGCTTCGGGTACACATTCCCCTTAATTGCCAAGCCTCCCAATTAACGTGGGTTGCTGTGTCTGGTGCTGGGTTATTTTCCCGTTCCCCTCCGTTTACTATTTCAGAGAGACACTAGCTCTGTCACTGTGTGTGTCTCGCTGCCTTCCCACCCTCCCCAGAGGAAAACCAAAAGGCAGCAGCTGGTGGCAAAGCCCGGGCGCGGGCCCGCCCCCTCGGCGGGCTCCTGTTGCTCCTGGCGCGCGCCCGCCCTTGGAGAGGCGCCCTCCCTCACCCCCCAGGAGCCGGGAGCCGAGGGGCTGCGCGCGCGACGCGGGCCGGTGCCACCGCGGCCGCCCGCCCCAGCCCTGCCTGGCCGAGCCCCGCCCCCCTCTCCCACACTCGCCGGCCGCGCCGCTCCCGCCCGCCCGCGCGCCCCAGCCCTGCGCAGGAGGGGAGGCGGGAAACACGCGAGAGCCTCGCCCACCGCCCTGCCCCCAGCCCCGCCACTCCCAGGCTCCTCGGACTCGGCGCGTCCTCCGGGGATTGTCTCCGAGGGGCCCGCGCTGCGCAGGTAAGCGGCGGCGCGGGGGGCAAAGTTGGGCTCCTCTTCCGAGGAGGGCGCCAGGCCGGGGTGGGGACCGATCGCCGCGCCCGGAGCGGCCGGGTTTTGTTTGTTTCGGTGGGTGTGAGCGGCCCTCGCGGACTCGCGGCGGCCTGGGGGCGGTGGAAACGCGCCAGGGGCCATAAACGCGGAGGTGGGCGTCGGAAGAGGAGCGCGGCCTCTTTGGGGAGGATGGTCGTGGCGGTGGGGGCGAAGCTGGTGGCCGGCAGCGCGCTCGCCGTTGCCTGGAGCTTGGGGCTTCGGTGTTTGGGAGAAAGGGAAGGGGCAGCTTCCACCCTGTATCCAGCGGGAGTTTCCCCTTTGTTACTGGGAGGCTGTGGACACTTGAGTGGAGCGTGGGCATGTGAAGACGGGGAGGTGGCTGGATGCGAGCGTAGACAAACCAGCAACACAAAATGGGGCGGCTGGTTTGGTGCTTGGGGGGCATGAGGGCTGGGGCTGGGCCGTGGACAAGAGGATGGGGGGAAAGGTAAAGAAGGGCTGGGGTTCCAGAGCATGGGATTCATGACAGTGTCTGCATTGGTTTTTTTGGGTTTTTTTTCTCCTCCTTGTTTATCCAGCCCTGTTTTCTTCCAGGGGGCCTTCCTCATCCCCCATTCTCCCCTTTCCTCATACCCAGCCCCTTTCCCCAGCAGGGCTGGCCCTGGCAGAGCCACCCCCATTGTGTCTCTCTGGGCTTCTGTGGACAGTTGGAAGAGCGGCCCGGCTCCAGGCGCTTGTGTTTGGCTCTTACAAGTGGTGGCTGGTTAGAGAAAGCATCCGAGGGTGGGAGCAGCCACGCTGGAGAAATGGGCCTGATCAGGTCCCTGCTGCCAACCCTCAGACATGGGGGGCTGGCTGCTGTGCCTTCTGCCCACCAACTTGGCCTCTGTCTTCACTTCCTTTGTCTCCTGGGCGTTGTGCTCTCTGGCTGGGCCTGGATTTCCAGGTTTGGAGATGGATCAGCGGGCAGCCCATGTCCTCTATGCAAGGACCCCCACCCCTGGGGCCCAGCGCCCTCATATTGTGTATGTGTGGATGTGTGTATCTGTTTCTGCAACTTAGCCTTTTGCACGTGACCTCCCTGGCAGTTGCCATGGAAACTCCTCTTCAATTCCCAGCCTCCCTTCCTTTTTCCTGCCCATTCCTCACCTCCATATCTCCTCCCCTCCCCCCAACATGGTTGCCTGGATACTGGTTATCCTTGACTTCTCTGGTGGGAGACCCTGGACAGCTAGCTCCCACGCGGGACTGAGGTGGCTGCGTACCCCCTCCAGTCCTCCTGACTACACGTCACAAATTGCCCCTAACACCCGAGACACATATACATGCATACCATGTTACACGCGCTCTCACACACAGCACGCATTCTGTTGTGCCACACACTCCATCAGCACGCTGCACATACATGCATATCCTACCAGATACACTACATGCACGCCAAATTCACCGCACACAGACCACAAGGGAACATAGCACGCTCAGTGCCACGCACACCGCCCCACCATCCCACTGTGTGCGCTCTCACACCACACCAACCATAACACACACACACAGGACTTCTAAATAGGTCTCGAGCTGGAAGAGAGGGCGGTTTTCTGCCTCATGTAGCTCTGTGCCGGCGAGTGTGTGTAGGGCAAAGCTCAGGAGGGCCAGAAGGAAGACATCTCCCCAGGAACCCTGTGGAAGCAGGTAGAGAGAAGCGCACTTCCAGATTCCCTCAAAGAGGAGTCCCTCTCCTAGGTCCTCGACTCAAGAGGCTCAGCACAGACCAGAAATTCAACCCCTCCTCTGCTGCTTTCTCCCGGCCCTGACCCCGAGAAAGCCTGAGGCTCCTGGCCCAAGTTGGGCGTCTCCTCTCGGCCCCCGAGTCTTCCTGGCTAATAGGATCTGGCAGCTCCAGGACCAGCAGAAGGCTCAGAGCCTCCACAAGGGAGGGAGGACAGGTTGTGGCTGAGCAAGAGAGCAAAGAGGGTGGGAGAGGGCAGGGAGAGGACAGAGTGGAGACACCACTGGGAGGAGAGGGAAGCCAGGAGGAGCGGGAAGGAGAGGAGCTAGGCAGTAAGACTGTACGAGTTGGGCGATCTGCTCCTGTTGGGGGTCCGGCCATCCCTTTTTCCTTTAGACACATTTTCCTGCTTCCTGGGGCTCCTCCAGCCACGTCTGTGCATCTAGGAGAGGAAGCCGGTTTGCAAAGGGCTCCTGCATTGCTAGGGCTTTCCAAGACCCGTGGCTTCTGTGGTGTTTGGGTGGTAGACGCCAGAGGGTGGACTTGCCTTCCTGGCCTCTGTGTGCTTTTTGGACTGATGGAGGGCGCATTTCACCCAATCATCCAATGAATTGTTCTAAGTACCTGCCAGGTGTTAATTGCTGGGGACACTCCGGCAAGGAAGAAGAGAATCCTAGGTTTCTCAGAGCCCGAGAGGCCTTGAGGGAACGTCCACTCAGGACATCGTGTAGCTGAGAAGACTGGCTCAGAAGCGATCACGCACCCAGTGGTGGCTGAGGCCTTTTGGCAGCTCAGCCGGGATTGGTGACACACGCTCCCATCCCACGTCTTTTGTCTTCTTTTCTCTCTTGCCAGTAGTCCTCTGGGGACTGAGATGTCCCTTCCAAACGGGTGGGTGCCCAAGGTGGGTACCCTAGTGAGCAAAGAGCCTGCTCCATTATATTGACTAGGAGGGTGTGGCAAGGAGAGGGAGGGGGGAAAGAGCAGTTCCTTGGGCTCTGGAAGCTTCCCTCAGCCTCAGGTGAGCTAGCCCACCTGCATTGAGAGCACACCCTCCCCTGCCCCCAAGCCCTGTCGGACTTAGCTAGCTGCCATCTGGAGGGCAGACTGTGCCAGGCAGCCTCTAGGACTCACTGTCTAACAAATCACCCACCTGCCTCTGTCCCAGCGCCTGAGCGCCCCAGAGGAAGCAAAGCAGTCTTGACAGGCACCATCCCCGGAGGCAGAGAGCCTGTGGCATAAAGGCTATGAGCCTGGAGGCACAGACCCAGGTTCTAGTCCTGGCTCTGCCCCGAGGGCAAGTGCATTCATTCCACACATATTCTTTTGGACGCAAACAGGGCTTTTCGGGGAAGTCAGAAATGGTTTAGACTGATTTCAAGCAGGTGAAAGCCTCCACAATCTTAGACCTGCTGTTTCCACATCTGTCAATAAGGGGGTTAGATTCCATGATTTCTAAGGCAATTCTTCCTCTAATTTTTGTAGCATATACAGTCTTGAAAGAGAGCCCTTTTCTCTCCAGGTGCCAAATGGTACTCATTATTTCGTAATGCAGGGCTGCAACTGAGCTGAGCAGGAAAGGGGCTGGTCTCTGGTTCCTTTGGAGAAAGCCTCCTGCTCCAGCCAGTCGGACAGGAGGTGCTCCAGAAGCTGAAACCTGGTTTCCTTCCCTCTGGCTGTGGGAGCCGGCTCCTCTAGACACTGGTCTACCTGTCCTGTTGTGCCAGGATAAAAACAGGCTGGGAAGAGTGTTGAAAGAGCTGGCCTCTGGAGAGGAGGAGATCCAGGGTGATGACCAGTCATGGGTCTTTGAAGTCCTGGGGAGGGAGAGCCTTTGGCCAGCTAGTCACTGGCCAGAGGAGCTGAGCGGGGCCCTCTGTCCATGATGAACAGCAGAGCATCTCAGGCCCAGACAAAAGCCTGGAACCAGGCTGGCAGTATCCTCTCAGCTCTGGAATAGGAGGGAGGAGGGAGGACCGTGACCTGGGGAAGTACGAAGTCAGCTTGGAGCCCACACAAGAACATATTTGTTACAAAGATATTCAGGGCGGAAAGCCAGCAGGGGGAGGGACCATGAAGTCCAGGAAGGGGGCTAGGGCTCTGGGGACCAGGCTGGGCCATGGGAATGTGGCTGTTCCTGCTGCTCAGAATATCAGACTTGGGCCAGAGGGGGCTGAGAAGGAGGGATTTGGGATGACAGTGACCCCCACACAGCCAGAGGGCAAAGCCAGGCCTTTGAAGAGACCAGAGGCCAAGGTCTTAAATTCATTCACAGCCTCCTTTTAACAAACGTCCACTGAGTCCCTGGAACGCATTGGGCTGGGCGGGCTTCTCAGGGCCCAGTGGGGCTGAGCCCTGCTGCTCACCAGGATTGGTTGCTTTGCCCTGTCCCTTCCTCTCACCCGGACGGCACTCAGCAGGAAGGGCCTGGCACTCATGCACACGTGGGCTCACACATGCACACGCTTTCCCTTTCTGACACATACCTAACCTTCCATCCCTCACCCACACACCCTCTCACCTCGCCCAGCTGTAGTCTCGCACCCAGGCCATTGTGACTGCCCCTTTCCTTGCTCTGTAGCCCCGATCCACTTCCCCAGTGATCCTGCAGATGGGATCACACCTCCCTCGGCTCTCCCTTGTCCATTAACAAGGACAGGTGCCGGGCACTGGTGCTCAGGCTCTCATAACCTGGCCACAGTCATGCTCCCAGCACTGTCCCCAGATGGTCATCCCTGGCCTTGTATTTGCCTCCGGTCTGCCTGCACTCAGGCCCTGCCCGGAATGAGCCCTCACTCTGGCCCCGCTGAGCAGGGGCTGGTGGCCTTGGGAGACACACAGACTTGGGTTCTAATCTGGATTCTGATGCTTCTTAACTTTCTAAGCGTCGGTTTCTGTATGTGTCAGATGAGTGTGAGGATAATCAGGGTTGGCTCTGTAAGGTGCTTCGCGTGGTCCTAGCGTTTAGTGAACAGTAGATATTAGCTGCTCTGATGATAACGAGAGTAATGACATGATTATCATGAGACTGGAGTGACTATTATTACATCAGCCTTCGAGGCTCCTGTCAAGTGCTCATTCTTTCAAATAGTTTGTCCGAATTCCCAGCAAATAGAAATGCTTTCCTCCTGCCTGGCCTGCTGAACGCCCTGGTGATTCTTTCCCGAGAGTGCGCAGCTCACCGTGCGTGCATTTTACTGACTTCCACATGTGCCTTCTCCCCCCAACCTTCCTGATGTCTTCAAAGGCAAGGTCTGTCCCCCACACGGTGCCCGGCATGGCGCTGGATACATGGAGAAAGTCCAATGGGCATGTGTGAACTGAACATATGGGAAAAAGTCCTCACCCACCAGGAGGTGTGGAAAGCCCACTTGTCCCTCGGAGCTGTCACCCTGCCCGTCCCTCACACCCAGGTGCACACCACATGCTCCTAAGGCGTGTGCTCCTTTATGCCTGTGTGTCATCTCCGTGTGCCCAGTTTCTTTGGAAGAGTCCAGAAGACAAGAATTTGCCCCCATCTGAGGGCTGGAGGGTAGGAAAGGTCTGACGTCAGTGGAGGGAGGGAAGCTGTTTCATCATACCGGTTTGGTGACAGAGCCCCAGAGAGCCGAAGTGAGGCAGTAGAAGAGAACGGGGCACTGAGGGAGGTTTTAAATTCTTTCAGAATCCTACGTAGAAGTTCAGGTTGTTCAGAGCTTGGATCGGCTTATAACTGCAAGGGGGAATGATTCCGCACGTCCATTCCCTGCATCCTTGACATTTCTTTTTTTTTTTTTTTTTTTTTTTTNNTTTTAAAGATTTTATTTTTATTTATGTGACAGAGACAGCCAGGCGAGAGAGGGAACACAGTAGGGGGAGTGGGAGAGGAAGAAGCAGGCTCCCAGCGGAGGAGCCCGATGTGGGGCTCGATCCCGGAACAGCGGGATCATGCCCTGAGCCGAAGGCAGACGCTTAACGACTGCGCTACCCAGGCGCCCCCATCCTTGACATTTCTTGAACAGCTACTGTGCTAAGTGTTAGAGCTCCAGAGATGCCTAGAATGTGCCTCTGCCCCCAAGAAGTTCATAGTCTGATGGGGGAGACACAGGCTAGTGATGGCAGGGCAGGACATGGGAAGAGGTGGGGGCCTTGGCTCAGGGGGAGCAGGGGAAAGAGGGCGTGTGGCAGGAGGGAGGGACGGTGTGTTTCCTGCAGTGAAGGCGAACAAGGTTGGGTCCATCCTCCCTACGTGCACATGCACCCACCTTCACCGTCTGGAGCTAGGGCCAGTTCCAGGTGTGCAGGCCCGAGGGTCAGCGTTTGTCCCCAGGCCACTGCCACCGTGAAGCCAGACAGTGTGAATATATGCACAGCATTCCGTGGGCTCAAACACGCAGGCCAGAGCTGTGCTGTCTAGGAGTCGTGCAAGGGGGCTGGCCAAGCTGCCTGGTCCTGTGGTCTGACTGTGGGTGGGGTGACGTGGGCCTGGCCCCAGGCCTCCGGCCCTGGCAGCTGCTCCAAGTTTCTGTTTCTGCCTCTGGGACTGCTTGTCTGGCCTCCCTTGAAGGGGCCTTTGTCAGCAGCCATGCGGAGGAGGTGATCCTGTGGCTGGCCTGACTCACTCACGTCTGCCTAGCCAGCTGGGGTTCTGGTCTGGGGCTTCTGTGCAGATTCCCCGGAACTGGATGGCGTTTCCCTGGGGGACAGGGCCCGGGCCCCCGTGTTCGCCAGCAGCAGGCAGCAGCCCCGCTCCCTGACTCACTCCGGGCAGCGTGTGTCATCGGGTTGTGCCGGAGCCGGCCACACAGTCCTGCTGCGCCCACCTGCCTCGGAGGGCTGTTTGGAGCAGCCCGCGGGGTGACGGCTGGCGTGGCGCCCTGAAGACCCCCAGCTAGCACTAACTGTGGTCTGACAGCAGGGTCTGTGCCCCCCGCTGGTGGATCAGCTTGGGGTCTTTCCAGAGAAACTTTTAGAAACTAGGCCTATGTGTGTGACTTACGAACTCTGTCTCCCTTTCTAAGGAAAGGGCCTCGTTTCTTTTCATGGTTGCTCCTTTTCTTCATTTGACCACGTTTCTCTTCCACAGAAGGAACTCCACGTTAAAGACAAGGTGCCTCTGGGTTCAAAGAATCTGCATAATAGAGGAGCTTTGTCCCTCCCACGGGCCCCGGGCAGCCAGGCTGGATTGGGTCTGGGCTCTAGAGAAACAGCTTTGAGGCCTGGGGACCTGTGCAGCCACCAGCTTCCCAGCTGTGGGGGCACCGTCCTCCTCCATGAGAGAAGGAGGGTGGTGGGCAGACCGAGAGATGGGGCCCCTCGGGGAGGCCCGCCAGGCCTGAGGGCCCTGCAGCGTAATGAGGGGGACCCAGTAGGAAGGAGCCACCCCGGGAGGGGTCAGCCTGATGGTCTGGGCCCGAGGTCCCTGCCACGCGTGTAGGCTGTCCAGCTGCCTTGGGGCAGTGCAGCGAACTCAGTAACATATCGCAGCCCTGTGAGCCCCATCGGGCCTGCTCCAGCATCGCCACCCTCTGCTCTTTCCTTAGTCCCAGGCTTTGAGTCCTCTCTGTTCATCAGCCCCTCTTTGGAACTTCATAAGGGGGCCAATCTTCCCAAGCTAGGTTATTAAACAGAGTAATTGGTGTTTAATGTTTATTTGAGGGGCACTTAAAATGCAAATCAAGGGAAGAGGTTGCGATTTTCTCTGGAGGCCACAGAGCCATCAGTGACCTCTGGCTGGACTCAAAGCACTTGCTTTAAATGCAGCTTTAAAAGCCTTTGCTGGATTTTGGCTCCATGGTTCTGAACCGTGAAAGCCTAGCTCCTATTACAGGAGCGTTAGAAGCCATCAACAAGGCACAGGGCTCCACGCTGCTTGCCAGGAAGGTGGGCAGATGTGGGAGCAATGGGATGGGTCTGGGGGCTGTTTTGTTTTTAACCGAACTTAAAATTTTGTATTATTTTTTTAACAGATTTGATTTTGGGGGAACAGGGTTAGGGTTAGGGTGCAGAACAATTACAGATTTGCAGAAGTATTGAGCAGATCGTACAGAGGGAGCCAACATAATCCCCCCTGTACACAGTTTCCCCAAGTTTTTTTTTTTTTTAAGATTTTATTTATTTGACAGAGAGAAAGAGAGGGCACAAGCAGGGGGAGTGGCAGGCAGAGGGAGAAGTAGGCTCCCCCGCTGAGCAGGGAGCCTGATGTGGGGCTCGATCCCAGAAC
Organism: Ailuropoda melanoleuca; assembly: GCF_002007445.2. Lineage (NCBI taxonomy): Eukaryota > Metazoa > Chordata > Mammalia > Carnivora > Ursidae > Ailuropoda > Ailuropoda melanoleuca. The sequence goes on along the minus strand of NC_048225.1, from coordinate 13,890,490 downwards.
CCCAGGATCATGACCTGAGCCAAAGGCAGTTGCTTAACCAACTGAGCCACCCAGGTGCCCTTAGTTTCCCCAACTTTTAACATCTTATGTTCGTGTGGTACGTCTGTCACAACTGAGGAATCAACACTGGTTCATTATTATTAACTAGAGTCCGTACTTAATTCAGATTTCTCTAGTTTTTCCCTCCCGTCCCTTTTCTGTCCCAGGATCCCATCTGGAGTAGCACATTACGTTTAGTCATTCTGTCTCTGGCTCTCCTTGGCTATGACCGTTTCACACACTTGCCTGGTTTTTGATGACCTTGACAGTTTTGAGGAGGATGGGTCATGCATATTGTAGGATACCCCTCGGCCTTGGGTTTGTCTGACGGTTTTCTCATGATTCGACTGGGCTTATGGGTTTGGGGAGGAGAATCACAGAGGTGAAATGCTATTTTCATCATACCACGTCAACATCAAGGGTACGTACTATCAGTGTGAATCGTCTCTGTTGATGTCGAGAGGACTGGGTTTTCAGGCCCTTTCAGAGCCCCCTCCTCCCCCAACACAATTTCCGGGGTCCGGTGATTAGAGCTGTGCTCGTTCACACATCAGTCAACTAGCACCCGCTGGCTAGCTGTACCGTCTCAGCTCTTGCAAGTCCTAGGGCAGCACAGAGACGCTGCAGCCAGGACGGCCTCATTAAGGAGAGCGTACAGCAGAAAGTGCTCTGTGCCAGATCTGTGCTGATGACAGGCAACAGGTGCTCGCTGGGCCTGGGGAGACACGTGAACCGTTCTGTTCCTAGGCTGCAGTGGTAGTTAGACAAAGACAACTTTCCCAACCTTGGCTGCGCATCAGGGAAGGGCATTCTTCGTGGTGGGAACAGAATACACAGAGGCCAGGAGATCAGTGCACCCTTGGCAGGAGACAGGCGTCGACTGTCTTAGCGGAAAGTCTGGGAGAAGATATTGAAAGGGAAGAAAAGGGATAGACCTGGAGGCATTTACATGCCACAATTAAAAGTTTCTATTTTTAAAAAATGAATGGGATGCTGGGGCATCATGAATGTGTTTGAATTTGAGAGGGAAGTGATTGGAATACCGGTGAGGCAGGTTAATCAGGCAGCAGTCAGTCTGTGCCAGACAGACAGGCAGTGAGGGGTTGAAGGTGGGGCAGCTCTTGTCCTATGAGGCAAGCTCCTGCAGCCACCAGGGGAGCAGCAGTGAAGGTTCTGGAATAGAGTGAGCAACAGAAGAGAAGCCCAGATCAGAGAGAGATTGCAGGAGTCAGCATGGCCTGGACTCTGCCCAAGATACGGTGTGGAGGCTGGGAGGCTAGGAGGCTTGGAGGAAACCCCGTGGACTGGGTTAGATCGTAAGCTCCTGGAGGGGGACTGTAACATTTTAGTACCTTCAGCGATCGTTCCCGGGCAAAAGTAGGTGGTCAGTAAAGGTTTATTAACCTAATTCCTGGAAGGATAATAGTGCCATTCCTTCCAAAGTTACACCTTGTTGCAATGTTACTTTCTTTGCTTTACCTTCGTGTGGGCAGATCGCAGCTGTTTGGAAACCAATCTGATTTAAAGACTCAGACGACAATGGACGTGACCTTTAGGTTTAGAAGTTATTTACCTTTGAAAAGAAGCATTTGGTGAAATTAGAAATCTCCCCTTGGGAGAATGTTGTGGGTGCGGCTCTGTTTTGGAGAGGGAGCGGTCTTTGTTCCATAGCCTGATCGAATTCTGAGCCACACCAGAACAAGAGGGATCAGCGGCCGGGCAGCCCACTCTGAAAGGAGTTCCGTTGGCTTCCCAAACCCCGATGGACAGGATCACCTCCAGCTGGCCTGGGACACTGCGGCTGCAGCTCGCATGCGCCGATGTTATGCAGGGCAGAGCTCCTTAAGGGGCAGAGACTGAGGACGGAGACCAGGGTGCTTCAGCTGGGAGGGAGAGGGCCGAACTGTGAGCCGCTGGGATCCGGCAGTGGTTGATGGGCCAGGCCTCCCCTCTCCTGGATCCCAGCCTCACCCTGACGTCGGTGATCATGGGCAGAGTCCAGCAAACAAAAGTGACATTTTGCATGCTGAAGTTAGACAGACCTAGCTAACGTCATTTGGGGTATTCTCACCCTGGTTTTTCTCTGGCCCGGATCAGAACACTCCCATCAGGGGAGCCCAGCTGGGGCTTGGGTCAGGGTCAACATTTTCATTTCCCCGAGTCCGCACACATGGCCACACCGGCCAGGGAAGCGGCCAGAAAGGGTGGAAGGAAAAGAAAGAAAAGAGCTGTCGTGTCAGAGCTGAGCTCTGTGCTGGGCAAACAGGACTACTCTTTAAGCATCAGCTGTTGCTATTATGACTGTGATCACTCCCCAGATCCTTCCTCAGCTGCCCCTTCATGTTCCACCTTCTCGTGGGAAATGGGGAAGAGAAAGAGAAGGAGCCAGAGCCGGTGGGCAAAGGGCCCTGGTCCCCTCCTCTCACTTCCCTGCCTTCTTCCTCCAGCCCATGGGGCACGGTTAGCTTTGGGCGCCCACAGAGTTAGGAGCCGATGCCTGCGATGCCACTGTTCTCCGTGGGGCAGTGGGCAAGTCAGCTGACCATGGGCCTCGCCTCTTCTGATCTCTAAAATGGCAGATACCCGACATCACCTGTGGTTGTGTTAACCCTTTGAGCTGGTCTTGGGAGTTTGTCTGGGAAGCAGGCTGTCTTACAAATGGTGAGCCTCAACGACACCGCCATCGCCACCCCCGGCCCCTTCCGCAGCCATGGGCAGGGATCAGGAGCAGGGTGGGTGGGACACGCAGCAGCCACAGGTATACTCGGGGGTCTGGGGTGGAAGAGTCTCCGTCCCGGTATATCTTGTCCCAATGCCCCCTAAACTGAAGAGGCAGGAGGATTAGGGCTGCCTTAGGCATGGTACCCTGGTTTTGCAGAAGTCCGCTTGGCCCTGCCCCTGAGTCTCAGGGCCCGGCCCTCCCAGGGAGGTACACTGAAGGGACTTCTCATGGAGACAGTGGCTTCTCCCAGAAGGACTTCGGGTTTAGAAGAAGATTGGGCATTGGGGACCGTGCCTTCCGTTGGGCAACAGCCCTGTAGCCAGTGCGGGGTGGGGGGAGGGGAGGACTCCAGATGTTCTCCCCCGGAGTGTCTATTGACCTTCGTCCTCACACTCCCCCGGCCCCCCGCCCCCAGTGCATTTTCCTTTCTTGGATCTTCGGAGCATCTGCGTGACTAGGACATGCAGGGCTAGGGTAGAGGCAATGGAGTCAGGCCCGGGGCGGGGGGGGGGCGGGGAGGCCCGCGATGGCCTCACAGGGAGGACAGCAGCCTGGAGGCTTGTTTGAGCTTTCTCCAGAGCAGATTGTCTTGTCTCTTAGCCGTCCCTGCCTCTCTGCTCTGCCACCCGTGTCCCTCCTTTTCCCTGCCTCGAATTTGATCTCTGCTGGGACTCTGGCCCTGGCTGACCTCGGCTCATTGTGTGGCCGTTTCTTGGTCTCTCCTCTGCCAGCCTCTCCCGTACTTCCCTTTGGGTGCATCCCCTGTTCACTTTCTCTTCCTCTGGGATTTCCTTCCTCTTCTGCTGCCTTGGGCCCCCTGTGTTTCTCGTTGCTGTGTCTCTGGATGGGGGCTGCCCCGTTGTGGACGATGCATCACCAGCCCTGGCTGCCTCAGTGGGCCTGCTCTCCTCATGCCACCTGGCTGAGGCCCTGGGTGACAGTGGCGGTGTTTTGAGGGGCAGGACAAGGCAGTGGCTCTGAGGGGCCTTTTGAGCCGTCCAGCCCCGTTCTGCCTGTGTCTGCTGTAGGCCAAGGCCCCTCCCCGCCGGTCAGGAGGACGCTGGAGCCTTCCATGGGCTGGAGGAAGGCTGGAGGAAGAAGGCAGGGAAGTGAGAGGAGGGGACCTTTGCCCACCGGCTCTGGCTCCTTCTCTCTTTCTCTTCCCCATTTCCCACGAGAAGGTGGAACATGAAGGGGCAGCTGAGGAAGGAGTTGGGGAGTGATCACAATCATAATAGCAACAGCTGATGCTTAAAGAGTAGTCCTGTTTGCCCGGCACAGAGCTCAGCTCTGACACGACAGCTTTCTTTCTTTTCTATTCTTTTAAAAGATTTTATTTATTTATTTGACACAGAGAGAGAGGGCACAAACAGGGGGAGGGGCAGAGGGAGGGGGAGAAGCACACTCCCCGCCCGCTGAGCAGGGAGCCTGACATAGGGCTGGATCCTAGGAACCTGGGATCATGACCCTAGCGCAAGGCAGATGCTTAACAGACTGAGCCACCAAGGTGCCCCGTGACAGCTCTTTTCATTGCAAGCAGCAGAAACCCAACTCCATCTTGGTTAGACAAGGCAGGTATCTTATTCAGAGCCAAACTGCAGGATGGGCAGTGCTGGTGTGGGAGCTGGTAGGCCAGAGCACACCCAGCACCGACCCGCTCCCTTTTCCACACACCTTGTTCCCTGCCAGCTCTTCCCCTGTGGGCAGCTGGCTGACACCCCCACAGCCTCCCTGACCCCCACACCTCATGGCTTGGCAGCTTTGACCCTTCCTTCCTTGGTTCCTGTGATGGGATGGCCCTTGGAGGAACACTTGAAGTCTCAGACCCACTCCTTCTCGCCAGGACACCTAGACGGTTGGGGTGGGGGAGGATCCCTCTCCCCTCCAGAAGGAGATGCCCTTCTCAGAAGGGAAGGGTATGGGCAGACCGGCCATAATGGTCCATGCACAAGAGTGATTTCTCCTCATCCTCACGGCTCCTGAGATGCATATAATTATTCTTGTCCTATGCTTCAGAAGCGAAGGCTCCAAGACGTAGAGTAACTTGCTCAAGGTCACAAAACTGAGTGGCAGAGTGGCAGGATAGTAGAGTGGTTTAGAGTAAGGACTCTGGAGCCAGATTGGTTGGGTTTAAATACAGGCTCTGCTGCTTTCCAGCTCTGGGACTTTGGGCCAGATACTTCACGTTCCTGGCCTCAGTTTCTCCATCTGTCTAATGGGGATGATCCTCATCATAGCCACTTTCTAGAACTGCTGTAAGGGTTAAATGAGTTAGGATATTTAAACCACTGAGAAGAGTTCTTGGCGCAGCACAAATGCACCCTAATCAGCTGCGAAATTCTGTAATCTGTTGAGAAAAAAAATCACCCTCCTGAGTAAACAGCTCTCTATCCAACAAGGGACTATAAATTCTCCCTCAAGGGCGAGCTGGCAGGCAGTGTCTATTCGCTGTATGAATATGGATGAAGCTTGCAATGCTGGGGAGCTTGGTTGGTGACGTTCACTCACAGGCCCTCTGTTGAGGCCCCCTGTGCAGAGCTCAGCCCACTGGGCCGGGGTAGCAGCAAGGAACAGGATGGCCGCTGCCTGGGGAGGGGGGCCCCCTTCTCCCTGGGCAGCTGCAGTGCAGGTGGCCCCCAAGAGGATGTGAACCCTCCCCTGGGATGAGTCCTGGGTTTCCAGGAGGAAGCAGACCCTCCCGCCACCAGCAGGGAGGCCGACAAAAGCTGAGTTGGAGTCTAGAATCCTGTCACTTGCCAGGGGATTGCTTTTTCTCCACCTTAGTTTCTTGGCCTTTAAAATGGGTTTGATGGTAATACATACCTCATAGACTATTTGTCATGATTATTATTACCCCCTCTTGCCAGTCCAGGCCCCTAGATTGGGCGTCAGATATGGGGTTCCCATCTCAGACTTTTTAGTTCCTCACGTTTCCTTCCATGGAATTTATAGAAGGACTCCTATGTTCCAGGCACACCTTTGTCCCCAGCCCCAAACCCCCAGTTGCCAGCACCCTGCTCATTCCTACCATCGAGTTCACTGCTCATTACCACCTAGAAGACTCCCTTGTCTCTCCTCCACCTTCCCTTTCACTCTCTGGTCAAGGCCGTGCTCCAGGGAGTGTGCAGTGTGAGCGGGGCCTGGGCTGTGCATGCGCTGCAAGAAACTTCAGCCCTGAGCGTCCGTCTTCAGGAGGTCCATGTTCTGCAGCCCTCAGCTCTGGGGCCCCCTGGCTTGTGTGCGTGGACCCGGGGTAGAGGCCGAATGGCCTGGGTTGGGGGGTGGGCCGGGCTGCACAGAGGCGTCTGGGCAGGGAGGCTGCAGTTAGCCTTGTAGGAGGAAGCCTCGTAGGAGGAAGCCTCGTGGCCATAGGAGGAAGGGGGTTCTGAGCAGCTTTCCAGAAGGGGCTGAAGAGAATCAAGAATGCAGCATGTGTTTTACAGAAGTGGATGATGAAATTCATGGTTCTGGGTCACTGTGGTTGGGGAGCTTCAAGGTCAGAGTTCAGGGCATCCATTTGGGGGTTTGAGGCCACCGTGTGGTCCTGGCCTGTTCCCAGGTCACTGGTCCCAGGGGACATGAGATGAGGGGCAAACACCCCATCCTAAAAACAGAGAAGGAGCCAGAGCTGGGTTCAGCGGGAAGGAGTGTAGAAAAGTGCCCTCTGAGCTCTTCCAGACACAGCTGTCAAGCAGATGATGACTGTCCTTTTGCTCTTTGCTTTCTCTTTATTCTGGTACATAAAACCCCAAGCAAAGAGAGCTTTAGGCCAGAGCATCCAAGGCAGGAAGCAGGAAGGTGATGAGCAGTCAGACAGGAAAGGGCCTCTGTGTGTGAGGGGAGGCTGTGTTTTGTCTGGGGGTCGAGGATGCCTGGTTGCCCCGGTGTGGATGGGGAAGCAGGGAGACATCGGCTGTGGAAGGGATTGCCAGAGAAAATCAAGAACATTCCAGCCTTTCCAGCTGAGGCATTATCACATCTAACTTCTCATAAAGGTACAGCACATTCCAGAGCCAAACCCCAGACTTAGGCAATATCTGCTGGCTCGTGCTGGCCACTTCCCCAGCCCCATTCATCAGCACGTGTAACCCAGAAATAGTGGTCCCACTCATGAGTGCACGCATGGCCCTTTCAGAGTCCCAGGCTAGGGAGGCCTGGAAAGGCTGCCGGGGCCTGTCCCCCGTCCCCAAAAGGATCTTGACACAAAAAGATCAGACAACCTGGTCCTGTTTTCCTGGCAAATGGTAAGACTTAGCAATCAGTGTCTTAGGCACATGGAGAACCCATGTCTCCATCAGTAAGTCAGACCGATTTGTTGGTGATGTTTTTTAGTCCTAGACCTTTTCTCTTTTTAGTCCTTAGCTGGCCTCAGACTACTTAGATCTATGCCACCTGTACCAAGCTCAGCCACACGGCACGGCCAGCATAATTGGAAAAGACTTTCTGGTTTTTTTTTTTTTTTTTTTGCCCTCCTGTTTTTTGCCCTCCCATTGAGAGACTAAGAGTTGGGCTCCGAGCCTTCTGTAGGTCCTCTCTGGATTGATGTCACTGCTCGCCTTCCAGAAGCCACCAGGGACCCCCTGAATGTCTCTGGTCAAAGGTGGTCTTCCACTGGAGAGCCGAGGAGCCTGTCAGGTGCTTTCCTCCTACCCCCTCATTGCCCTGGTCACCCCCATTTCCGCCGGTGCCCTGTCTTCTTCCCTGCTGCCTTCGTGGCCTTCCGTCCTGCAAGCCTGGCCTGCCCACCTCCCAGTCCCGCACACCAGAGCCCCAGACAGCTGTGTGCCCTGACAAGCTGCGTGAATCGGCTGTTGGGTCCTCAGTCTCCTCAAATAAAAAGTAAGAGCTTTCATCTCCCATCATTCCAACCCCGGCGTGCTGTGATTCCAGCTCCATCTGGTAAACCTCACATCTTGGTTTTATCCTATTTATACACAGAGCAGTCTTCTTTTACCGGGTTTCTTTGTTGCAGATTTGGATACATCCCAGGCTAAATCTTTGTCCCCGGGCATACAGTAACAGTCAAGGGTAACCAGTGCCGAAACAATGGGGCCCAGGCGTTCTGTGACCCCATCAAGGGTCCCTTCCCGCATGTCCTGTCTGGAGAGGGTGGAGGGAGGGGCTCATCTTTCTTTGGGGATCCTGCTAGGACCCAGGGCTTGGTGAGCCCCCTGGGCCTGTTTTCGATGGGCTGAGCCTGAAGGAAGGCGAGCAGGTGAGATGCACGGGATGGATGGGGTGCAAGGCTTGAAGGACGGAGGGACAGAGGGATGAGCGTGAGATAATCAAGCCCCACTGTAATTTGGAACCCGTGCACTTGAGGGAGGTTGTTTCGGAGTTATTTTCACAATAGAACTGGGTATTCTGATCTACCTCACGGCTGCATGGAATCAAAACTAATAGAGCGTGTTGTTACATCATCAACTAGTGGCTTCTTTTTCTGAGCAGCTTTTACCCAGCAATTATGCGAAATTATGTGACTCAGAATGGAAAGATAATCGCCGGAGAGACTCTTCTGATTGCTTTCTCCCGCACATGCAGATAGCAACTGTGCAAAAGGCAGGAAGCTCAGGGAACACAGCTAACATGGAAGGGCTGCTGCCACTGGAAATGCCAGCTGTTGACCAATGTAGAGATAACAGAACATGGAGAGGAGGGGAAGAGAAACGAGTGGAAACCCGAATTCTTTCTCATGCAATGCCACGGAGGAAGCAAACTGGCTGGTCCCATTTTTCCGCTGGGAAGGGTGGCCTAAAGGATCTAGAATTTCGGAGCTGGGGAGCGGCAGAGTGAGGAGGCTCCAGAGCCCTGGTCCGGAGAGCCAGGTCCTCAGGCACCCCCACACCGGGGCCTGGGGCCTCTCGTGCACATGGAGCCTCATGTGGCTTCTTGAACCCCCTCTTCCGGAGATCCCTCTCTCCTCTCTTCCATTTACTGCTTAGACTCTGTGGCCTGGAAACAAGACTTGTCACTTCTGCAGCCTCTTAACCTCCCCTCCTCGGGCACCCACCCTTAGCTAGCCCCAGGCAGCCCTGCTTCCTTTCTGGGAGAGAGGAATGTGTGGTAACTGGGAGGGCTGGGGAGGCTGTGGGACACCACGGACGATTGTGTGGGAGGGAGGGAAGGCCCAGATGCGGTTTCTTGGTGCAGCAGTGAGAGGAGGACATTGTGTGTCTTTTCAGAGGCTCCATGTGTGTGTTTGGCCACTTGACTCAGGGGCAATGCCACTGGCACCAACACGACTTTCAAAAATGGGTGTAAGGGCCAAGAGGCACCGTGAAGAGGCCTGTGCCGAGGTGTGGCTGGCGTAGGCCAGGCCTGGGCAGCAGCTTGGACGAGCAGGGAGTTGGTGACTTTCCAAATCTGTAACAGTATTTCTTTGAGCACACTGTAACTCAATCAGAAATGCTTTCTTCAGAACACAAAGACTGGTCTTTACTCTTCAGCTTGGCATTCGAGATCCTCCACCATCTGACTTATCAGAATTCTCACCATCCACCCCTCATGCTTTGCTCAACAGGATTGGTCAGGGTTTGGAAGGTGGCTTACTCTAGAAATGGCAAATACTTGGCAGATTGCTGTCCCAGCCCCCTCCTCTGCTGCACAAGCATTACTAATGGCTGAGACCCTCTCTCCTGATGGACCTCATTCAGAGTCCTTCTGAGGTAGCCCCTTCAGGCCGCCACCATGGAATGGAGTGCCTTGAGGGTCAACTTGAACTGAACTTAGAACTTGAACTGAGTACGATTTGTTTTCCCTGCCTCCCGTTTTCCCTTCTCACTGCCTTGGCTCATGCTATTTCCTCTGCCAGAAAGCCTTCAGGTTCCTCTCTTCTTGCCCCTGTCCACCAAAAATCCCATCCTCCTTTCAAGGTCCAACTGAAATGTCAGCTCCTCCATGGGAACGTCCCATGTTCCCTGTTGTATTCCCTGCTTCCTCTTTCCCTGCCCCAACGGACTCTCCTTTGTAGTCTCTATCTCTCCATCTCCCTCTCGTGGAGCTCTCTTTACTTTTGCTGATGTACCAGAGTGCATCGCTCTTCCGGTCTTTGGAAGCTGAGGCTGTGTCTTGTTTCCCTTTTTATCCCTTGCAGACCCCAGAAGAGTGTGGCCCTTTCTAGGATTTGGTGTGTGTTTGACTAGTGCCCTGGAATCCTTGACATATCTTTCCTGCTCCACGGAGGGGCCAAAAACCCCTCTCCTGGCTAGCAGCCAGTCCCCGCTGCTGTCCCCGTTCAAGGGGAGGGCATTACACTAGGGCTGGGATACTAGAGGTAGGTCAGAATTACTAGGATCACCCTGAGTTGGTCCACTGGAAGAGTGAAATGAACACATTTTCAGATACACAAAAACCAAGATTTTCATTAAGGAAAATTCTGGAAAGATGTTCTTCAAGAAAGAAAATGTCTTGATAAATGGCTAAGATTCAAAAAGAATCATGAAGAAATCAGTAAGTACGTTGTATTAGTTAACTTCACGCGGCATAACAAATGAGCCCCAAATGAGAGCATTCGTTATCTCGTACGGTTTCCGAGGTCAGGAATGAGGGAGCCGCCTGGCTGCGTGGTTCTGCTCTGAGTCATTAACGAGGCTGTCAGCCAGGGGGGCGGTCGTGGGGAAGCTGGAGGATCTGACTCCGAGCTCACTTACGTGGTTCGTGGCAGGTTTGCTTCCTAGCAGGCTTTTGAGCTGGGGTCCTCAGTTCTCTGCCACGTGGGCCTCTCCACAGGGATGCCTGAGTATCCTTAAGGCATGGCAGGTGATTTTTCCCTAAGAACAAGCAATCCGAGAGAGAGAGAGAGAGAAAAGAAGAGAGAGAGGGTAAAGAAAGCCATGGTGCCTTTTGTAATCCAATATTGGAAGTGACGTTTCAATCCCACTGTGTTTTATTGGCCGCACGGTGCAGTGTGGAAGGGGACTACACAAGGCTATCCATACCAGGGGGTACTGGGGACCATACTGGAGGCTGGCTACCACACATGTGCGTAAATCTAAACAAACATGTTTCCATGAAACATGAATACTAATATCTATGTCATAGAATTTTAAAAAGACTGGAAGTTTTATAATAATAGCATACCTATTAGGAGGAAGGTGATTTGTATTTTTGTATTTTTCAGGAAGGGTGTTTTGCCTAGTAACTCTAATACCTTTTTAACGTTAGACTTTTTAAGCCTTTGTTAAATCAAATACTGTCTTAGTCAGCTTGGACTGCTGTAACAGAGTATCATAGATGAGATGACTTATAAATAACAGAAATTCACAGTTCTAGAGGCTGGAAGTCTAAGGTCAAGGAAGTCCAAGGCCAAGTCCAATTTGCTGGCAAATTTAGTGTCTGATGAGAGCCTGCTTCCTGATTCACAGATGACCATCTCCTCACCGAGGCCCTGCTTGGTGGGAGAGGCGAGAGAGCCGTCTTTTAAAAGGGCACTAATGCCATTCATGGGGGCTCCCCCTCATGACCTAATAACCTCCCCAAGGCCCATCTCTAAATACGTCACATTGCAAATTAGGTTTCAATACCTGAATCTGGGGGACACAAACATTCAGTCTATAGCAAACACACATGATAAAATTCCAAAGGTAACCATTAAACGACTAGAAATAGCTTGTGTAATTTCTCAACCAGCAGAGGGAGATAGTGAATAAGAAAAAAAAAAATCAATCAAAAAAAGGTAAAAAGAAAAACAAATCAGACCAAATGTATCAGTAGTCACAATAAAATTAAATGGGATAAACTTGGCAGTTAATAGAAGTTATCAGGTGGAATTTAAAAAAAATGTGGGTTTTTGGTGTTTATAAGATGATAAAATGCTCATACATCACATAAGGACACAGGAAGGTAGAAAGTGAAACCGAATTTAAGACAGAGAGAGGATCGCTATATAATCCTAAAAGATCCAACTCAGGACAATATAACAATTTTAAACTCTGTTAGAATAGTATAAGATTGTAAGAAACACAGGGATAAAGATATAAATCCTTCCTCACAGAGGTAGCTTTTAAAGCACGCAGCTCCATTTTTGATAGTCCAAACAGTCAAAAAGAATAAGAAAATATATAGAAACTGAAACAATACAGTTAATCTTAATTTAATGGGCACATGGAACGTTCTTCCCAAGAATGAATTCACAGTCTTCTAATAAATGGAATATAATTTTAAAAATAATTAACCATATAATAGGTTGATAAATTTTGAGGCATCTGTATCCTCAGCCATATTCTCTGACCACAGTGCACTTTAGTTAGAAGTCAATTACAAAAGTAAACCAAAAAATCACTATGCTTTTGGGCTTTTAACATACACACTGCTTAGTAATGCTTGGATCAAATAAGAAATTATAGTACAAATTTAAAATACTAAAAACTAAACGGTAATCCAGAAACCACATTTCAAAGCTCATGTATTGGGGTGAAAGTGACACTTCAAGGGTTATAGTCTTAGATGCTTAGATAACAAGAAAGTCTCATTATTTATGATTAATTAGATATCCATCGTAAGAAGATAAATATAAAGAAAGAATAATACAATAAAGTCAAAGAACCCATAGGGCAAAATGAAGGACAATTTTAAAACACAGTAAAGAGGATCAGCAAAACCAAGAGCAGTTTCTTTTTTTTATAAAAAATTTTTATTATGTTATGTTAGTCACCATACAGTACATCCCTAGTTTTTGATGTAATGTTCCATGATTCATTACTTGTGTAACACCCAGTGCACCATGCAATACATGCCCTCCTTACTACCTATCACTGGCCTATCCTGATCCCCACCCCCTCCCCTCTAAAGTGCTTAGTTTGTTTCCCAGAGTCCATAGTCTCTCATGGTTCATTCCCCCTTCTGTTTACCCCCCCTTCTTCCCTTTCTTCTCCTACCGATCTTCCGATTTCTTATGTTCCATAAATGAGTGAAACCATATGATAATTGTCTTTCTCTGCTTGACTTACTTCGCTTAGCATTATCTCCTCCAGTGCCGTCCATGTTGCTGCAAATGTTGTGAAATCGTTCTTTCTGATAGCTGAGTAATATTCCATTGTATATATGGACCACAGCTTCTTAATCCAGTCATCTGTTGAAGGGCATCTCGGCTCCTTCCACAATTTGGCTATTGTGGACAATGCAGCTATGAACATTGGGGTGCATATGGCCCTTCTCTTCACTACATCTGTCTCTTTGGGGTAAACACCCAGTAGTGCAGTGGCTGGGTCATAGGGTCACTCAAGAGCAGGTTCTTGAAAAGACACAAAATAGCTGTACCTCCAGTGGGGATGATGGTGAAGAGTCGTCACAAATGAACGGTGTTAGGAATGCAAAAATAGACATAACCACAGATCCAACAGAAATTAGTGGTTTCTAAGGATAAATAGAAAATATAAACAACTTTACAGCAATAAGTTTGAAAGAAGAGAAGAGTAAATTGCTATAAAAAGTATACTCATTAAATATGTTCAAGAAGAGAAATCTGAGGAGTGTCATGGCCATTAATGAATTGAAAAGGCAATTGAAAATCCTCCCGCGAAGGAAAGACTAAGTCAGACGATTTCACAGTTTAGTTCTACCAGACGTTCAAAGCACAGATTATTTTAGTCTTCTGCAAACTCATCCAGGGAATAGCAACAGAAGAAATACTTGTTCTGTGAGGCCAGGACCACCATATACCTAAACCAAGCAAGGCCAATACAATAAAATAAAAATTGCAGCCCAATTTTACTCATGCACATAAATGCAAAAATCCTAAACAAAATCTCAGCAAACCAAATCCATCAATTTACTAAGAAGACAATACATTGGTTTTATCCCAGCAGTGCAAGGATGATTTGACATTAGATAATCCATGCCCATAATTTATTTTCATTGATAGATTAAAGGTTAAAAGCTATCGATGTGGAACACTCATTTGTAATTAATGTAAAACAGAAACATCTTGGAAAACCAGGATTACAGGGGAACTTAAAAACATTAGAAGAAATCTCTTTAAAATCCGTAATTCCCTTCTTTTGATGGTTGAATAACATTTCGTTGTATATACGCCACATTTTCCTTATCATTCCTCACCATGCACACTAAAGGTAATTATGTGAGGTGGGGAAGGTGTTAACTAACCTTATTGTGGCAATATTTTGCGGCATAAGCATGCATTAAATAAATCATTGCACCTTAAACCCGACACATTGTTAGGTGTTACATCACAGTAAAGCTGGGAAAAATTAAAAATAAACACACACAAAAATGAAGTACAAGTAAAAAATAAAACCAGTAACAAGACTGCATGTGTGTGATTGTGTGTGTCCAGTATTCCTGCTTTTATTCTACATTTTACGGGAAGGCCTGGCAGGACATAAGACAAGAAATAAAAATCAACAGGGTAAGCATCGGCAAAGAAGAAACAGTACCATATCATTTACAGATGATATGTCGGCAGAGAAAACCCAAAGGAATTTACAGGTAAATTATTGGAAATAGTAAAAGCGTTTAGTGAGATTATTGGATTTAAGATCAATATGTACAAATCAATTGCCTTTCTCTATACCAGCAAAAATTAGAAAACACACACAAGGGATAGCATTTAAAATAGCAATAAAAAGTATAAAGCATCCGGGAATAAATCTAATAGATGGTGTGCAAGACCGATATGAAAGCATTTATAAAACCATTAAAAGACATTAGAAAGGATGTAAACCGACGAGAAGATGTATCTATGGATAAGGAGACTCAAGATTACACAAATACCGTTTCTCCCTGGGTGTTTCGACACATAGAACACTTGCAATGGCAATGAGAACCCCAGCAGTGTTTGATGGATTTGACAGGCTGATTCTAAAATTTCTGTCTAAGAGCAAAAGACCAAAAATAGGATATTCCTGAAGGAAGAGGGGAAGAGGAAGAGAAGAAAGAGGAAAACGAAGAGAGGAATTTCTTCTACCACGTGGGAAGATTCCTATCAGGCTGTACCATTTGAGACACGGACTGTCATGCAGGAGCAGACAAATGGACCAATAGATCAAAAAAGGAGTCGCAGAAACAGACACACCTGAGTAGAAAGCGGGTATATGAGGAAGTGGCAGGACACATGCGGAGGAAAGGGGGGATGGATTGCCAACAAATAGTGCCAGGACAGCTAGTAACAACCAGATCCCTACCTCATGCCTTATGTGAACACCAGTTCTGGGTGGAATAAAGATTTCCATGTAAAAGACAAAGCCGTAAAACATCCAGAAGAAAATTCTTTCTGACTCAGGCAAAGAATATCTTCCACTAGACATACACAAAAAATCATCGCTTTCAATTACATTAGAATGAAGACATTCTGGGCATGAAAAGACAGCAACAAAAGATGAAAAGACAAGCCACTAATGGGGAGGAGACATTTGCGGTCCTTAATGATAAAGATTTCGTACCCAGAATAATAAACAGATAATACTAATCATGTCAACCCACTTGAAAAAATGAGCCAAGGACATGAAAGACACATTGAAGAAAGGGGAATGGCAAATACACAGAAGCCCAACTCTGTTACTCAGTGATCAAATTACGACCATACTTTGCCCCTCTAGATTGGCCGAAATCATGCAGTCTGGCAATGTCAAGTATTGTAGGAATGCAGAGTAGTAGGGACAGTCGTGCAGCTGGTGGGATGTGGACACGGGCATGACCACTTGGGAAAACAGTTTGCAAGTATTCCGTAAGCTGGACGATTTGCGTACTGTATAGGCCAATGACCTCACTCTTCAGCCTGTCTCTAGAACATATATCTTCCTACTGAAGAGGGACCTCTGCATGGGCCTAACCATTTTATTTTAAAAAGGGAAACTATAGGGACACCTGGGTGGCTCAGTTGGTGAAGCGACAGCCTTCAGCTCAGGTCATGATCCCAGGGTCCTGGGATGGAGTCCTGCGTTGGGCTCCCTGCTCAGCGGGGAGTCTGCTTCTCCCTCTCCCTCTTCTGTTCCCCCTGCTTGTGTGCACTCTCTCTCTGTCAAAAAAATAAAGTCTTTTTAAAAAATTAAAATTAAATAAACAGGGTAACTACAGAAAATATCAGCAGTCATCATTCAGCATAAGGTTAAGTATTGTTTTGTGGTGGTGTTGCTGGTATATGTGAATATATATTTTCACTGGGTTCCAACGTAGAAAGTATTTCATATGAAAATGATGGCCCTGGGCAGCGTGCAGAAAAATGTTCACGGCTGGATTATTTACAATCACACAAAATGGGAAAAAGGAAAAAAGAGATCAACCGACAGGAACATGGACAGGATAATTAACGTGCATAACGGGAAACTACACAACTTTGGAAATGCATGAACTATGGTTACATGTCATAATGGATGAATCTTAGAAACACGATGTGAACCAAAAAAGCCAGTCCCGGAAGACTGTAAACAACATAACGCATAATTACAAAGCTCAAAACAGCTCCCGTGAGCACCATCTTATTACCCCGTGCACAATAAACAGGTTTTTAAGGAGAAGAGCAGGACGGATAGCTGTACGATGGAGTATTACTCAGCCATAAAAAGGAATGAAGTTCTGACACATGCCGCCACATCGATGAACCTTGAAAACCTGATGCTCGGTGAAAGAAACCAGATGCCGAAGGCCACATATTGTATGATTCTTTTACATGAAGTATCCAGAATAGGCGAATCCACAGAGACAGAAAGTAGATCAGGGGTTGTCGGAGCCTGGTGCGGGGCGTGGGAAGGGCAGAATGGGAGTGACTGCTGACGGGGAGGGGTTTCTTTTTGGGGTGATAAACGTGTTCTGGAATTAGTGATGGTGGTTGTGCAATTTTGTGAATATTCTAAAAAGCACAGAAGTGTAATGAGTTTCATGGCATGTGAATTATATGTTAATTTTAAAAAATGTCTTTGGGGCACCTGGGTGGCTCAGTCGGTGAAGCGTCCGACTCTTGGTTTCGGCTCAGGTCATGATCTCAGGATCCTGGCATTGAGACCCATGTGGGGCTCTGTGCTCAGCGGGGAGTCTGCTTCTCCCTCTCCCTCTGCCCCTCCCCCTGCTTGCATGCTTTCTCTCTCTCAAATAAATGCATAAATAAATCTTTTTTAAAAAAATGTCTTTGAAGGAGAAAAAAGGAGTGATGACAAACGTATGGGAGTCTGTTGTCCAGGATACTGCTCACCTGTGGGAGTGAGGCAGGGGGATGGGCTGGAGGAAAGTACAGCTGTACTGTTGGAGGAAATGTAGCTGGTGTTTGTAAAGGTCTCGTTCTTACGTGTGGGTGTTCATCTTATTACTACGCTTCATTAGGTGTGTGCTTCATATATTTTTATACCTATAAAATCTGTAAAATGGAAAAGAGTTACAAATATTAGATGAGATGGCATTAGAAGCAATGTACTGCCTTTTGATACACGCTTCCCCAGCGGCCCTCTCCGTCCCAGCCTGTGCCTCAGCAGGGCTCTGTCTGCAGCGAATTCTGACCTCTGGTGGCTGAGAGGTGCAGTGCACCTGGGCTGCTCGCGTGGGGCCAGGGAAAGTCAAGGGGCGATCCCTCAGAGCAAGCATGGTCCTGGCCTCTCGATACTGGTCCAGGGGTCAGGCCACTGCCGGTGTCACCCCCTGGATAAAGCGCAGACAGCCTTGTTCTTTCCTGGTTTCAGTTTTTACCCCGCTTTTCCTTGCTGGCTCTTCACCCCGCTTCCTTAAGCCCAGGCATGAGGTGTGTGTAACTCCACTGAAATCTATCCCCGGAAGGGACCACTTGGCCACCTTCTGCCTCCATCCAGATGGCCCATCCTGGAGCCCCTGGCCCCAGAGACAGGGGCTTGATGAGCTCATGAGCAGAAGTCCAGGGAAGGAGAGGTCAGGATGCTGAGGCTCTGAGAGCCAGTGTCCACGCTGCCTTTGTTTGACCAAACCGCCTTTCTGGAGGGTTAGGACCTGAAGCCTGTGGGAAGAGTTGACTTGGGCACTTTAGAGGTGAGGGTGTCAGGGGTAACTGACGGGAGAGCTGTCAGCATCTCAGGGTTTACCATATGGAGACCAGTAAGCGGTAAGACTCCCGCCCCGTGGGGCTGGCTGGGCTAGAGACGCATTCGCTTACCTGCCCCACTTAATCTCACTGCAGAAGGACTTCTGCGGGTGGGTGTTGGCTGTGGGAAACCGGGCCAGAAAGTCCCAAATATCTTAGTGGACTGGAGGTGGCCACAGAATGACGGCCTGGAGAGGAGGGCGCAGTGGGGTCATTACCAAACCCCTTGGGGTTTTCTGGCTTCCGCGTCAGAGAAGCAGCGTGGTGGAGGGCTTCCCGAGCTGGGCGAGGGCCTGGCCTCTGCTGTCACTGTCATCGGTGTCATTTACCCTCTGTAGGCTCAGGTTCTTCACCTGCAAACTGGGTCGGTCCTTGAGCCTGTCGATGGCGTGGTTCCGTTGTAGTCATTGAACTAATGCATGCGGGGCTCTGTGTAAGTTCAGTAAATCGCAGCTGCTTCCGCTCTGCCGCTTGGACTCACCGTGGGGGAGTACTCAGAGCTGGGAACCCGACTGAGCCCCTGGTCAGGCGGACGGCTGGAGCGGGGAGTCTCCTGGGCAGAGAATGACTCTTCCTCCTCCGTCCCCAGACACCATGGAGGTGGTGCTGATCTTTCTCTGCAGCCTGCTGGCTCCCACCGCCCTGGCCAGTGGTAAGTACCCCTCTGGGCCCTGGCCCTTGGGACCGTAGGGCTGGGGAGCTCTCAGAGTCTACATGTCTGGTCAGTGGCTCCCGCGTCCTCACTTCAGTGAGCAGAGAAGGTGCTGGAAGGCAGCAGGCATTCCCAGACCCTACGCCAGCCTGCCCACCTCTCCCTACAGGGCCCAGCAGGCTCTGCTTTAAGCCGTCAAGCCCTCTAGGTCCCTGCAGACTTTTGGCCTGAACCTTGGGAGCCAGGCCGCCTCTAGATTCTGGCCTGGTGCAAGTCACATGTCCTTCCTTCCTTCTCAGCTTCCCCGCATGTAAGGAGAGGGTGACAGACCTTGCCTTGGGGGATGTTGTGACCGTACAAAGGGTGTGGATGTGCTGTGGTGGCAGAATCTCACTGGGGCTCTGACGGTACCCCCTTGGGCTCTCAGGCTGGCCCTTGCAGGCCACCCCACCCCTCCGTGCTTCCCCAGGCACCTCTGCGTAATGGGCTGTCCTCCCCAGGAGTCCCTTTGTGGGAAGTGAGGCTTGTGACGCTTGGGGAAGATTCGGGAACCAGAGGTGTCGCTGTCTCTCTCTTGCCCACACTTGTTTATTTTTTCAGCAGCTGAGCAGGAGAAAGAAAAGGACCCTTTTCATTATGGTGAGCAGTGATGGGAACCCCGGGTGGGGAGGGGGAGGTGCAGCCCCGCCCCGGGGAGGGCAAGCCACTCTCCTCCCCGCCTTCCTTCCCTTCCATCTCTGCCCCTTGCTCCTTTGGCAGACTACCAGACGCTGAGGATTGGGGGACTGGTGTTTGCCGTGGTGCTCTTCTCGGTGGGGATTGTCCTGATCCTGAGTAAGTCTGTCTGTCCCTGTCCGCTCTGTACGAGGGGTGTCTGCGGCTGCTAAGCCGGAGGAGAACGGTGTCAGAGCCCAGCCATGCTCTCCCCGGGAGAGGGAAGGAGACTGTCCGTCTTTCTGTTATCTATACGACCTAATGCAGCACGGGGCACATCGTAAGTGCTCAGTAAAACGGTGAAGAATGAACAAAATAAATGCATGACGAAAAGCAGCGGGTAATAAGAAGGGGCAGGGTGGCTCTCCCGGTGCTGTGTCCAGGAGGCGTAAGTGGGGGAGTCCCAGGAGACAGGGGCTGTCCCCAGAGTGCTCCCGGGGATGTGCCCTGTGTTTGTTTTTCCCACATGAGCCTGGGCTGCGTGGAGCCCTGTGCACTTGTCTGATCAAGCAGACTGTGGTAGGGGTGTCATCGAAGCCGTCGAATGTCGAACCTTGGCCTCAGAAGAACCCTACTCTGACAGAGGATTGCTGCACATAGCTGGGCTTTTTATGTAGTCCCATGTGGCAGCTGTGCTGTGGTCAAGCCGGGAGCACGACCTTGAGCTCCAGCTGGGAGCATGACCTTGGATGGTTTCTTTGTCTTTCAGGTCGCAGGTGCAAGTGCAGCTTCAATCAGAAGCCCCGGTAAGGGTGCCGTGTCTGTGGACATCTGGGGTGACACTGGGAGGGGACAGGGAGGGCCCCCTGGTGTGTGAGCCCCAGTGCGTGTTCTTTTGGATTCTTATGCCAGAAAGAGGCCGTGTGGGTTGGGAGTAGAGGAGATGTTTTGAGGATTGCCAGGCACATCCTGGGGCAAAGGAGAGGTCGGAATGTCGAGGGTTAACCCCTCCTCTCTTGTGATGTGTATAGGGGAGGGGAGGTAGGCAAGAAGGTGCTGGAGCCTTGTCTGGAGGCCCTTGAGACAGCTGGGCTTGGGAGAGGGGAAGCAGGGGGCCTCAGAGCCTCTCGGGAAGTCCGTCTTCTCTCCACAGGACCTGGGACACTGTCCCTGCTTGTCACCTGTTCATGGGGCTCTTTGGCTGAGTAGAAGCTCGGGCTCCCTGTCATTCACCCCGTCACCCATAAAGGGCATACCCCATTAGTCCACTACAAAAACCAGGGGTAGCACTGGACCTCAGAAGTCCAAAGTCTGGCAGGACACACCCCAAGCTCCCAGGCGGCCCTAAGCCACTCCTTCCAAGCAGTCCGCTGTCTCGCTGTCTCGGAGGCCAGCACTGAAGGGTGCCTGTAAGTTCCCCTGACACCGCACCCTTCAATCCCAACTTCTACCCCTGCCCCATGCGCCCCTTGGTGGAGAGAGCTTCAGCCCTCCAGTGACTCGCAGGGGACGGACCCGGACAGCCGTACGCAGGGTTTGCCCTGCAGACCTCTAACAGAAGGGCTGTGTCTCTTCCTCTTGCAGGGCTCCGGGGGATGAGGAGGCCCAGGTGGAGAACCTCATCACTGCAAATGGTAACTGTCATGACCGCCAGCCCGGGTGGAATAGAAGTAATTGGGCAGGGGTGTCCTTGTATAGCTCAGGGAGGGATGGCTGCCAGACACCATGGCCTCCCTAAAGCCCACCAGATGTGCTACGTGTCTGTGCCAGGTAAGAGGTCTCCAGGGCCTCTGCTCTGCCTTGCTTCCTCACCTCCACCAAACAGGCCACAGCTGGTGACGCCACGGTGTATAGGGCACGCTGCTTTATGTTGGGCATGACCCCAGGTGCTTCGTAGACCCTACTTCATGTGCACACAGCCTGGTGGTGTAGACATCACTAACCGCATTTTATAGCTGAGCGACCCAGAAAGGTTAAGGAATGTGCCAAATTCCTATAACCAGCGAGTAGCGGGTCAAGGAGTCGCGCCTGCGTCTGTCTGACTCAAAATCCTGCCAGGTTGCCTCTCCGCTGCATGGTTCAGACTCCACCTGCCGTCCGGCCTGGCGCGGACGCTGCAGGGGCTGGCTCGCCGGGCCGAGGGGTCCGTTCATCACACTCTGTTCTGTTTCTTTCTAGCAACGGAGCCCCAGAAAGCAGAGAACTGAAGTGTAGCCCTCAGGTGGGAGGTAAGATTCTGTCTGGCCCCGTCACGGTTCATTCCTCAGAGAAGAGCAGCGGGCACAGCTTTTATGAGGAGCCCCGCTCTGAGGGCAGTGAGACAGATGGACCGACATCCGAGATGCCCCGCACATGTGCAGGAAATGGTTGGGAAATGGGGCCTCTGCACACCCCGGTGGTCAAGTGAATGGGGTGTCATCTTTGCTTTCATGTGGGCGGGACTTGGGAGCGAATTATAGTCCGTGAAATGCTCCCGATATCCGAGTAGCATAAAGAGAATGGCTTGTAGTGATGATTCAGAAAGTATCTTAGGGCCCCGTTAAAAAAAAAATGAACGTCTTATAGTGAACTTTCAAAGGTACACAGAACGAGGGAGAACAGTGCCTCACCCCTCCCCCAGCCCGGCGGCCTCTGTGCACAGCTTGTACGGGTGCTGTGTTTCGCATCTGCTCCCGTCGTTCTTTGCAGGGACACGGGAGAGTCGCAACTGTCGAATGCCTTCCTTTCCCAAAATGCTGCCACACACAGACTCGCTCGCGCCTGCCCCAAAGAGGCAGGACAGGTGGGGTTGAGCCCCATTTCATAGATAAAGAAACTCAGGTCACGGAGAACAGCCAGACAGATAGTGAGCGACTGGTGGAACTTGAAGCTGGGCCCTTTAGCTTCCGGCCGTTTCCACCACACCCCTCTGTGTCTGTGCCTGGGTCCCTTTTTGGTCTCTCTGGAATACACTGGGACCTGGGGGGCACGGGGGTCAGTCTCCTGTCCACTCACATCTGCTTCACGTAAGGCATGGTGGACAGGTCTATGACTCTATCCTAAATTGTGAGTGAAGAGATTCCTGGTACTGAAATGCCCGGTACACCAGCTTTCACCGTGAGCGCAATGACACGGCGTACTTGCGTAGCATGTGAATTTTTTCCTAAGCGCTTTGATGTCATCACGACAGCCCCATGGGTGGGCGGAACAGGGCTCGTAAGTCTATCTTCTAGATGGGGCTCAGAAAGGTCATTGACGGCCTACGCGCGAGGTGGCTGGAGATGCCAATCCAGGAGGCAGGTGTCCAGGCTGGTGGCTTGGTGGTCTGTCCGTTTGTGGGGGCTGCCAGGTCCCATCTTGGGAGAGATGTGGGGAGGCTCAAGGGGAGGCATGAGCTAGCAGTTGTCGTGTCTTTTTTTTTTTTTTTAACTTGGACTTCCTCAGAAACCTTGTTCTCTTAGATCTTGGGACTGTGAGCCATGACTGGGGGTGTCCTAACACAGAAACCCTGGGTTTAACAATTTTCTTTCCATATCTCCCAGGTTCCAGCCCCGCTTACAGAAGCACTCCCCTGAGGGCCCCCTATTCTGCTGCCCCCCCCTCCTTTCCCTGCGTCTCGGGCTCGTCCTCCTTGTGTCCCCAGGAACATGGTGCTCGGAGCGGGTCCCATCCTGCAGGCTTCAGGGGGCACGGGGGCTGCCCTAAAGGCAGGGAGACCGAGGTAAAGATTCCTGGAAGGAACCCAAGTTGTGTTTTAATTTAAATTCTCTCCCCCTTTAGCCTCCAGAACCTGAAGGGAGCTGCTCAAACCTTTAGATGGAAATGTTGATGCTTAAGAACGCGGGCCACTTCGGCAGCACATCTTTCCCCAGGAGAAGCCAAGAACATGTGTGTCCCCTGCTCCCTCCCTGTCCCCGGAACACGGTCCACAACTTACTGATGCAACTAACACCTGCCTCCCTGCCCCCAGCCTGCGGTCTCGTTCACCTCCTGTGCCGTGTCTGTGTGTGTTTGACGACTGTGGTCTCTGTGGCTGCTTGTTTGTGGGTGATGTTGTACTTTAGTGACCCCGGACTCACTTTCCCCGGCAGGGGCTGAGTCATGGCATCATTGGCCCCTCCTTGCTCCCCTGTGGCCCCCCCATCATCTCCCACTCCCGGGAGTCTGCTTTTTCCCTTGAGAGACCAGTCCCTTCTCTTGATTGAGGGGTGGGTGTAGGTGGGGGTGGGGGCACGGGTGGGGGTCTCCCGTTGTCTCGGGACTTGGGAAGGTTTACATCACCTTTGTGCTCATTCATGGCCTCTCTTCACTTCCTTCACAAGAGCCTGGCTTCTGTATTCTAGCCCTGACCCAGGTCTGATCTGGGGTCTCTTGGCAATGGGAGGTTCACAGCAAGCAGCTGGTGAGCCCAGCTTTGCCTCCAGGCAGGCTCTGTCCCGTCCATGGCCGTTTCCTCTTGGGGCTTCCAGCACGGAGTCCTCATCTGCCCCGCACCATGGCAGAGCAGCCCGGGATTCCGGGCCCGGGGCTTCTACTCTGCCCCTTGGGGAATGTGCCCCTTGCATATCTTCTCAGCAATAACCCCATGGGCTCTGGAACCCTGCTCCTCTGCCCCTTCTTCCCTGCTTCTGAAACTCCCAGCTACAGCCCAGCTCATCTGGACTCAGACTCCTGTCCCTGAATGAGGTCTCTGGGAGGCGAGGGCTGAGGGGACCCATTCGGTTGGGGCCAGCACTGTGGGGAGGGGCAGCCGGGGGCACAGGGCTCCTTTGCTTCTCTGCCCCCGTGCCCTTGGTCAGGCAGCAGTGATGGCTCCCACACCCTTCGCTCTGCCTGTCGCTGGTTAGACGGCAGGTGCAGCAGCTGGCTGTGGGTTAGAGACCGGGCAGGTGCACACAGCCCTTTGCGGAGGGAACAGCAAGAGGTCAAAGGTCATAAAGAATGGAGAGTCCAGCCAGACCCCACCTGTCCCATCCATCGTGTTCTTGTGGAAACTACAAACCGCGCCGCTGTGACTGGGACTGCTGTTCTCCGTGTTGTGATCTATCCTCTAACAGCAAAAGGAATAAAACACCATTTGTTTCCTAGTGGCTCTGAAGTGCTTTCCTTTGTGTCAGGGAGCTGGAGTATTTGTAGGGCCTGTGGTGCTTGTAGGGACAAAGGGACTCTGTCCTTGCCACCGAGAGGTGGCAGCTGAAGAGGCAGTCAGGTGAGTGTGTGGGCAGCGGCTCCTCCCCTTCCCCCCACCCCTTCCTCCTCCCGCCTCCCCCTGCTCCTGGGGCCACGGGCCCCGGCTCTGCCCCATGGCAGGCCCTGTACTTTATACATGGCCTACACAGAAGCAGAGAGTCCCGGTGGCCCCACTGAGGGCATGCTGGCCAAGAACCAAAGATTCTAACCTCTCCCTTTGGTCAATTCTGGGGCCGCTACCTAAGGACTCGGCAGAGAGGGTGTGGGTATGTCACGTGGGTTATGATCCGAGCCCTTACTTACCCTTTCATCTCTCTCCAAACCCAAATACCCCCTCCTCTGTGCAGCCTTCCTGGACTTCAGGTAGAATGAGTCCCTTGTGTTCTGTGCTCCCGTCGCCCGGGGTCCTGCCTGTAGCTTCACATTTAATGCTGCGTACCTCGGCTCCGAACTCTGGGGGCCGGGTAGATAATGTCCGTCGGTGAACCTGCTGTCATCACATGAGAGATGGCGCATGGGGCCAGGGGTCACCGACAGTGTCCTCCCAAAGACCTTCTGGTTCAGTCTTTGGCCACATGAGCCTGGCTGCAAGCTGATCCTCTGGGAGGTCGGTGCGTGCCCCCTTCTCTGTGCGTCTTGGGTGTTTTTATCATGAGACACCGTTCCCGGGGGCAAGGCTAAGTCCTGTTCTCACATAACTTCATGGCCCGCCCCCCAAATCTTCAAAGAGTCTGTCTAGGTTCTGTGAATTGTTTAGAGCCGCACAATGGGCCAGTGCTGGTCCTGAGGGTCTTGGGTTTCCAACTACCCCCGGCCACCCCTGGGACATGCCGGGTGCCCGTCCTACTTCTGCAACTGCCCCTCCCTCTGTCCCCCAGGTCTTTGAGAAAACAGAGGCTTTTCATTGAGATCTAGCTCAGTACTGTCAACTCCATGATTATGGGGGTTAAAAAATCTCTGGTCGCTCCTCAAGTTTGTGAGTAAAGCTACTGACCACCGTCGGGACACTCGCGGGTCAGGGGCTTTGCAAGGCTGGTGGCAGTTTCCGAGCGTGGCCAGAGGAAGAGCCTCAGAGGCCCCAGGAATGCAAAAGATTGGGGGTACTTCCCTACATTTGTTATTAAAAATAAAGCATTGAACTCTAAAGTAAGTGCGAGGAAATCTAAAGGGGGAGATTTTGAGTTTTCTCGCAGTGATCATGTTCCTAATAGAGAATGATGTTACCAGCTCTACCACAGACAGAAGAGTTTTCCCTCCTGTGACTCTTGGCACCCACTTCTGCCTCCTGCTAACCCAGCCTTATCTCTGAGGTAGCTAGGATAGTCACACTTCTGATAAATTTGTGGCTGGTCTAGGTCACACAGCTGCCTGGTGGAGGGGCTAGGAGCCGGGCCCAGGCTGTCTCCACAGTTCCCTCTGGCACGCCGTGTGGCCTGGTTTCCCTCTGCTGGGGAGGGCTGACGTCCAGACGAAGGGAGAGGATCCCCTGGCTTGGTGTGACCACATCTGGAGCCTGGCTGGCCCTTCAGGACATACATGGTGAGACTATGCTCTGGCTCTTGTGGCCTGGAGATAAGTCACCTAATGAAGAGTCGCTGATGATCAAAATAATGGCAATATTATTATTATTTATTAAAATTATTAATATTAATCACTATTATTAATAACTAAATAAAGCAGCTAATCTGTGCCGAACCCTGGGCTGACCACATCCCACAGATCAACCCATTCAGAACTCACAACACTGCCTGATGGTATCTCAATTTTACAGATAAGGAATCCATGGCTTGGTGGGACTGGCCCGAGTTTGCACTCTTGGGGACAAAGCCAAGGTCCAGCCCAGGCCCATCCAGCTGCAAGCCTGTCTCCCTCTGCACAGCAGAGGAAAGGACGTAGACCCATCAAGTGCACATAAGAGGAGGCAGAATTTGGCCTCTTTTGGGGGAGTCCTTGGTTCCCACAGCTGTGATAATCCCAAATTGTAGTAAGCTCCCCGTCACTGGAAGTATTCAAGCTGATGGGACCCTCTGGCCAAGGTGGACTATGAGAATCTACCCAGGATGGCCTAATCTACCCAGGTCCTCAAATTGAGGAACAACCCCCCCCACTCCACCCCACTACCCCCACACATAATGGGCAAGCTCCTTATCCCTCTCTGGTCTAGGGCTGTAGAGCCAGGGAAGAAGAATCTAGAATCCAGGCACGGATTGCTCTTTAATGTGTGTCTTCCCTCTGGACCAGCACTCCATGCTGGGTGGGACCATGTCCATCCCCCGAACCCCCCCCCCCGCTATCTGCCACTGCTATCTGTAATTTGGTTGGATGTAGGACCTATAAGTTGGTTATATAGGAAAGCTGGTATGTCCTGCCACTTCCCAGAAGGGAATGCTGAGTCCCCGGGTCTCAGACAGCGATCCCAGGTGCCCTGTGCATTTTACCCTCCAACTCCTGCCCCCCTCCCCATGAATTCCCCTCCAGAGATTTCCAAGTCTATTTGCATGGAGGTGTTTGTGTTTACTTAAAGCCACATAAAAATAGGTCAATCTACCTTCTGGGCCCCTGGGCTGTGGCCCTCCCCACCACTCTGGGTTTTTTTGCAGGCTGTGGATTGGAACTTGCCAAATTGTTCTTGGAAGAGAGTCAGAGGCAGAGTGCAAGCAGCAGGGAAGGTGGGGTGCGTGAGGGGGATGCCAGGCTGAGGCACACGCCAAGGTCAACTAGCTCTTTTCTCTCTTTCCTCTGGGGAGGAGGGCTCTGCCCTCCCAGTGACCGTGGGCTGGCAGGGATGGCCGGGCTGGGGTGGGGGGCTGTCCGGCTCTATCTGGTTCACCCCACCTTGTCCTTGGCTGCTCTGCCTCACTCTGGGTCCAGAGAGAGAGAGAGAGAGATCAGGTGTGTTCACCTGAGCCAGGGGAGGAGCTTTGGAAATACCTGTCTCCAGGCCACAGAGAGGAAGAATGCCACCTCTCCCCATCAGTGTGATTCATTGCTGTCACAGCGGAACTCCAGGGGGGCAGCCTCGGCCAGCTCAAGCCAACCGGCTGTTGATTTTACGGAGTCGGCCCCAGCCCGGGGCCCGCTTGCACAATTACGGGGCGCCTGCCAAGGCGGCGATGCAGAGCAGGTGATGCTGGATGGGATGTGGTGGAAGACGTGGGCTGGTAGGGGGAGGGCCCCCCCGCACCGTCCGGGGCAGTGGGCTCCTGCCTCAGAGCCAGGCTTGGAGGGAGGCTGGTGGAGGAGAAGGAGGCTCGGGACATTTGCTGGCCTCCCCTTCTCCTCTAGCTGTGCGAGCTCAGGCACACCCCAGCGTCTCTGTCACTTTCTTGGCAAAATGTAGTCCTTCCTAGCCATAGGGTGAGCTGGGCTCCCGTGTAACCCTAGGAAAGCCACTTAAGCCTCAGTTTCATTACCCGTGCAATGGGTCCATCGAAACCTTTCCTGTTCCTTCACAAGGTCAAAGTGATACAGTGGACATAAAAACACTGACACTTCTACATGCAGATATTATGTTATTAATGTTTATATTACCATTCATTTCCTTATGCGTCCTTCCTTTGAGAGTGGGGTGCCCCTTCTGTCTGTCAGACCTGGGTTCAAGTTCTGCCTCACCTACGTAACAGTGCGGTTCGCTCGCCTGGAAGATGGGTATCACAACACCGGCTTGGCCGCGTCCCTGGAAGGAGCGGAGCAGTTCAAGGAAGCCAAAGCTATTTGGAACTCTCAAGAACCGTGAAATGGATGGAACTGTTAGCAAGCGAGGATTTCTGGGTACCAGACTTTGAGCAGACACAGACATTTACCAGACACTCTGAGCTGAGTTCTTGCGATAGGCCCCACTCGGCCCTCTGTGAAATGACAAAGACGGTTATAAAGTCAGAAGTGAGCCATTTGGGCCACACCAGTATCATCCAGAAGGTCACAGAGGAAAGGCAGGAGCAGAGAGGTGGGCTTGCTCCTGGAGGGGGCAGGGCCTGGAGCGGCTTTTCAGAGGTGAGGGGGGATGTGGGTACTAGGAGGTGAAGGCCCGCAGCTGGAGAGAATAGCCCCCCTTCTAGTTCAAGCTCAGACGCGAGTTCTGAGAAAAGTCAAGAATGCATTTCTCTCCAGGGTATTCGCTGTGGGAGAGGTGGGTCAAACAGGTTCACCCTTGTCAGCAGCTGTAGAAACAGAAGAGGACGTCCCCATCCCCTGCCAGCTCAGGGAGCAGAAAGCTCAGTGACCTTGACTCTCGCAGTATATTGCCCTTTGGCAGCTCCCAGGACCTGTGTGCCCCACGGCTCAGGTCATCTTGAAGCCAACACTTAAGGAACGGACCCTCCAGGACCCACCTCCCCTGGCCTCGCCTTATAAGACCCCGGTGACCCTGGCATTGGTAGCGACAGCAGGAGACAGGAGCCAACACTCCTTGGGGTTCGGGACCTCTGGGCAGCACAGATGGGCCCTGGGAGCTGCCCCCTTCCCTGCTGAGGGGCCACGCATGCCATGCAGCTGCAGAACGACCCCAGCCAGGAATCAGGGCTTTCTAGGGGCTTCTGGCTTCTTCCCAGCTGCAAGCCAACACCCCAGGAGGCTTGTGGGGGACCTGGAGTCCAAGGCTGTGGGCTCTGACATGCAGCCCCAGACCCGCAGGGCTGGCGGAGCTGGAGCACCCCCTCGTGGGAGGGCTGCAGGTGAGGGCCTTGGCCTCGTAGCTAACTTTCGAGCACCAGGCAGACAGTGCGTAGCTGATGTTCCAGCATGCCGTCCCCCGATCCCAGCAACCCCAAAGTGACCACCCAGACCATTGCCCTGAGACTGAAGATTCAGGGGACAAGTGGAATGCTGCTCGGGGAAGACAGGGGAGACTGAGGCATGGCAACTGAGGACAGTGTCCCACTGGGTATGACAGTGCTGGAAGAGGGACCGGGATTGGGGCTACCTCTCCATACCTCCCAAAGGTCTCCTTGGTCTGTGGGTCTTGGGAGGAAACCAGTGGATGGCTGGGTGGTCCTCTTTGGCTCCAGCCTGGAATACTCAGACAAAGGGAGGACGGCTGGGGGTGGGGGGTGCCTTTCCCTGCCCTATAGCCTTTCTGGGACAGCAGAGTAGCACTCCCACCCCATTTGGCCCCAGATCCTGAGAAAGACTAAAAGAAGAATCACAGCCAGACCCCAGCAGCACCCAGAGTGCTGCGCAGATGTGGGGCGGGGGAGAGGAGGGCTGGGGGTGCGGGGTGGGTGGG